>NW_017728925.1:9562446-9578285 GCF_001723895.1 Crocodylus porosus
GCGGAGAGCCGCCGGGGGGGAGGCCGCGGCGCCGCGGGCGACGAGCTCCGCGGGGCTTGGGGCGGGGGCAGGGACCAGAGCGAGGGGTAATGTGGAGCGAGTCCGGGGGCTGTGAGGACGAGGAGTTGTTTAATGGGATCTGGGCCTGAGCGGGGCAATCTCAGCGGGCAGAGCCATCCTGTCGGCAACCCTCGACGTGCCTCCCGGGGCTGACTGCCCAGAGGATGAGGTGGGTGACAAAGTGCCCTGGTGCTCCTTGTTTCCTCTGCCCCGTGTCTGGTTTGCAGCCAGGTGGCTAACTCGCTGGAGCTTTGCTGGGTGCAGTCCCTGAATCCCGAGATGGACCTGTGACGAGTCAGAAACCGAAGAATGACGGTGTTGGTAAGTAGCCAGACCCCCTGACCTGGTGATAGTCCCGCACCTTGGGACTGTAGCCTGTAACATGTGGCAAAATGGTCTAAGATCCATGCGCTAAGGAAACGCTCTTGACATCGTGTCGTGGGTGGGGGCCGGGAGCGGCTGGTGTCTTGTCACAGTTGATCAAAACTTATCAAGAGCTAGGGTGGCCATTGCAGAGGACAGCCCGGTTGTCCTCTGCCCTCTATTGATATGAAACCCAGCGCCTTTATGTCCTCTCTTGAAGAGAAAAATAGAGGACATAAAGGTGTTGGGTTTTGTATCAATAGAGGACGGAGTAGCAGAAAACCAGAACATCCTCTATGATGGCCACCCTCTCAAAAGCGTTGTTGGACAGGCATGTCATGTTCACGTACCAGGGTGGCGCTAGGACTGCTAACCCTCCCTGGGAAGGAACCGCGAAGACGAGGGAGGCTGTGGGGAGACGAGGGGCTGAGAAGGCCGTTAGCAAGCAGGCATGCCTCTCCTCTTCTCCCGTATGGGACGGAGCAGTCTCTCTGTCTCAGGAATGGGCTACAATAGACCGGGCTGGCAGGGAAAGCTGAGGGAAGACGTCACAAAAGCAGCTGGATCTTGTTTCTCCCTATGTGACTTTAATGACTAGGTGTCTGCAGGCCATGTCACAGGATCTGCCATTTCAAAGGCAAAGCTTCCCATTCCCCAAGGAGTGAGAGTGGCAGACACTCGCATCCAGGACTTACCCGCTATTGATTTCTTGAGCATTACACAGTATTTGGAGGAGATGTGTTTGCAGAGCAGGTAGTCCTGCTCTCTTGGCACAGTGGCTTATTGAGCAAAGCCGTCTTTGAAGAGTTTAACATGGAGGGGGTGGTGCAGGGCCTGCGGGAGTTGAGTAACCTCCTGCAAATCCAAGTGGGCAACCTCCTTCCTGCCTTCACGTTCCTCCTTCAAACTTGTGTCTTCAAGGGCTGCGGCAAGTGCTCATTGAGCCAGACTGTCCCTGCTGTCTTGTTACTCTGCTTTCCATGCTTTCTGCCTCCCCATTTGTTTGGTTCCCCTGTTGTGTTGCCCTGTAAGCTCAGTGGGCTGGAGATGCCTTTTGCGTGAGGGTTCATGTGGGGTCTGGCACAGTGGGGCTTCACTTAGTACTGCTATAGAGCGCAGTATGCAGTCAGTCCTGGCTTCCTTTCTTCCCAGGAAAACAATGCGAAGGAGCAGACTCTGCTAATATATGGAACAGAACAACCCCCCCCTCCCCCCCCGAAACAGAATTGCCTTACCACAAACATCTGGGGTGTCCCTAAAAATAACCTCAGCATTGCTTTATTTGCAGTAGTGCAAACAGTAACAAATATAGCCAGCTCAGTAATGCAGCTTGGAGACGGCTCGCCAGGTCAAAGAACCCAGAAAAACAAATGGTGTGAACTGCAGCAAATCCAGCAAACTGAGTCACAACAAGGCGCTTCGGGCAGTTCGGAAAAGACAGGCTGTCTTTCAAGAAACAATCCGTTGTCTCAGTTTGTTTGTGAGCAGCTCTTCTATTTGGAAAAAAACCCAACAGCCTGAGTCCTCATGGAGAGTCTCTTCCATAAATCAGCCAAATGTGTTTTGAGCGTTGTGTGGATCAGTTGCTAAGATGGGTGCTCGGGTACCGGCATCTTTAGCAGCATCCTCTGGGGCCTCTGTAGGCCCTCCTGAAAGTTGGCTTCATACTGCCTTCAACATCTGGTGCCTCATACCATAGCAAGTCTTTGCATATATGCTGAACTATATTGCGGGAGCTCTTCCACTGTTACTTGGCTATAGCACGATACCAGTGGAAGCAGGTGAGTGCCGGTATTTGGTGTCACATTTTTCCGGGTTTTGTTGATCCTACGTAATGAGTCCAAAAGTGTTGGTTTTCATGGCTTTGTCAGCAGACGCATCTGAGCTGGTGCCTGAGATGATAATCATCTGCACAGCATGGCTCTGGTAAAGTGCCGACTGACTCCTTGGACACCTGGCTGAATAGCTGCAGTGGTGTTAGGGGGTAGGAAAACCAGTTTTTGTGCTCTTAAGTCTCCCAGCAACATTGGCTGGGTGGGCACTGCAGTTAGTAGGAAATGGGAGATTGCAATGTGCTTGGTTCACCTCATGGTTGAAGTCTCCGAGCCCAGTCACCCATGGGTTTGTTTTTTTTTTAATTTGCAGTGTCAGTGACTGGGGAACTGCCTTTCCTGTCACATGTCTGTGCTCCTGTAATTCCCGTTTCCCTGTCCCTGCCCTAATGCAGGATACCAGTATGGTCAGTCTGCCCCTTGCCTTTTTTACAGCCACTGATGCTGTCTGATTTCTAAAGTCATGTGATGTGTCTGGAAGAGCTTGTAGAAAGTGCCTCTCTCTGCTGCTGTGCAATGTCAGAGGCTGCACTCAGTCTTCTGCTTTTCCTTCTAAAACTGACCCTGATGTGGGAACATCTCCAACTTTGACATGTGTAATCCCCTCTGACAGAGCTGCCTTGATGTCTGTGGCCTTGCTGGCTCTCGGGCAGGGTTTTCATTTTTCTCATACCTGTTGCTGCTGCTTCTCATGTCCTGTCTGAGATGGTTGATGACAGGTATTTAGCAGAATTTGCAGATTCTTGAGAATCTGACAGGGCTGCAACATGAG
This sequence comes from Crocodylus porosus, assembly GCF_001723895.1. NCBI lineage: Eukaryota > Metazoa > Chordata > Crocodylia > Crocodylidae > Crocodylus > Crocodylus porosus. The sequence goes on from NW_017728925.1 coordinate 9,565,474, forward strand.
CGCTTCTGCTATGGGCTTTATGGCAATTGCTGACCATTTTGGTCTGTCTGGCTCTAGTCTTGATCTTGATGACTGGGAGCATCCCAGCCTTGCCATTTTCTTGGTTTGGCTAATTTCTGATCCAGCCACTTCAGAATTTAGTGCTTTTATCCAAGGGACGTGCCAGTCCTCCTTCCCCTCTTCCTTTTAGACTTGCTGAAACCACGATTCAAGATGGTGGTTAACTCAGCACTGCTTGATCTTTGCAGCAACAAGGTTCAGCAAATCAAATATCTTTTTGTCCTACTTTTGGCTTATGCAAAAATATGGGTAAATGGAAATATGTGAAAAAAATGATGTGCAAATAACCAGGTGAATTAATGGTTTTGGTCTTGCATGTTTTCCTGTAAGTAACAAGACTATGCAAATAACAGGATGCAATTCATCAGATTGTGCTGTATTTTGATTTCTCTAATGTGCCTTCCTGAGGTCCTGGCACTCTGTGGGTGCATCTATATGAAATGCTACTGCACGGTAGCTTGTTGCTACCATGCAGTAGCGTTGCCAGACACTAACCGTTTGGCGACGATACTGCACAGTAGTAATGAGCTGTTGTACAGTAACTTGTTGCTACAGTGCAGTAGCATCTGGAAAAAAAATGTGCAGTGATGGTACATTTAGTGCTTGCTTATGCAGGCCCACTGCTACAACTGCGCAGTCCACACTTGTGTAGAGGAATCCACCACAACCTTCCCGACTCCCAAGTATTCAAAGCCCTCCTCCATCAGTCATCTTGGGTCCAACTCGCTCCACCCCACAGTGCTGTTCTGTGCCCCGGAAGATGACGCATCTGGGCATTACCCTCCACTGCAACGGCTCTGCTATCAGCCCCTTTCTGTTGAAGCTGGAAGCGCTCAGCTGATAGCAGCTGTGATCAGACCAGAGGTGGAGGGAACATCCAAGTCATTTAGAGCATGGAGTGGAAGCAACTTTCCAAACACCCCGTGATGCTTGGGCACAGGGCATTTCAAAGCAGAGAGCACTGAGGAAAGCCTCCTGCTCTGGCTGGGAGTAGGGTGGTTGGTTTGTCCTCCCCTTGAATGCTGTTGTGGGGGCTACGACTGCTGCTCCCACATGGCTGTTCTGTTTCAGGCTGTAGTGGCTGCAGGCTGACACCCTAGAGCAGTGATCCTCAGGTGGGGTGCCCTGGGATCCTTTTAAAGCTGCCGTGAAGTATTAGCACGACTAGGTGTGCAAACACCTACATGTGATTCATGAGGTAAAACCAGAGGCTTCCAACGGGAATCCAGAGTGTCAAAAACCCACTGAGCTGTTTAAGAAATGTGTTTCCAGTCATGGTATTTGTTTACAGCCTGTTAAAAAAAAAAAATTAGTTTTGGAAATGGAGTGCTGCTAAATGCAGACACGTTATGGAGAGGCACCTGGAGTAAGTGTGAAGCAGGTTGAGAACTGCAAAGGACTTCTTTATCTGCAAAGGACTTGTGGAGAGGGGTGTGATTAGTGCCGGGGCTGATAGTGCAAAGCGTCCAGAGCAGGTTCCTTACTGTTATCCTCTGATAGACAGCCTAGGGAGTGGCCGCTTGAGCACAGGCAATGGCGGGACCCATGTGGCCCTGCGCATGTGCTCTGCTCCACAGGTCAGCCTCCATGGCCTGCCTGTGTGCTAAGACTGCCAGTGCAGGAGGGACAACTGTGCTGATCCAGTGCAAACTTGTCACACCCTGCATGTACCAGGCCTTACACACTGCTCTTTGCTCATTCAGTACCGTTCTTCCTCTCCCTGACAGCCATGGTTTGCTTGTCTGGCTGTTGCCAGACAGGAAATGAGTCATTCTGAAGCAGCTTCTGTGCCAACACTTGCCAATTTTGGCTTGCAAGCAACAGTTTTGTATTGAGCTGACTTTGCTGTGCTGCCCATCCCCTGGCCGGCTCTTGGGAGCTGAGCCAGGGCCAGTGAAGCCTGTGGTTGTACGAGGAAGCTAAGCCAGAGGTCTCTGCTCTGAGAGGGAAGTGCTTGCCCGGCAGGGACTCCCTGCAGTGTACGCCCTGCCCTCCTGTCACTGGGATGGGATACCATGTGGAGGTGTTACAGGGGAAGGAGCCTTGTCCTGTGGCAGGCACAGGCAATCTGGAAGGGGGGTTCTCAGCCACAAACCCACTGTGTGACTGCAGGAGGCCACTTACTGCCCCACAGCTTAGCTTTTCTTTCCCTGGGTAAGCAAGGATGATGTGACCTTGTGAGAGCGCTCTGAGCAGAGCACACAGAGCAAAGCGCCCTGACAGAAGTCCCCACATGAGTTTTCATGTTATAAAGATTGCGGAAGTGTGGAAAACCCCAGTCAATCTCTCCCTAAGCCCCTACTTCTATTGCAAAATATGGCTTCTCCCCTGCCTCCATTATTCTTTAGTTCATCAGTTCCCAGTCTGTCTGGGCTCATGGCTCTACTTATGTGAGCCAGTTTCTTGCTGGGACACATGACCCCACATGGGTTCCTGCCATATTACCTGGAAGCCACTGCTCCAGCCATATCAGAGCTGGCTCTTCCCTTCTCTCAACCACATTGCAGTGAGGGGCTGCAGTGATGCTATGTCCGGGTAAATAAGCCTGGAGATCCTGCATGAGTGAGAGCCCCCCCCTTTTCCATCCCACAAGACAGAGGGGTACCCTAGAAGGGAGAGGGGGGACCTGTTGGGGAAACACAAGGGCCTGCTGTCCTTGGCGGTGTTCCCTAGAAAACCTGTGCTGTAACAACAGTGTGAGGAGAGAATCCCTGTCATCATGGCACAGTTGTCCCCTGTGCTGGGATCAGAGCGCTTAGCCCCCCTTGTCCTTTTCTTTCAGGTCCGTACGTTCGTGACTCTGTTGATTGTGGCTACTGGTACCATCCTCTGTGTCCTGCTCTGCCCGCACTTTTGTCTGCAGCACTGTTGGCTGAGCTTCAAGCCTGGGGAGAAGCAGGAAAGTTCCCGGCTCACCACTTCCAGCACCCGCAGCTTCCAGGGCTACAGCCGCGTTCCTGATGGAAAGGTGAGTAAGGTACTGTTAATACTTTTCCAGGTGAACTGGGGAGTGTCAGTGGTTCGAGCAAGAGGCCAGGCATCTGGGTAGTAAAGCACTGGAACAGGTTATCCAGAGAGGTGGCAGAATCTCCATCCTTGGAGGTTTTTAAGACCCAGCTAGACAAATCCTTGGATGAGATGGTCTAGTTGGGGCTAGTCCTGCTTTGAGCACGGGGCCTCCTGAGGTCCCTTCCTACCCCGTTTTCTATGATTCTGCGACTCGTGGATTCCTTTCCTTCTTGAGTCCTTTCAGTGATCACTTCCTCAGCTTCTCCCTGGTGAGAACAGATTGCATGTATCACTGTGCCTGGAAGGGGAGTGACCCAGTTAATATTTGCAAAGTGATTTAAGCTCCTAAGGTGGGAAAGAAAGTACAAAGTGTCAGCAGTGGAGCTCGTGTGGCCTGGGAAGTGGCAGATTGCTTTTGCTGCTCTCGTCTCCCCAGTGCGAGCAGTTCTCTGGGCTGCATTTTAGAGCATGTCCAGTGACATGACTGCAGTTCCTGTGTAGATGCTGCTTCTGTGGAAAGCCGCATGGCCTGGGTCAATGTTGGGGAGTTGCAATGAGGGAACCTGAGGTTTGACAAGAGGCCATGGAAGTGTCTGTAAGGATGGCATGGCTCTAAACAGCATGCAGTAATGGGCGGGAAGCTGTGGAGAGTGATGAGAGCCTGCTGCCAGCAGAGAGACGTGCCCCACTCTTTCCTGGTCTCTGGCGATTGCTAACGACTGGTCTTGCTGCAGCCACTTGTCCGAGCCCCATGCCACCGATGCGCCATCGTATCCAGCTCAGGCCAGATGCTAGGGTCACGGCTGGGGAAGGAGATTGACCGAAGGGAGTGCGTGCTGCGCATGAATCAGGCGCCCACCGCTGGCTATGAGGAGGACGTGGGGACAAGGAGCACCATCCGAGTCGTCTCACACACCAGCATCCCCTTGCTTGTGAAGAACCACTCGTACTTCTTCGAGCAGTCTTTGGAGACCCTCTACATCATCTGGGGGCCTGCCAAGGTGATGGGCAGGGAGAAGGTGGGGAGGACTTATAGGAGCCTCCTGAAGGTGAAGCAGATGTATCCCAGCCTGGAGATCTACACACTGACCGAGAAGATGATGGCATACTGTGACGAGGTCTTCCAGAACGAGACGGGCAAGAACAGGTGAGCAAGCGCCTCCCTCCCTCCCCCTTCTCGCACGGGTCCCCAGGCCTCCACATCACACCACTCACTGTGGTGACGAGTCTGTGAGCTCTCTCCAGCTGTGTGGTGTCAGTTCATGTCCAGCACAGGTCAGGAGAGACTGCAAGTCATTGCCCCCTGCTTAAAGGGGTTTTTCCAGATCTTGGCAGCAAGGCGGCCACAGTGCACAAGGCTCTGTACTTGGCACCGAGAGCCCGCTAGTCTCCCACTGGGCTCTGTCCAGTTGGCGGTCTCAGGAGAGAAGTCAAGCACTGACTGACTGGGCTGGATGGTTGGGCAGTCTGAGGATGCTTGCCTTGCTGTAGCTTGTCCTATACTAGAGCTGTGGACAAACAGCGGTCATAGTCTCCAGAGCTGTCCGTTCAGCCTCATACAGCAGCACTTTGCTCACTTAAAGGAGAAAAAGGTGCTCAGAGACCAACTGGAAAACGAGTCTGAGGACATTCATGCATCCTGCTGGTGCTGGTATTTTTCTGCCTGCGTCCTCCTACTCCTGGTATTGAGTTGGTTTCCTCCAGCCTGAATGCAAAGACTATTTACAGGGGCATGGCCTTGAACTTTGCACTACAGCTTCTCCAGAGGAAATGAGCTTATGGGTGAAGGCCTTGTTCCGCTCAATTGGCTGCTGATACAGTACGTATAGTATCCACTCCCCGGCTCTCACCCCCACTGCAGATGTCAGTTGCTTTGAACTCCCCTCCCTCGTGCTTTCCAGCCTTGTCTCATTCGGGTTCTGCTGGAGCTTGTTCCAAGGTTTTATCTGTGCTGCATTATCTGAGTCCCCATCAGCTGCTCCCCAGTTAACACCAGATCTCAGCGGCTGGGTCGGCTCCTGCAAGATGCTGTGTGCTCTTGGGACAGAGCCCATGGGGAAGAGGGAATCTGCAAGGAGATCTGGTTCCCAGTGGTACTAATCAGTTGGGTGGGACTTCTTATGCTCTGCAGAGAGCAGCTGTCCTGGGCTAAGAGCCAGTGCCCTTTCTCTTCTTTGCTTCCTGCTGCAGTGACTGCTCCAAATGCCCATGCCCTGAGCCAGTCCAGGACTGGGCAGTACTGTCAGCTCCTTCTGTGGAAGTCTCCAGGTGCCAGGGGCCCCTCCTGCAGTCTGCACCTCTGCTGTTGTGGGGCAGGGGAACCTCATGGAGCCACCCCCCTCCCCTGCAATTGCCCTCCAGCTCTGTTGCTTTGTGCCTTGTAGGATGAAGTCTGGCACCTACCTAAGCACTGGCTGGTTCACCATGGTTCTGGCCATGGAGCTGTGCGAACAGATCCACATCTTCGGCATGATCAGCGATGGCTACTGCAGGTATGGCTGCAAGGGAGGGCGTGATGCTTTGCGGGTCCAGATTGGGGTTGCACACCATGGCTGTCACACCAGTGCAGCAAGGTCCAGAGTCTTCCCTCAAGTCTTGGCGTGGAATCTAGTAAAGAGAAGCCCAGACATGTGGGGAGATGCAGGCAATTGAGAACGCCTGGAGATATGGGGGCTGCTGAGGAGAAGGCCCTCGCCCCATCCGTAGTGAGATGCGGGGGTCTGGAGTCCAGGGCTGGGGAGCTTTCTCAAGGGTTCCTGTCAGTGGAAAAGGCAGTGTGCAGCAGGGACACAAAGTGAGTAAGGAGCAGGTTGCTGGCCACAGGCAGAGCCTTGCTCTGAGTGGAGACTGTGCCAGCTGGAGCCTTGGAGCCGGGCCAGGGGAGGTCATGGAGGAGGGCCCAGGGCCAGCTGCAGCCTGAAGCAGTGAAGGGCTGGTGGGGTGGGGGGGAGGTGGGTTTCCAGCAGGGCCGGCATTTCTGGCATGTGGGAAGAGACTGCTGGTGCATTCCTCTGGCCCAGCCCTGTCCTGGGGACAGGACTTGTCCCTTATCCAGCCTGCTTGTAAAATCCTCTACTGCTGAGGCTTAGGGAGGGCAGGATGCACCCCCATGGCCTTGTGTAGCTGTGGGATCTAGAGTCCCACGTGCCCAGAAAGGAGAGCAGAGATCCCTGATTGCAGCTGGCCCCTGAGGGCTCTCTGCTCCTGAGCTGTTCAGGCTGGCATCTCCCTCACCCAGGGAGCAGGAGCTGTAGGACCCCCCCTCTTGTCACCAGGGAGAAGAACCACCCCACCGTGCAGTACCACTACTTTGAGAAGGGCAAGCTGGACGAGTGCCGCATGTACCTGGTCCACGAGAGAGCCCCGCGTGGTGCGCACCGCTTCATCACTGAGAAAGTTGTCTTCTCTCGCTGGGCCAAGCGGAGGAACATGGTCTTCATCCACCCCTCGTGGGTGGGTGGGTAGGGGGGGGCGCTTACCAGCCATACTAACCTACAAAGGCATGTTTCAGGTGGTGTCAGGTGCCCACTCTTTCCAGAGGCTCTGTCTGTGTTGGAGCCTAGCACCACAGGGCCTGGCCTCTCTGCAGGTTTGATCTTTGGTCTCTGCTCAGGCAAGGTGCTGAGCTGGAGGGAGGCAGAGAAACCCCAGGGTGCAGTTCAGAGCACTTGAGGCCTCAGCTGGAGGGAGCCTGCATCTCGTAGGCCCTCAGTGTGCTGAGCTGTGGCCCGAGGAGCTGCCTCAGAAATGTTTTAATCTTTGATAATGTTTTAATCTGGGCTGGAATTCATCACTGTGCTGCAAAGGCCATGCCCTGCTCAAAGTTCACGTGTGCCCTCAAGCCCGGAAGGAAGGATTAGGGCGCTGGCCTGAGACTCAGGAGGGGTGGAGGTGAAATCCCAGCTTTGCCTTAGTTTCCCTGTGTGATCATGGACAAGTTATCTAGGACCTGATCCAGGTCAGTGGAAAGACTCCCATTTATTTCGATGGGCATTGGCTTGGGCCCTTAGTTTCTCTTCCCATTTCAACTCTTCTACTTGGATGTAGTATCTCTCCCTTCCACCCTCTTTAGACTGCAAGCCTCTTACCATCTGTACGTGCAGCACCTAGCGCACGGGGGTCCTGATCTCTGTTGGGGTTTCTGAGCCACGCTGATTCCCATGGTCTTGCATAAAGCAGCACACGAGGCTTGTGTGGGTGATTTTCCTCTACTGGAAACATAATGGGGGGTGATGACTTTTCAGTGCTCTGATGCTTCCTTCAGTTTCCTTCTAAAGCTTTCTCTTGTTTGGACTCAGCCAAGCAGAAGGAAACAGCCTGTTAGCAAGTGGTGGGTGGTACCTGCTCTGCTATTCACCTGAGAGAAGAGGCTGCTCATCTCCCAGTCAGGGCAGCAACTGTCCTGGTGCCAGCCACATTAGAAAGGGCACCTCTTCAGACTCTGCATTGGGCTGGCAAGCTGAAGTTTACATTTCTTGTCTCAGTTCTGTTTCCAAGTGCAGGGAGTTTTGACCTCATGCTCTGGTCTGGGCACTTAAGGGTGAGTCCTATTCTTACCTTTCTAAGAGTTTGAGAAACATGCATCTCCAAGCACTTTGCAGTGTCCTAGCCTGCCCCATGACCTGAGACCTCCATGGCCTGAATTCTCAGAGAGGCAGTGGCTTGCTGTGGACTTCAGTGGCATTGGCAGCTTTTTGCTGCAGAAGAGGTGCCAGCCCCAATAGTACCCCGAATCAATCGCACTTTAAACCTGCAGGTATTTATTTAACTGGAGCTGAGCACAGCCACCCTGGCATCCGGTGGGGGAAGGCCCTGGGGCTAGATTCTGTCCCTTTTTCCTGGGTGGGTCCCCTTCAGGCCCCTGTGTTGCCTTTGTTACCAAGTGCCCTTGGATTGATACCAAAGCACCTGGACCTAATAAAGTCCTTTTAAATTTTCTGATCTCGCAGCATTTGTGCAAACTGGAGGAGTTTATTTGTCTGGGCTCAGTCAGAAAGGTCCCACATGGTCCTACTGCTGTCCTTCAGCAGTCTTCATCCCCACAGATTCTTCTGCTGCTGAGACTCCAGGCCTGTGTGCGTGTGTGGGGGGGTGAGATGCTTGCTCCTGCAGAAACTTCTGCTCTCAGCATTCCTTCCCAACACATGACTAGCATTCCTTCAGCCGTTTCCTGTAATAATCCATGCTCGGGCCGCCCATGTGCCATGCCTTCATGCAGCTTGGGTCTCTGCCTGCTCCCTCGTGGCTGTGCGACAGGAGGAGGTGGGGCAGGCTAGTTAATGGAGCCTTTGGTTTAACTTGCCCATCAAGTTGGATTCTCCTGCCATCCAGCCCTGGCTCGTCTCTAGCAGGAAGCAGGACGTAGACAAAACCTGCTCCATGATGTGGCCCTTTATTCTTCCTTCAGCCATCACCTGGAGCTTAAAGGCACTGCTCAGAGAGGATGTGGTTCCCAGGTCCCCCAGTAGTGCTAGAGGGGAAGTAAGGGGGAAAGATATCCAGGCTACTACCTTGTTAAGGGCCTGGACTGATGAGCTTTGTTGAGTGGGGCAAAGCTCCCCTCCTAGCTAGCCCTGGTTGAGTTATGAGTACAGGGTTGGATACATTTTCCTCCTGTATCCCTTACAATGGGGCTGCCTTGCCCTGCCAGGGATCACTGGTATCCTGGGCTCTGCTGTGAGGAGATGAGTTCCTGGGAGGCCAGGGCTAGACCATGATCCTGTGAGGGAGGCTGTGGAGATCCTGAGTTGGGGTAGAAGTGGAGAGGCTGGGGAGGGTAGGACAGGAGACCACCCCAGGGGGAGAATCTGTTGGATGTGAGGGTTTATGAGAGGGAAACTGAGGCAGGATTCTTCCAGGCATTTCCCAGCCACAAGGGAGGGCCCCAAGGCACTACCCATTCAACAGCACCAGGTCACCTTGACGCCAGGGGCTGTTCCTAGCTCTCTGCCTGTCTGGAAATGCCAGCCTTGTCCTGAAGTGCAACCTGATCTGATGTCCTGTAAGGGGAGCACTTCGCAGCTCCTGGATGATGCCCTGGGATCTTCATTTACATTTAAGCAGGTGTCAGCTGGCGCGTGCAGTCAGCTCCCCCACTCCTGCCTCCCTGGGGAGTGGCTCTGCTACAGGCTGGCTGTTTGGAGCAGAGCCCCTCACTTCCGCCATGCCCTTCTCCTCCCTGCTGCGTTGGCAGGGCCTGTTGAGCCCAGAAGTTAGGGCATGTGGTTCCCCTGGAGAAAGAGGAAGTACACAACAGCCTGTTGTCTGAGGGGAAGGAATTCAGAGACGGAGAGCGCTGGCTGTGGTCCGTGTTCAGCTCCCTGGGTACAGATTCACCCACGTGGCAGGGGAGAATGTCACATCTGTCTGTGGGAACAATGAATGGCCCAAGTGTCTTCAGCCCTTACGCCTGGATCCCCTTCCTGTTGGAGTCAATCATCACTTGGCTTCACTGAGAGCCAAATCGGACTCTTAGCTTGCTCGGAGACAGCCTGATTCTGCCATCAGTATGACCCAGCAGCTGGTTTCAGCCTGTGACTCGAGGAGGCTGTTCTCAAAGCTTGCTGCCAAGCCCTGGGGTGGGAGGGCGGCTTCCCAGGAACGAAGGGGAGGGAAACTGGTCTGTACTTCTTGCTGTCCTCTGCATTCCTGTACCAGCTCAGACCAAGGCCCCGTTGTACTCTGCACACAGGCCCTGCCTCCAGGGCATTACACTTTTGAGTGAGGCTTATTTGGGAAGCAGAAATCTTGCATGGTGACCTTGAACTTGGGCAGGAGACTATGGACTGGGAATGGAGACATCGCCCCAGCAGATAGGGGTGTGACATCCAACCCTGAAAAGGCACTGGACTGGGAGTCAGGTAGACAGGAGCCCTGGCCTCTGCTCTCTCAGCCTCTACCCTCCTGCCTGGGAGGAGCTGTTTATTTGTATGAAAGTAGGGCTGAGAGGCTCTAATCAATGGTCCTGGGAGCTGACAGTAGGTAAATGAGTTGAGCACCTGCCTTAGTGTGTCCTGTTCTCCTTGATGACCTGGAAGTGAGCGCAGTGCACAGGGTGGATTGTGAAATCAGTGAATGAGACATGTAAGCAAGGTGGTGCCGGCACCTACTGTTTTCTTCTCTGGCATCCTCCCCATCCCTCCACCCAGGGCTAATGAGTCTGTAATGCCCTGGAGGCAGGGCCTGTGTGCAGAGTACAACGGGGCCTTGGTCTGAGCTGGTACACCCCAGGCAGTTAGACGGTGGATATTCTGTGCAGTCACTGAGGAGGAAGATACAGGAAAGAGGATCCCTGACTGAGCTGCTGGCCCCGTTCCCTGGGAACACTAACCATTTAAATATAGTCCTCCTCTGCTGCTCTCACTTCAAACAGTGGGTTTCCTGCCGCCTTCCCTTTCAGAGCCGCCATCAGACAGTATTGCTCATTAAGAAGGGGCTGGCCTTGGCTGAACGTGTCTGATGTCAGCCAAGGTGCACATGCTGTTGCTTCACTTGAGACATCAGTCCTGTCTTGCGGCAGGAGAGTTCAGTACATGGTCCTGGGAGCTGACAGTAGGTAAATGAGTTGAGCACCTGCCTTGGTGTGTCCTGTTCTCCTTGATGACCTGGAAGTGAGCGCAGTGCACAGGGTGGATTGTGAAATCAGTGAATGAGACATGTAAGTAAGGTGGTGCCGGCACCTACTGTTTTCTTCTCTGGCATCCTCCCCATCCCTCCACCCAGGGCTAATGAGTCTGTATGGATCTTAGGTGCATTTACAAAAGCGTCGTACTAAGGCAGCCCCAAATGAAGCACAGCTAAAGCCTGTTCAACAATAACGCTACCAAACTTCTGGAACACGCAGGGTTGCGCTTGCCCATATCTACTGCCGAGGTGCTGGCAGTGCACTCGGTGCCAGGTGAGTGAGTTTCAGGAAGGCTGGGACCCTGCCTCAGATATGTATCCCTTGGCGGCACATTGGTCTGAAGGGGTGCTGGGCTCCTTACAGGCATTATGAAGCTGAGTCTCCTCTTTCCCCCTCAAGCTTATGACCATCCCTGTTATTTCACAGATGAGGAAATGCCATCCCATGGGGGCTAGTATTGCTCTTTCAGCCACTGGCAAAGTGAGACAGGAGGCCTGAGTTGCAATCCCTTTCTTTGCCCACCGCACCAAGCTAGGAATAGATCCCGGGAGTCCTGATCTTCAGTCCGTCTTCTGAACACCACGGCAGGCGCTCCTGGGAGGTGGTGTTTCTTAAGTGGCCAGTGCCCCCATCTGGCCCTTTGGTGACCTCAGTTCAAGGTCGAACCCTAGGGCTGCTTGCAGGGTGACTACAAACTGGTCTGAACTCCTGGGCCTCAGGGTCCCTGCAGGTGCAGATACAGACTCCCTGCATAGATCATTATGGGACTGATGGATAAATGGGTGGTTGCTGCAGGGAGCTGGCTTGCTGCTTTTTGCTTGCTTCCCCCTCCTCCCCCGACTTGGTAAGTCAATGAATGTGCTCTGCGGTTCCTGGAAAGTTGTCCTCGTGAGCCTCTTGAGTTCCTGGCTCCAGCCCCTGCTGCCTTGGCATGAGTTGTCATCTGAAGAGCAGGGCGCTTGGTGTGCCTGCAGCTCTCCTCCCCAGCCCCTTTGCCCCATTGCAGGGGTGCAGCTGTGTTCAAGGGGAGGGGAGGGAAGCAGGGCTTTCCTGGCGAGACGGGTGCTGTTTGCCATCTTCAGCTTTGCTAATGCATCACCCACAGGAGAATGTGATGTGTGGGGGAGCTCGCAGCGCTGCCATGGCAACCACGCTTGCAGAGCAGGTAGCCAAGGGGATCAGCACAGGAACGCGTGACGTGGGCGCGACAGCGAGGGCCTGTCCTGCACCAGCGGTCTCACCCCGGCCAGGCCGGCCTTGGGCCTGCAGGGCTGGGTAAGCCAAGAGCGGGTCAGGTGGGTGCTGCGCGTCCCAAACCTGCGGCGGGCACTCAGCCAGCACGACCCTGGAGCGAGGCGGCTCCCACGCTCACTGCTATTTATAATCGCCCCAGATCAGAGGCGGCTGAGCAGGATTCGGCTCGCCGTGGTCCAGCAAGGGCTTGCCCTCGCCTCCTGGCTGTATAACACCCTCTGCTCAGGGAGGAGATGGCGTCCCAGGGCGAGGGGCCAGGGCCGACTCACCAGGGCGGTGGGACCGAGGCGTGGCGGCGCTGGGGGGAGCGACGGGACCTTCCCGTCGCCCCCGGGCACTTTGCGAAGAGCGATTAAAGAGGCTCGGCCTAGTCCGTTGAGATGGGAGATGCATGATCTGGGTTTACAAAATCCTGAGGGGGAAAGAGAAAGTCAATAGGGCTTTAGTATCGCCTCTCGCACCGTGCGAGAAGGGGGGGGTCCCCAACCGCAACCCGCAGGCGGTCGGTGGCAAACTAACACGAGGAAGGTGTCTCGGACAGCGGGTCGCTGAGCGTGGCGCTCGCGTGGCAGACGTGGGGCGTTCAGCCAGACTCGCGAGGGGGTCGGACGCGGTCCTGGGGCAAAGGGGCATCGTCCAGAGGATGCTGGAGGCTGCCCTGGGGGGGAACCCAGCTTCCCCTCTGCCAGGGTGCGACCCGGCCCTGCCCCCCCAGGCCAAGCTCCGGGAGCCGCCTGCGGAGGGAGCCACGGGCCCGGGCAGGGTCCTCGGGGCAAGCGGGGGACGCGGCAGAGCCGCTGCCTCAGTTTCCCGGGCGGGCCGGCGGCGCTAGGACCGCCGGTGCACGGGGGAGGAGCGGCAGGCG
>NW_017728925.1:9578470-9593377 GCF_001723895.1 Crocodylus porosus
GTGCGTTGCGCGGAGCCGGCGCGGGAGGGCAGGGCGTTATAGGAGGGGCCCGAGGCCCGGAGGGGCAAATCAATGGGAGCTGGGTGCCTAAATCCCTTGGAGGCTCGGGGCCCAAGGCGACAGGCAGCGGCTAGCGCCTCAGATCTGCGTCTCCCTCGTCCTGGGCGCCCGCTCTGCACAGGCTGCCCGAGAATTGCCACGGGTTGGCCCGGAGGCCCTCTCGCCTGGGCTGGCCTCGCTGCTTCTGCCCCTCCGGTGCCCGGCTGCTTTGTTTCTCTGCTATTTACTTGAATAGGATCTGGTTCCTGGGAGAGGCTGGGTGGAAGCAATCAGGGGTGAGCGCTACCTTGGGACAGGTTTATGTTGCCCGATCACATATTTGTTTGAGTGGATTTCTCTTGGCGTCACGGGTAGGAGGATAATCCCCTTCCGAGGCTTAGCCCGCGTGGGATCATGCTGCGCTAAGCCAAGGGCTGGGGGCCGGCTAGTGCTGAGTTGCTTAACTTTGCAGGAGCTCTGTCCCTGCCAGGGAATGAGCCTGGGATGGGATTTCAGCAGGTCAGACAACCAGCCCTAGTACACGATCTTGTTATGCCAGTGCTGCTCTGATCTAGGGCTCCTTCCCCCAGTGCGAGCTCAGTAAGGAAAGTTGCAGCAAAGCCCTGGGGGGTGGAAGGATCTGCCCTGGATTGCTAAGTAGGGGGTCACTGGCTCCTCCGTCGTGTGATGCCTTTCTTCTGTGGCAGCCCCAAAGCCCTTCGCAGGCGTTAGACAATTAACTTACTTCTTCCAGCCCTGCCCCCGTCGCCCTCCCCAGTATTTCGCAGAGATTGTTGTCCCCGTTTGCAAATAGGGCACCCAAAGCACAGAGGATTCAGGGCCTCACCCGAGGTTGCCCAGGGGCTCCGGCAGAATCGGGAAGCGAACCCAGGAGTCCTGGCTCCGAGACCCATGTTGCAACCCATAGTGTTGTGCTCGCTGTAACAGCAAATGACACAAGCTGCTCTTGCCTATAGCTAATCCAGCTTTCAAACCAGCACTCCTTTCCCTGGCTCCAGGGGCAAGGGTGGGCTGATGGGGGACGTACCTAAAGGTGCCCTAAATTCAGGTCCCTGCAATGTGATTACTGCCTGTCCAGGTTTCATTAAATGCTGTAGGAAGAAGGTCTGATCCCCAGCAGGTCAGGAGAGGTGGAAGCTTTGTACTCGGACCCTGGGCCTGAATGTGTTTGGGGGATAGAGCAGGAGGGATTGGGTGGCTTATAAAGATCAGACCCCAGTGCAGAGAGATGATAATAACCCAGTGCTTGGAGAAAGCCTCAGGCTGTGATGTGCTGCCAAGCAGATGTCACCTGTCTGGGAGGGCAGCACGATGCCAAAATGCCTGATCCAAAGGCCTGTAAGACCCATGGAAAGGTCCCCCCGCTCCTTGAATTCACCACATTCAGGATCAGAGCACATGACTGCTTCACACCAGCATGGGGTGTTAGGCTGCCCCTTGCCTCTGCGCCCTGCATGCTGTGCTATGGGAGAGCATGGAGATCAGGTGCTGAGGACAGGAGGGGAGGATGGCTCTGATCATAACCGTGTCCCCGGGATTTTCCACAGGTGCCCGCGTTGTGCTGATGAAGGCTCCATGCTAACGTTGGCAGAGACATGAGTAACAACACGGTAAGTCCTCTTCACGAAGCAGCCCTGCTGTCCTTGTCCCGGACATCCATCCCGGGCCTTTGGACAGTGTCATGGACCCTCCCGCCCACAGGTAGCAAGCGCGCTTCATCTGCAGGACATCCGCACCTGAGTGGTCCATGCAGTCCTGCATACTATAGGGACCCTCCCTCATAGATGGAGGGGGCTGGGGCCCAGGGCTACTTGGTAACTTGCTGAGTACCAGCTCCTTCCAGCTCAGAGCTGGCTTATCGGCTTCTATGGGGACTGAGGCAATGCCTGGCAGCACTAGCCACTGAGGGTGAATATTCTCGTAGCTGAGCGAGGTTTTGCCAAGTATCATGGCTGCTGCCGTGAGATCTTTCTTCCTAAGTGAAGCCAGCTGAATGAGGCTGGAGAAGGGTCAGGTGTTTGGGGTCTGGACTTCGGTCATCCCTAAGCAGCTGGACAATGGCTCCCTCTGCTTATCTGCCTCTTGGTGCTTCCTGAACCTGACTTCTTCCAACTTGAAGTGAGATCCCATCCCTGGCATGCAAAAAGAAGGGAGACAACAAGTAGGAGCTGCCAGACAGTGGGGCAGGGGCTGAGCGCTGATGGCTCTAATGCCTGGGGATTATCAATTTAATCGGTTTACCTGGGGCTTATAAGCACGCTGCAGGATCAGTTGAATGTGAGACTTCTCGTGCAAAGCTTCAACCAGCCAAACGCTTCTCATAGCCAGGCAGGTCTGATGGATCAGGTGTAAGGATGATCACAGCAGCTATCGGGCGAGCTGGCCCATGCACATGGTGCCCAACAGACTTCAAAAAGGGAATAGCAGAGGGGTGGCTGTGGGGAGAAACAGACAAACAGGCTGGGTAGAATAAAAGAGGCCCCAGTCTGCCATGGGGCAGAGGGGAACGTGGCTCAAGTAACTGGCTCCCATCTCTGACTGAGCCAAAGACTGGGAGGAAGCAGGGAAGCAAAGAGCTGGCGCAGAAAGTCCTGGCAATTTGATGTTAGAGACACTGGCCTGTCGGTTCAGAGCTGGTCGGCAGTGGCACAATTCTGCTGCTGTGAAGCTGATGGGAGTTACCAGAAGGGGCAGAGTTAAACCAACCCAAAGACCTGTGAAAATCTCACCAAAAGTCCCAGTGCCCTGAAGTGCCAGCTCCTAAACCCTGCATAGTGTAACAGGGGAGACTTTGCCCCACATGCTGCACTTTGAGACTAGAATCCTTCTCTTAGTTATTAAAGAAAAATATCCAAGCTTTAAAACCTCACATTTTACTTATGCCTGTTTGAGATAACTTTCCCCCTTTCGAACTGGCTTTGGACAGTCAAATCAGCCAGGTCAATCTCTCATGTTTCTCTCCAGTTTCCCTTTCTGGATGTGGAACCCTGGAAAGAAGCTATTTGTGTTTATGGCACTGGAAGCAACGTGTCTGATGTTTTAAAAATCATTTGTAATTGAAATATAAAAGGAAAACAGATGTGCCTGTCTGTCTGTGTGGGTTTGCAAGCACAGCCAACATCCATGGCTGCTTCACACCCAGCCCTGGGAATCAGGACTCCTGGGTTCTCCCCCTGGCGTGTAAATTCTAATCTCTGACACCCCAGTTATTTACCCTGAAAAGTGGGGGTAATGGCAATATTTGGCCAACTTTGCACAGCCCCTGGAAAGCACCTGCCAAAAGGCACTACGTAAGGGTGAAGCATTATTGTTGAGACAGGAATGCACAAAAGCATCAGAACGTTTCTAATTTGGGAGGCTAAATTAAAAACTAAAAATCGGCCAGATTCTCTCTTTCTCTCTGATCTTTATAATTTCCATGGGTGCCTGTGTGTGTGAAAACTTATCCACTATCTATAACGGGTACCTTCATAAGAGCTGGCTAACATTCCCTGCCCTCTTGTTCTTGCCATCGCAGAACGTCTCGCTAGCTGGTGCTCACGCTGGCATTCTCCTCGGAGGGGCCAAGGACCAGCTAGGTCCTGGCCACTGAACTTTCCCTCCCAGTCCCTATCAGTCACAGCCACTGGTGGGAGAGCTCACCCGGCTGCTGCCCGCTCTGTCCCAGAGCTGGGTAAGGTGGATTTCTGTTGCTGTGTTACTGCGTATGCCCACCCTAGGGTTTGGGATGAAAGTTTGGGAATGCTGATAGGGGTCTGGACCACTGCTGCTGGGGCACAGGGCACTGTCAAGGCAGTGGCTGGGCCCAGCTCTCTCAGTAGCTGCCAGCTCTGCTAGGATCACACTGTGCTAATACAGGCAAGTGGGAGTACAGGCCTCTTCCTGCCCTTGGCCTGCATGTGGTCCTTGTCCCCTCAGCAGCACCAGCACCTCCTAGCCACCAGCATCCAGCACTGGCTTTGCTGCAGGTCTCTGGAGTATCTCCTCAACCCCATCCTGTATGTAACCCTCTCAATCCTGATTGCTTTGCTGCCACAGACCAGACTGGCCCAGTAGGTGGTTGGTGCTCAGAGGCAGATGGCTTCAGGAGCTGCTGACCATGATAGACAATTACGGAGATAGGATTTTAATTTGTCTGGAGTCCAGTCAGGGCTTTGTTGCAGGGCAAAAAAGCTGTCTGCAACAGAGCCCTCCGTTCATATATATGTATCTGTGCATTGCAGCAGAGCTGGGAAGGGATGGTTTGGGCTTGGCTGCCTGGTAAGTAAAGGCAGTGTTGTGCTTCCTGGGCTTTTTGCTTCAGGGGAGTGAGATCCCAGAAAGGGGGAGCAATAGGGGCTTTGTGAGGGGCCTTTACCTCCTGGCTGCAGAGCGCATCTTCCATGCAGCATTGATTTTGGAGGGGGGACTTTGTTTTTTGTGTGTGAGAATGGGACCCTGTGTCCTGACTGTCAGAGGTACTCAGTGGGTGGGTGCCTAAAATTGGAGGTTCTTGAGAGCTGCGGACCTGTCTGAGTGCTGCCCCTGGGTCTTTTAATCTCACTCTTCCCTCTCCCAAACCCCAGGGCCAACACACGGCGATCTTTGTGGTTCTGTTTGCTCTGGTCATGCTACTGATCATCTACAGCTCCAACAGCGGGAACGAAGTCTTTCACTACACAAACCTGCGGAGCAAGTCCCATCGTCCACCTAACCTCAAGAAATGGGGGCTGAAGAACGGATACCTCCCTGTATATGGAAACAAGGTATGGGGCATCCAGCTGAGGCTCCCTCATGTTCCTGCCCTCACCGGAGGAAGGAGCTTTGCAGACTAGCTCCAGGTTGAGCTTGCAGGAGTTCCACACGGGGGCTCGGCAGATTGGTATCCCTTGGCTCTGACAGCAGTTAACAGTCTGGTGCAGTAGGAGCTTAAAGGAGCTTTCCTTGCCTTGCCTCCATGCCACCCTGCACTGCTTGTGCTTAACAACGGTGCTGTCTGAGGGACTGAGGAGCAGAGGCACTACAGTGCAGATTGCAGCGTGTCTCAGATGGAAGTCTGACCTTCAAGCTTCTTCCAGCCGCTGCTCTGAGCAGGCCCTTGGCTGTTGGGACTCCTGGCTTCTACTGCCATCCCACTTGATAACTAGCCCTTAATGAGTTATTGTGCCTGCCTGCGCCCCAGTCGGCCCATAGGTCAGAGAGGGGTAATAATTCACAGACATATTAAAAGGAATTGTTAATTAATTCTGCACAGCAGGCTGGACTTCTCAGATGCTTATCGGGAGCCAAGAGTAGTTGCTGCGTGCAGAACAGCCCTCTACTGCCTGCAAGCAGAACTGCCAGCCTAAGCCTTGCAGAGCCGTTTTTTTCAGGCAGAAAGCAGGGTGGACTAACACGGTTAACTTCCTTTCTCAGTTATGTCTGGAACAGCACTGCTCTCCGATCGGATTCCCTTGCCCCCCGGTCCCTGTGCACACAGACAGAGCAGGTGCTGCCTCAGAGCACTTCCAGTCTGAGTAGGCAATGGAAATGTTATCCTCAGCATCTTGCACGCTAAGAGAGGACTATGGAAACACTAGGAGAATCCTCTGGGTTGCATTGGGAGTCTATGGCAGAGCTGGGAATTCATTTCTCTTGAGTCCCCATCCAATACCTTATCCCCCCACCCTTCCTGCTCCTGTCATCAGCCAGAGGGTTTCCAGGAACTTGGGGGCACAGACCGTGTCTTTGGGGAAGAGGGCTGCTGCTCTGTGCAGTGAGGGTGCAAGGGAGTGGTGAAGTGCCAAAGCTGGAAGCTGATAAAGTCACTGCTGTCTCTTCTTTCTTCCCCAGACTCTGAATTCCCACTGCCACCAGTGTGTGATCATCACCAGCTCCAGCCACCTGCTAGGGAGCAAGCTAGGCTCAGAGATCAACCAGGTAGAGTGCACCATCCGCATGAACGATGCCCCCACCACCGGCTATGAGGCAGATGTGGGCAACAAGACCAGTTTCCGCGTGGTGGCTCACTCCAGCATCTACCAGGTGCTGAAGAAGCCACAGGAGTTTGTCAACAAGACCCCGGAAACCATCTTCATCTTCTGGGGGCCACCCAGCAAGATGCAGAGGAGCCTGCTCAGGATCATCCAGCGTGTCAGCATGTCCTTCCCCAACATGTCAGCCTACGTTGTGTCCCCTGGTCGTATGAAGCAGTTTGATGACTTGTTCAGGGGAGAGACTGGGAAAGACAGGTACTTAGGGGCCTCCTTCCTGACCTCTTATTTGGTGCCATCAGCATCCCAGCCTTACCAGTCAGCTCCCACCCCACCAGCCCGCCCACACCCCATGCTGCTGCATTGTTACCTCTGCTATATCACCTTTCATCCCCATGACAAGAAGCCATGCAGTTCTCTTGCAGCCACTCATCTGTCTCGCTGTCTGTCACTGGATTCAGAGCTGACAGGAGGATCCAGGCCCTTTGGATTGGTGGGGGACCTTAGACGAGCAGATATGGAGGAATGGTGGGAGCAAGGCTTTGGTGTAATTCTGTTTCATCCCATTCCTCTGCCCCCAACTGGCTTCTCCCTGTCTCATCTCCACTGTTCTGCCTCCTTTTATCCCCTCTCCTCTCTTTCTCTGGCTGACTCTCTTTCTCCCCATCTCTTTCTCCCTCCGTCTTCCCTTGCCTTCACTCATTCTTCTCTGTCCCTCAGGGAGAAGTCCCGGTCATGGCTGAGCACAGGCTGGTTTACCATGGTCATTGCTGTGGAGCTGTGTGACAAGGTGCATGTCTATGGCATGGTCCCTCCTAACTACTGCAGGTAAGGCCTGAGCTTCTGTGTCAGCCACCTCACTTTGGGCCCCAGCACTTTGCCCTCACCCAAGTGGCTCACCCTGTATCTCTATCCTCCACAGCAAGAGGTCTCAGCCCCACAAGATGCCGTATCACTACTACGAGCCCAAGAGTCCGGATGAGTGTACAATCTACATCCACAACGAGCGCAGCCGCAAGGGCAACCACCACCGCTTCATCACTGAGAAACGGGTCTTTGCCAGCTGGGCAAGCCTCTATAACATCACCTTCTCCCACCCATCCTGGCCCTAGGGGCTTTGCCAGGGAACACAGAGTCAGTCAAGTGCCAAATGTGACTGGTGTCAAGAGCGGGATGTCTCTGACTCAAAGGGAGAAGGTCTGTGGTACGAACCCTCTGAGCCAGGGGCTCAGAGGTAGGAGGGGCCACATACTGCAGACCGCTGCTATCAGGATTCTCTGTCCAGGGGCTATATGTTCAGGAAGGACTGGGCTTGAGGGGGGACAGGCTGGGACAGTGCCTGTGACTGAACACACAGGCTGGGCCCTGGAAGCACAGCCACACACTGGGCTTGGTTCGTGTTACACCCCCGTAAGACACAGTCACGCACATCACAGGATCTGTGCTTCAGGGTGACGGCACCACTTCTGTGACAAGATGCCTCCCCCATGCTCGTTATCAGCCCTGAGGCTGCCCTTGTCCTAGCTGTCTGCGTGGGGCTTTTTTCTCAGCCCTCCTGACCTCGGAGGGATATTTGAGGCTAGAGTTGGGAGGACTTTCCTCCTTTCAGCTCTGCTAGGCTGTCAGTCAGATGCGCATCTGGGAGGTTGCATGTACCATAGAGCATAAACCTAAAAGCAGGAGCCCTGCCCTTGCAGCCTCTGCATCCCTGAGGTTGCCAGCAAGGCCTGCAAACACCATCCACCAAGGCTTAAAGAGAAGAGGATGAGTGTCAGGGAAAGGAGCCCCAGAGATCCTTGGGCAGGTCTGCTTGGGAAGTGTGAGAAACACCCAGCCAAGCTCTGTGAGCCCTAGGCAGTGATGGAGCTGGCTCTCCCCTCAGGTGCTTTGCCTGGCTGGCCACCACGGAGGTTGGCCCAGCTTCTAGGTGGCTGCTCAGAGCAGGGTATACTGTGTTGGTTGGGTGTGTTGTCTTGCACTGTGCATGCATACATGTGTCACAGATACTGTGAGGCATGTTGTTTTATGTGACAATCTCAAAGGGGTACCGTGGCTTAGAGGGCCTTGCTAGTCCCCATGGGTGTACACAGGCTTCACTAGACTCTGCTTTGGCATCACTGGTTTCCTGGGATCCTGGGCCATGTGCTATCTCCTTCCTCAGGCTGACAGGCTCATGCGGCGCTCCTCAGCCTGCTTGTGAAATGGAGATTTGGCAGCAGGCGGGTGGGCTTGCTGCTCTGACGCCTAGACTGGAGTTATGGTCTCTGCTTGCTCTTAAGACAGTTCCCCTCCCCCAGTGCTCTGTTCACAGGAGCTGAGATGCCTTGAAGAAGTGACTGATGGGCTGATGCTGGCTCCTAACTACCGCTGGGGCAACCAGTTGGACTGAGTTGCCCATGGCTTTCTGGTCTGTTTTTGTATTCACGGGGGTTTCTGTGTCTGTTGTAAAGGTGCCTGAATGCTCCAGGAGCTGGTGCTGGAGTAGGGGGGGCAGTGCCACCAACAGCTGAAGTGCAGCTACCTAGAAGCAGGGCAGGGACATGTGGTGCGAGTGGAACGATGCTCCACTTTTTCCTTTCGTAACTGATTACAGGGAAAGCTAAGTCAGCTGCGGATGGGCCCTGACCCCAGCAGCCCCCCACCCCCCCCAGGGTTTGGGTATTCAGGATCCAGCTCTGAATTTCAGGCCCCTACCTCACAGTTTTGAAAGTGGTAGTTAGCCACAGCCGTGCAGCTGGGGGTGGAGTGGTCTGGGGGCTGGATCATCAGCTGCAGGGGACTGACCATGCCCAGGGCTGGGAGCCGGGAGCGCTGAAGGCGGTTGTCTGGGGCACATGGCATGCTCCACGTATTGCTGCCCCATCTGTATGCTGCAGAGAATGAAAGGGAGGGTATGAGGCCCCCTCATTATGTGAATGTTGAAATAGCAAGTGCTGAAGCCTCTTTGGGCAGAGAGCAGCTGCTGCAGCCCTGCCTAGCACAGCAAGGGGCAGACAGAGAAGATGTCCCTCAGCACTGGGGTGGGGTGGGCTGCACACGACCCAGCACTGTTCCCAGTGGACTTGCTCCCTGGCAGGCACGGTAAGGTTACTATCCTGTTGCTTGCCCAGGCTTGGTGTGGGGTGGTGGTGCCCACTGTGGCCCCAGTTGTTCATTTTAGTTGTTGTGTGGCTTCTCCCACATCATCTCTTGGGCAGCCCTCTGAGGTACAGTCCCTTGCAGCTGCTTGTGGGGTCCCTGGTCCTTTGCCTCCCCACCTGCCAGGGATACCTGTCTCTGCAGCCTGAGTGAGGGGCTGTGGGATGCACTGGAAATGGAAACCATGCTGCCAGCTCCTCAACCTGTGAAAAGCAGTGCCACTCTCCTGGCTGCCTCTGTTTTCTGCCACTGCACCTGTTTGGCCTGAACTCCATAGGTCACAACCCTGAGACTTGACAGGAAACACCCAGGCAGTGGTTTTCTTTGATCACGATTGCATGGAATGGGAGATTTCCTCGGGGCTTGCTGAACTGGATTTGGGACCCAGAAGTGATTGTTCCCAAGGCAGGCATGTCTGGGGTCTGATTCTGCATTGTGCGGCCCTGCGTGTTGTCTTGGACCCCACTCTAAATGGGCGAGGGGGGAGACAACAACCACCCAAGGGGCAGCACAACAGCATGAATTGAGCCCCTGGTGCAGCCTCTCATAGGAACATAAGACTTGCCATTTACTGGTTCAGACCATAGGTCCATCTTGCCCAATATCCTGCATTGCACAGTGGCAGAGAGAGAGTGCTGAAAGGATGAGTGACCTGGGTATGAACACAGTTTTTCCTATTGTTCCTCTCTCACTTGCAGCCTTCAGCATTTAGGGTCCAGGAAGTTTTGATTGAGACACTGTATCCCTAGCCCTGGTGCTCAATAGCTACTGATGCCCCTTTCCTCCAAGGATGTGTCTACTCCATCTTTGAATCTGGCTAAACTGTCAGCTTCCACAACATCAGGTGGCAATGAGTTCCAGGCTTTAATTACATGCTGTGTGAAAACAGAACTTCCTTTTAGTTTTAAACAACTACCTACTAGTTTCATTTTGTGACCCCTGGTTCTTGTGTTGTGAGAGAGAGTAAATAATAAATCCCTATTTCCTATCTCTTTGCCATTTAGTTTGTAAACCGTTATGTCCCACCTCAGGTGTCTCTTTTGAAAACAATAGGCCTCGCCTGTTTAGTCTCTCATCATATGGCAGCCCCTCCATACCACTAATTATCCTTGTTGCCATTCTCTGTACTTCTATTTCCTTTTTGAGGTGTGAGGACCAGAAATGGGCACAGTATTCAAGGTGTGGATACACCCTGGCTTTATAAAGGGGCATGATGGTACTTTGTTCTGTTTACAATTCCCTTCTTAATAATCCCTAGCATTTTGTTTGCCTTTTTGACAGCTGCTGAGCCCAGAGCTGATGTCTTCTAGCAGACTGTCCACAATGACTCCCAGATCTCATTCTTGTGTGGTAACAGTTAATGTAGAGCCCATCGTACTGTAGGTAGAATTTGGGTTATTTTTGCCCAGGTGCATCACTTTACAGTTTCCCTTCATATCTCCCTCTTATCCCATGCTTCCTCCTGGGACTCATGGTCACTTTTCTTCCTTTATCTCGCCCTGCTGTTCAGGGTCTGCTCTGAAAGTGTCTGGCAGTTTGGTGCCATTAGACACTTTCTGATCTGCTGCACAATTGGATTTGGCTCTTCCTTGCTCCTCGGACATTTTTACCAGTTATGGCCAAGTTTAAAACAAATGCACACTGCAGCCTTCTCTAGGGACAGCACTGAAGAGCCTTGATCAGATCCTTGCTTGGGCAACCCCTCCACCCTGAAATCCAGGGCATTGGTCTGGGGCAGGACTGGGCCCTGGAGTTACCAGACTGGCTGGCTATGTGTAGACCACGGGCCTGCTTCAGATTCCATTTTTCCCAGTGTGAATTAGGTTAACCAATGGAAGTGGAATTGAGCCAGTGTCAATCCAGCACAAATGAGGTCAGACTGGTCCCATGACTGCAGCGTACAGCATCATTTGCTTGTCAGACTAGGGAATGACTGATGGTGAGAGATGCTGACCAGCTCCCGGCCTCTGTCTGCTCCCTGCTTCCCTTCCTTCCAGCAGGAGCATCCCTAGGTCTGCAGAGACGCTTCTCAGTGGGTTCCCTTGGTCCATGCAATAGCGCATCTTGACTGTAACATGGGAGCAAATCCCATGGTATCCTGCCTGATACCCCACTCTAAATGGGCGAGGTATCCTGCCTGATACCTACAGGCAGGAGGGATCCTCAGTCCATTGTCTTGGGCTTCAGCCAGTAGTTTGGGCCTAGGAGGTCTCTTCCATGTTCCTCTGATGCCACGTGAGTTGTCTCTCTCCCAGCATGGGGTTTAAATGCAGAAGCTGGAGGGTGCTGTGGGGAGGGGTGGGGGAGATTTGGGGCTGCTTGGTGGGGAACCTTGAGACTTCCAAGAACTTCCTGGGAGAAGGAAGAGCCACCTCTGGCCTCTACCCAGTGCCCTGAGCTGGGGCTGCTTTGCACTTATACCACCAGGACCTGAAAGCCTCATATGACCCGAGATTCTCTCTAGGAGCACAAGAAGTGACCAGTTCACAGCACAGCTGCCTCCGCAGACTCTGGCTGTGCTCAGCGGTGCCTCTGCTAAACTTCACTGCCTTCAGGACGTAGTTTGGACAAGACCTGAACTCAGCCACTACAGGCACCTGATCTATCCAGTCCTTGGGAAGGCTATGGAGCTGCTAATCTGCCATAGCCTGGACCTTTGGAGGTACTTAAAAGGGACACTGTCCAGGTATTTTTTACAAAGGGGTTGGGGATGAGAGGGGGGTTTTTGCTTCTTGTATTTGCATTAGCTTCCTAAAATAATGTTATTACATTTAAAAACTAAGAAGTGTGATGAGATGGACTCTCGGGGGCAGAGCCTGTCAAAGGACAGTACCAGCACTTGCTTAACCATTCTATCCCCTCTTTATCAGCCAGAGTTGTGGGCACTTGGTGTCTGAACATGGTCATATAGGGTGAGGTCTGTAAGCCTTTGTTGCCTAATCCCTTTGGCTTTCAATGAGATTTGGAACCTAAGGTACTTAGGAGCCTTTGGAAATCCCAGCCACATGCCTTTTATTGCACTGGCTCTTTCTATGAAGCCCATTAGGGTGCTGGAAAATGGATTCTAAAGAAATTAGATTGGTCCCTTTTGTTTTGTTTTCTTGCTGCTGCTACTTTTCTGTGCTTCTGTAAAGAGCTGATCTGATTAAACCACTCTGTTAAACCATTATTTGAATGGATCTGTTGCTCTGGGTAAGTGTAAAGACAAGTCAGTAATTGGTCACAGTCAATATAATACACAATTCCATAGGCTCATCAGATGATGAGTGGCTGCTGCTAAAAGTATGTTACATATGTGAGTAGCGTGCATTTTAAATGAAGCTGAGTTGAAGTGTGAGAAATGGCAGAACTGTGCGGAGAAGCTGCCTGTAATAATTAACAATGAATTAGCTGTAATGGGAACATCACTTAATCATTTGTTAACCATTTACTACAAATGGAGCTTTAATAGAAAGTACCAGCTGGAAAAGAATCTGGGAACACTCAACAGTAGTGCTGTTGAGCTAAGCAGCGCACTCAAAGAATAACACATGGTACAAAGAGATGGAGCACAGAGCGTCGCTTTCCCCTCCCATTGTTTGGGCAGCACAGGAGCTTGGCATGCAATCTCCATCCCTCCCGGCTCTGTCCCCTTCCAGCTGGCAGGCAGGCACATTTTCCAGTGTTTGGAATGGCGCTCGCCGCAGCCTCTGCACGAAGCAGCAGCGTTAACCTCTGTGGCACCTTATCTTGCCACAACATCCTTGTTTGTGCATCAGCATCGCGGATGGCGTCACAGCAGCAGTGGGAATAGCATTTGTTTGTTCAGTGCTGTTGCTGTGCAGACAGCTGAAGGAACACATGATGGTTGCCTATATGGCGCCAATTGGTTTTGGGGTTTGTAATGAATTTCTCAGCCATGGAGCAGTAGACATGTAAACCACATCTGTCCTGGGCACCTCCAATACAGAGAAGCTTATGTCTAAACATGCCCTGACACTTGGGTCTCCTGAGCTCTGTTCTGGGCTCTACTGCTGACTAATGGTGCCACTTCTCTGTGCCTCAGTTTTCCCCCTACCGTAGGAATCAGCTATGTGGCTCACAGGAGCACTGTGAGCCTTGTTTACCCCTCTGGAAAGCTGCCATTGCCAAGGGGAGACAAAGAGTCTGGAAGTCTTGATGTGCATTTCTGCTTCCCAGTAATTCCTGACTGTCAAACCAGCCAGGAGAGATGGTTTTGTAACTCTCCATAGAGGAGAAAGCTGTTGCTGCAGTCTCAGCCTCTGTTTTTTAGACCATGAATGTGGATCTTTCGTGAGGCTCTAGAGACAGGCTGATACATGATGACACCTGCTGGTAACGACATGGGACTGACCTTTGCTAATAAACTGCGCGTCTCACCCCAGAATCCCAGTGCTGTGAGCTTTAAATGGGCAGTACTAGCATGAGCCAGGGCTCTGAGTTCCCATTTGGTCTCCAGCCCCTGCTAGGCCCTTCAGCAGTGGATTGGAAAGAAAGATGTTGTGGGAGAAAGGAGAGAAATAGAGAGAGGGGAAGTCAGTGATCTGACCAATGCAGAAGTGAGGGCCAGCGTTTGACTCTGGATGATGGCAAAGTCCCCTTGAAGGGAAGCGTGGAGGAAAACCTTATGCTGGTCAGGTGCTGGTGTGAGCCAGGAGAGCCATAGGAGCCTCTGTCAGACCCAGGGAGTTCTGGACCAACTGACCTCTCCCAGCCAGCCCCTGGGCTTCGCTGGATTACTCTATAATCTTTCGAGGTACAGCAGGGCCCTGCTGTAGCTGAGGCCACGTGCTGGGTGCCCAGCCTACCCAGGCTTAGTTACAGCTGTCTTCCATATGCACGTGGCTGGCAGAGCATTTGCCTCTGGATAATGCCTGTGAGAGGGAGTTGTGGGGGAATTGACAGCAGCTCCATAAAGGGCCAGCTGCTGCCGTGCCAGCCACATACAGAAACATGGTTTGTTGCCCTGGTGGCAAGTGCCGCCTGGAGCAAAGGACAGTGGCTAAAGAACTTGATGCCCATCTTCATCCTCATCCCTCTACATCCACCCGGTGGATTCAGCTTAGAAGGAGGCCTGGCAGTAGTGTGAATTGCCCTGTTGCACGTTTGACCTCCCCACCCCCAGTCCCAGCCTTTTCTGACACATCATGTTCCCCTGCTGACATAAAGTGAATCACTGTGGACGGTGCCTGCAGGATGGATAAGCAAGAAGCAACTTGTCTCGATGCCTAGTAGCCGGGTGTCAGCTTTGCAAAGACCATCCTGCCACCCAGCACTGGGCAGCACTAAGAAGAGAGGCCAAGGACTGAAGGGGGTTTGGAGACAGACCTCCCTCTCCTGGAGCTTCCCAATGCTCAGAAATCAGACCTTGCAGGATGGCGTGGTGGGAACTCCTCTCGCTGCTCTCTGTGCAGCACACAGTGAATAGAGAGCATCGGTCTCCAGGGTGTGGACCCAGGCCATTTCACGAGCTCTGGAGTCACTGCTTAGAAACAATAAGGCTGATTAACAGTGGAACAGAAACCACGGCTAACGTGTTGCTTCTTGGTGAGCAAAAGATGTCTAGTGCTCTGCCACAGACAAGGCCAGTGCCAACTGATGCAGGGGTAGCAGTGGACATAGTCTTCCTGGACTTCCGGAAGGCTTTTGACACTGTCTCTCACCCCGTTCTCATTAAGACACTGCGGGGCTGTGGTGTAGACACCCAAACAGTCAAATGGGTCGCCAACTGGCTGGAGGGCCGCACCCAGAGGGTGGT
>NW_017728925.1:9593477-9626528 GCF_001723895.1 Crocodylus porosus
CCGGGCGTGGCGTGGCGGAGCCGCGGGCGCCGTCGTTAGCAAGGCCACGCGGAGAAAGCGGCAGCCGTGAGACCCCCGACTTCCCCTCGGGCCCTCCGCCTGGCGCGGTGCAGCCAGCGCAGCCGAGTCGGGAGTTTGGCCCCGGGCTCCCGTGCGGGTTTGTGAGGCGCCAGCAGCGAGGCCGGCGTGGCACCGGTGAGGGCACTTGCCCTGGCGCGTGCGGCCGCCAGCGCAGCGCGGCGGAGGGCGCCTCTTGCCTGGCTGGCGGGAGCGACTGCCGCGAATCACCGCACTCATATTTCGTGGAGAACTTCCCTTGTCATTCCCCAGTAACAGCTGGCAGCCGCGCGCCAGGCGGGGGGAGCTGGCGCTAAACAAGAACGGGCATCCACGTAGGTCTGGCCCACACGCCCCTCGCGTTTCGTGCTGATGCACCTGACCAGCTTTTGGGTATTGGTTCCCGTTGTCATAGACCACCCTGTCTTTATTCTGGCAAGGAAGGGAAGGCCCTGGGAGCTGCCCAAGCTGGAGAGGAAGGGGGAAATCTCAGCAGCCCTGAACCTTCAGCTTCATGGGCCCTTGGTTGTACCTATTTCTCCGACGGACAAACTGATGTTGCGTCCAGAACAAGCCAGCACTCCCCGCACATGGTGCAGGAAGTGCTGGCTGATTTTGGACACAACATCAGTTTGTCTGTCTGCGAAATAGGTCCAAGCAGGCATCTTGAAGACTGGTCAGTGTGTTGAAAGCACTGACATGGCTGCCTGGCAGCTCACTGCAGGGAGGCACGAGTGCAAAGTCAGCCTAGCTTCAGCCAGGCAGGTCGCGCTGGCACTGTGGCTTCCAGCTCACAGCGTGATTGTTTCTCTTGGAAAGGGCCCAGCAGCCTCCAGCACGGCCCTGAACTGAGAACACGCAAGATCCCATCCTGTGAGCTGCAGGCCCCCGGCCGGCCCCCGCCCTGACGGGAGCGCCGGGCACACTTGCTCTGGGGGGAAGCCACCACTTGCCTGAGCTCATTGTTATTTTATCCTCCGTTCCCAGAGTGTGGGAACCTGGTTGCACCGCGGGTTAATTCCCGCAGGGTGGTGGCAGGAGGAGAAATGGCTGATTTTTGCCCAGTTAAGGTTCATCCTGGCAATTGCTGTTCCTAGAGGCCTGTGCAGATGCCTCAGGTTTGCAGCCACTCGGCTATGCTGGGAACAAAGCTGACAGATATTTGCTCTCACTTGATTCTCATGGAGTGCCCATCACTGTGGCACCTCTGCCTTCCTGCCCTGCTCGTTCTCCCCAGCCTCAAAAAGTACCCTGCAGAGCCAGGAGAGAAGCTCCCCCACCCTGGTGAAGGGGCAGAGTTAGGAGGGGACTAGGGAAGGGGAAGGGCTGGATGTCAGGGTTGGTTTCGATGGAGGTGGGGAAACACCAAAGTCCTTCATCCGAGGTGCCAGGTCACTGCAGACCAGCCAGGACAGAGCCCAGTCCAAGCCCTGTGAAGTGGCAGCCCCCCACCATGGGGCCCCGAGTGCATGGGGGATGTGACGGAGAGGAGGTGTGAATGGGGTCTGAGCCAGGTGCTCCTAAGTTCTTTCCCTTGCTCTGACACTGATAACTTTAGTGTCCTTGGGCATATCTCTGCTTCCCTGTTCCCCCACATATGAGTATGTCCCAGGTACTCCAGTGCCCTTGGACCCAGCCGAGAAAAGCAAACAAGATCCAAAGGCTGGGAGATGAGCTGCAGACCTCCCAGTGAAGAGGAAAATGACCTGCGGTGTGCAGCAGGGGCTTCTCCAGTGCTCAGGATCATCCCATGGGCCTGCTGACCTATTGGCCCTGGCTGCTGGGCTCAGGGCAGGGCAGTGGGGGGAGCTGGGGGGAGATGGACTCTATGGCCCCCTCTAGCCTCAGGTGAGCTGTGCCTGGTGCTGCAGAGCACCTGAGTGCTCTGCTGGCAGGAGCCGGGAGCTGTTCTCTGTAGCAGGAGGTACTTCAGGACGGGTCCCTAGCAACGGGCAAGCCTCCCTCTCTTGGCCTTGAGCGCTCGCCTCCGCAGCCCACGCTTCCCTGGCGCAACGCTTTGATGGGAGCCAAAGCACCGCTGTCCCCTGTAGCTGCCTTTCGTCCTGCCAGCTGCACCCCCCTGCAGACTGTGCGCGCAGAGCCAGGGGCTCGTGCTCCTCCCGCGGCTCTCGTGTATTCCTCGCTACATCCTGGCTGTTGCCTCGCCGAGATGAAAATGAGTGCACTCCCAGCGTGGGGCCACGAGCAGAACAAGGGAACAAGCAGACGTGGCCAGCAGTACCAGCTCTGTGGGGAGCAAGGGAAGCCACATTGTCTATTCCCCCACCCCAAAGGCCCCTCTCGGAGCTGGGGGGCTGCAGGAGATGCCCCAAGACATCACCCTTGTCCTTTGCTGCAGCTACCAGATACCCACTGGCCCATGAGCAGGGAGTCGTAGTGCCAGGATGCTGCACTCAGGCGGAGGATCTGGAGGGTTGGGGCAGGGCAGTCGGGACACCTGGGTTCTCTTCCCTGGTCTCTCGCTGGAACTTGGGTAAGAAAGTCAGAGCGGTTCCCTCCTCTGAGGCCGGCTGCGCAGGAGGGAGGCTGACCAGAGGCTCGGTGAGCTCCTGTTTGCAAAGTGCTTTCTAGATCCCTGTGCTGGGGAGCACCAGTAAGACAGGCCTGGATTCTGCCCCACGTCCTCCTGCTGAGGAGGGCTCTCCTCCACCCATCTCCCCAGTATGGGGCAGAGGTGAGAGCTCTTAGCAAGAGTCTGGCAGGACCTGACCTGCGCCAGCCTGCTGCAGTTGTGCCTGTGTGCTGGGGGCTCCTGGGTGCCAGGATGGGCCAACAGGAAGGGGTGCGTGCTTATGTCTGTGCTGCCACTCTGAGCTGAGCCACGCTGTCCTGCCTCCCGCTAGTGAATACAGGCTTGCCTCTGCTGGGCTGTCTTCTCCCCCCCAGGCCCAATTCCCAGCCTGGCAGATCCTCTCCCCTCAGCCTCTCACTCTGCCCAGCGCAGTCTGATTTACTCCCACTGCCTTGCAGAGCATGCTCACCGGCTTGATGTACTCCCGCCCCGAGGACCCCATCAGCTATCTGGAGTGCTGCTTACAGAAAGTCCGGGAGCTGGGTGGCCCTGAGAAGGTGCAGTGGGACACTTTCCTGGGCCCGGAGCAGCACCCCTTCCCCCCACTCAGTGGTGGGCAGGGGAAGAAGCCCTTCTTCCAGCCAGGTAGGCAGAACTTCACAGAGGCACTGGTTTGGAGTGGGACAGGGCTGCTGAGCTCTGTTAGTGCTATAGCGCACACGGTAAATGAGCCAGGCACTTGGCTGCCAGGGTGCTGATGGGGATGATCCAGCTTTGAGCAGGGGCTTGGACTAGATGTGACCTCCTGCACCTCTTCCAGCCCTGCTTCTCCATGATTCTTGCCTGTGTGAAAATGGGAGAGAATGGCAGCTCCTGGCTGAGGGAGTCCTGGCCTCTGCCATTGCGGGCACGTGTCAAACAGTCCTCTTTGTCAACTGGCCGCGCTCAGATAGTTAGTGCCCATCTGAGCAGGAGTGGGATCCCAGGTCTCCCCGTGAGGCTGCAGGGCCGCACTCTGCACACATGTTGGCACAGACCTGTGTCAGCTGGAGGCACACCCCTTTTGCCCACTGCCAGCTCTGCGCTCATGGCTCCTGCACATGTGCACACCTGTCTTGGCCCATGGCCCTCTGCTCCATGCCTGTGCATGCATGGGAGCCCCCAGTGTCATATGCATCCCCCAGGCTGTGCATGGTCCCCCTTGAAGCTGATGTCCTGCCCCTGCTTCCCTCTGCAGACCTTAGTGTGGGGCCATGCCACTGGTGCCTGCAGGTGCCTGCCTGTAGGTGCCTGCCGCCCATCCAGAGCCAGTTCTCCATCGAGAGCGACTCCGACATGACAGAGTCCACTGGGCTGATCCAGGAGTACGACGTGTTTGACCCCAGCAGACCCCGCCCCAAAATCATCTTTGTTATTGGTGAGAACCCCCCAACCCGCAACCCCCACCCCTGCCGCCTAGTGCTGGGCCATGCATCTAGGATCATTCCTGCAGGGAGGACGAAGGGTAGGAGCCAGACACTGGAGTCTGACATCCTGTATAGTCCCTGAGCCTTTACAGTGGGATTCACTGGTCGGCAGCCCCAGGCTATGGTGGGGCACAGCTTGCTTCTCGCTGATCTGCAAAATAGTCATAATTCTGCCTTGCTTCACTGGGGACTGGAAAGACTTATTTCATGAATATGCAGTGAACACTTTGAGAGACCTGCTCAGGCCTTCCCCTGAGAGCAGCTGCCCCATTCCCCTGGCCCCTTCACCATTGCCAAGCAGCTGAGAGGGGGCTGGGTGGCTCAGTGGTGGACATTGTGGCAATAGGAGGCATTTAGAGGACATGGCCTCCTGTCTCTGTAATGCCTATGGCCAGACCCCCTCCTGCTCCCCTGGTATCATTCCATTGACTTCCTCCTGATTTACACCAATGAGAGAAGACCCAGGGCCTTAGTAAGCAATACAAGGATCTCTGCTGCCTTGGCTAATCCCATGCAGGGAAATGAGCCCAGACTCAACCCAGCACGTTATTTGCTCAAATGAATCCATGTGCTGCAGAAAACAGACATAGGTGCTTGGTCAGTCCCCCATGGGCCAGGGGACCGGATTACAGCACTGGCCCTCCGAGAACCCAGGCAGTCCCCCTGGAGCTGAAGGAGATCCTCCCCCGAGTGCTAGGAGATGCCTTGGGCCCTGAGGGTGGGGTCAGCCCCACACACACCCCCTGTAAGATGCCTCCCTGCATGTCCCCTGGGGAAAGCTCTGCAGACACTGACAGGGCAGGTGAGGATGGGGCAAAGGGCCTGGGGCCACTCAGGTGTTCACACCTCCTGTGTTTGGCAGGTGGCCCTGGCAGTGGGAAGGGCACGCAGAGCGCCAAGATCGCTGCCCACTTCGGACTCATCTGCATCTCCGTAGGCGAGATCCTGCGCAGTCAGATGCTCCACCATGCCACCAGTGACCAGAAGTGGGAGCTCATCGCCCAGATCATTGCCAACGGGGAGCTGGCCCCACCTGTGAGTCATGAGCACTGGGCTCCTTCAGGGACACCCTTGCGCTACCCTCTGGGCGCTGGCAGCTGTTTCTGCCGCTGTTCCCCACCTTCTGCCCTTGCAGCCCTGCTGTCCCCTCAGCAGTGTCAGGACAACGTGAGGCTTGAGGAGGGCCGAACAAAATGGTTTCCACCCCCTGGACAGAGATTGCCAGCATCTTCTTCCAGCAATGCCTTGTGGGCATTTCCATGTCCTGCCAGCCCTAGGCTGGTAAGAGCCCTCTCTGGTGATGCCCACAGGGTAAAAGGTGATGGGAACGAGTTTGCCTCTTGGCCGGTGTCTCTGCCAGAGGCTGCCTCTGGACCGAGTGGCAGATGACAGGTGCAGAGATTTTAATGCTCTCATCTCTGTTCCGTCAGGAACAGGGCTGGGACCCATCGCCATCAGACTGCCCACCCCACAACCACCTGGCAGGCCAGACGTGTATGTCCCCGCTGACCCCCCAGGACAAGCGGTGAGAGGTTCAGTCCCTGCCCTCATGACCAGCCCCCTGAGCAGTCTCTTTGCCTTGCAGGAAACCACCATTGAGCAGCTGAAGCAGCAGTTCCTCAAGCAGCAGGATGCCAGAGGCTTTGTGGTGGACGGTTTCCCCCGGGAGATAGGGCAGGCCTTCACATTCGAGGAGCAGGTGGGGTGAGGCTGACGGTGGGCAGAGACACTTTGCAAGGCTTCATTTCATGTTCTGAGCTGCCCTTTCCCCAAATCCTCCCCTAGCACCTGGCACTGTGCCCCCCCCACCCCCTCCAACAGTGTGCACCCTCCCCAGGCACTGTGCCCCCAGGATGTCACCCTTGCCCCTCTTCTCCCACAGTGACTGGGGATCACAAGAACACCCTGTCCCCTGTCCACCCAGAGGAGGTCAGGATTGGATCCCTGCATTCCTGGTAATCTGGGGAATGCCTGGATTCCTCCATCCTAGGGCCACAGTGGTCCAGGCCTTGCCCAAAGCCTCTTCAGGACCCTCTGTGGGATGGTGAGACTCCCTGGGGACCTGTTTGTGGAGTGGGGCCATGTTGATCTAGCAGGGCGGGGAGCCAGGAGAAGCTCTTGCAGGCTGCAGCCTGGATACTTTCAGCACGGTTCCATCAGGAACGGCGCTGGGACCCACCACTGTCCCTCCCAGCAGATCCCCCCTACCCCATGACCACCTGACAGGCAGGACATGTGGGTCCCAGCTGACCCTCCAGGACAGGTGGTGAGAGGTTCAGTCCCTACCCTCAGGGACCCTGAACTCATCATAGCCTGTCTCAGGCCTGTCTAGGCTGCTGGGGTCCCCATGGGGAAGAGAGCTCTGCCCCCCTCACAGCCGGGACCATCTGTCTGACTTCAGATCGGCTCCCCGGACCTGGTGGTGTTCTTGGCATGCTCAAGCCAGCGTTTCCGGCAGCGCCTGGAGAAGCGGGCATTGGAGCAGGGCCGGCTGGATGATAATCCCCATGCCATCGAGCGGAGGGTGGACACCTTCAAGCAGAATGTCCCACTGATTGTGAAATACTATCAGGAGAAGGGAGTCATCATCCGGGTAAGGCTCTGTGGGGGATGCTGGAGCCATGCCCCAGTCCCAGCCACCAGGCTGGGTGGCTCCCCCCTACCAGCACAGCACAGATCCAAGACTCGGTGCTGGCTCCCAGCCTCATGCAGGGCCTGGTCCTTTGTCACTCTCCAAAGCATGGGGTAGGATCGGAGGTTGCATGGAGCAGGCACTGACCCACGTGATGGCCCTGGGGGTGCAGGAGGGAGGTCTGGGAGCATGTCTAGAGTGGGAGAGTTGTTGTCCTGGAAGGCAAAGCCCTGGGAGGGGGCTTGCTTTGGAGGGCAACTGAACTCCGGCATTTCTTCGTTCCCATCCTGCTTCACCCCCTCCCCTCACCACAGATCCAGACTGACCATGGCCTCTGCCTTTCTGCTTTCAGTTCGATGCAGACAGAGAGGAAGATGATATATTTGCTGACATCAGCTCTGTGGTCCAGGCACAGCTTTACCCAGATGGCATGGACAAGGCAGGTGAGGGGGGCTGTTAGACACTGCCAGGGAGAACGGAGCTGGCTGGGGGTGAGCCAGAGCGCTGGCCTTACACCCAGACCAGACCTTCTGGCCTCTCTGCACTGGGTTAAGCCCCTGGGCCAGCTTTAGGAAACATGCTATTTGAGGGTCCCAGCCCCTTCCTGCCCAACCACTGGAGTGGGACATGGACAGAGACAGCCTATGTGCTCAGCTAGCCCCTCAGGGAATGTGGACACACAAGTGTGGAGGGTGGGTCAGGGTCTTGTAAAGTTACTTTAGTCAGGGGTCTGGTAAGCATCTGCTCAGCTAAGAGTCTCCAAGCCTCTCCCATTGCCTTCCCATTGCCTTCCCCCAGCCCAGAGGTGCCCGGACCATTGAGGCCTGGGTTTGCCCAGGGCCCTTGGGGCACACAGTGTGCCCTCCGGTGAGTGTGCGTCTCTCTCTGGCTCAGGGTCTCTGCCACGAGCTGAGCTAGACTCACCCTACAGTGCCTCTGCGGAAGGCCAGCAGGAGGAGGAGGAGGGCGAGGAAGGGCAGGTAAGGGCCCAGCGATGCTCTCTGGCCCCCTTGGGGAAATGCCATCATGCTTTCCAGGGCCTGGGCTGGAAACCAGCCAAGCTTCCTCCCGCAGGATCAAAAACAGGAACCGGGGAAGCTCCCAGGGCCTGTGGAAAAACCCAGCGGATCCATTCGCCAGAGGGGTCAGTGGCTGGGGGCCGAGGGCAGGCACAGCCACTATGCCACCCAGATAGCAGAGAAAGCTTGGAGCAGGATGCAAAGGGAGGGGGCAGCTCTGATGATTAATTTCCAGAGGGCTGGAAAATGGAGAGGGAGAGACTGGGGAGCCATGGCAGGGAGGGATCCCAGAGGAACAGAGGCTGCCGTGACTGTGGTCTCCCAGATGGGAAGGCAAAGTGCTCCTCAGGGCTGCCAGGCAGAACAGCTGCCTGGGGGCGCAGAGGAAAGACATGGGCTGTGTCCCTGCCCCAAGCGTGTGAGCCATTGGCATCTGCTTGCCAGGGGAGAGAGGAGACTGCTGATGGGAGAGAACAAACGGGATGTGTGGCACATGAGGGGTTAACCCCTTCCACCAGCTCTCAGCTGAGCCAACCCCAGCCCGAGTATATGGGCTCCAGAGCCAGGCTCCAGCCAGCACCTACCAAGGGACCCTGGGGCAGGTAGCCAGGCAGCTGCTGTAGTGATCCCTGGTCCCCTGCACAGCGCTGGCCCCATCTGCCAGCTGAGGACAGGCTGGATGGGTCACTTTCTGTGCAGTTAGCCCTCAATTAGTCTGCCATCTCCTTTTCCTACTGGGCCCAGCCTGTGGTGGCTGCACAGGATGGAGGCATGGCAGCCAGACCGGGACAAGCCTCCCCTTCCCAATCAGGCATGAAGGGGAAGGGCCTTGCAACTCCCCGCTCTCCAGTTTCTGCCCACACTGCCCTCCCCAGGCTGCACAGCCTCCTCTGGCTGGTTCCTCACTGATGAATTAATTACCCTTGCTCCCTGTGGCACCAGCAGCAGCAAGGAGAGGTGGCCCATGGGTGTGAGATGCTATGGCCAGCCCCAGGCATCC
The DNA here is from genome assembly GCF_001723895.1 of Crocodylus porosus. NCBI lineage: Eukaryota > Metazoa > Chordata > Crocodylia > Crocodylidae > Crocodylus > Crocodylus porosus. The sequence continues at coordinate 9,602,185 of NW_017728925.1, forward strand.
CTGGGTCGTGGTGGGAGCAGCCTCCCTCTGTGCAGGGCCAGGGACGAGGGGGTCAAGGGATTGGGGGCCCCAGATGCCAGAGGGACCTTTCTGTGGGGCCCCTGAGGGACTTGCAGCCACTGGATATGAGACCCTGAATTCACTGTAGAGCCAGCTTAAGGGACATGGTTTATTACCCCTCGGTGTCTGTCCACTATAATCGCTTGGAGGAACACACTGGCACTTGTACTCTCTTCCTCACACTGTACCTGCCCCTGCGAGGCTGTTTCTGTTTCTCCCATCTCTTACTTTTTGCCTTACGCAAGACTGGGGCCTTGTACAGCCCCCGGCTCAATGGGATGCTGCTCTAGCTCAGTCCACAAGGCACCAGTGTCCTGGTGCTGCTGGCCTGGGGTGCTAGGAGCTGCCCCCCACCACGCAATTAGGAGCGGTTGTTGTGTTGATGTCCTGTTCAGTATTTCTTGGCACCCAGCCTGAAACTGCACACAATAGGAGGAAGCAACTCATTAAACAGCCTAGGAATAATAATTCAAGGTGCTAAGTGGTCTGGTCACATGACTAACTGTTTGTACTTCTGGGGCGCTCAATGTGCTCATGAGACTTGAGCCTTGCTCCTGAGCGGGGTAACTCCCATCCCCAGGGGAAACTGAGGCAGAGGGAAGGCAAGAGACTTGCCCAAGGCCACACTGAGGCGGTGGCAGAGCTGGAAATGGGGCCCTGACTCCCAGCCCCGTGCTTCTACCTGGATACTAAGAAGAAAGGGAGAAAAATGAAGAGGCTCCTGTAGCTGCCTTCACTGCGGGTACAGGGGCTGGGTCCCCTCTGGGTCTGCCTCTGCTTCCCTGTTGTGGCAGCCACCAGCTCTGAAGTGTTGTATTGGCAGGATGGCAGGGCACACAACAACCTTTGCTGTAGAGCTGTTGAGAGGCTCCTGAGTGGGGGTGACTGAGGGCATGGAGGGGGGGTATGGGCAGAGAGCCCCAGTGCCTGTTGGCATGAGGGGCTGGGCACCCAGCAGCTTTGTCAGTTCACTGGTGACTCCAGAGACTGAACAATTCATTGGGACTGGGCAATGGACGTGGGCTGTTCTGGAAACATCAGTGTGTAGCATGGTGGGTTTTTCTGAATGTAATGCACTATATTTTCCCACCTACAACATGCCTCAGATAAAATATGCACATTGTTTTAAGGGCAGAACGAAGAAAAATCTTTCCCTGCGGTAAGTAACAGCAGCTAGGGATCGGAGCCTGCTCATTGTTCTGCTGCCGGTGAGTCTTGTGCAGTAAGGCAGAAACTGCTCTTACATATTTCTCACATATAATTCACACTGAAATTTCCAGCAGCTGGTTTTGGGGGGAAAAGGTGTATGTTGTATGCAAGAAAATACTGGGTACATTTTTGGTAATGCGTAATTCAGCAAACATGCTGTACTGCAGCAAGCAATGCAACTGCCGCCAAATCTGTCTGTTGCTAGAAAAAGTTTTCAGCTGCAAAATTCCTTCCTGTGCTCTGTGAAGCAAAGCTGCCAGGGCCCTGCACTCAACAGGGAGCAGAGCTGACCCTGTACGACAGGTAGTTTCCCCCTGTCTTGCTGCTTGGCAGTCTGGATGAACTGCCTGAAAGTGTTGTGTTCAGTGCAGTTACTTGCGGTGTTGTTGAGATGTGTTCTCTCTCCCATGGGTCGACAGAGAAGTTGGAGCCCCTGATGGTTCCTCACTGGCCTGTATGACCTGAGTCTGGGGTTTTCCAGGCAGGCCTCCATGGCTGACAAGAACTGGGCTGAGAGTTGCTGCCCATCTCTGTAGAGATACCAGGGGCTGATGGAGCCTGAAGGCCGAATTCCCCTGCGTGTCCTAGAGAGGGTCCTTCCAGGTCACAGTAGCCTGGCCGTGTGTGGGAAAGTGTCTCCTGCTGCCCCACATGGCAGCCCACTGGGATCTTGCCTGGGACCTTTTCCCAGCACTGGACTCAGTGTTAGGGAATAGGGAGGAAAGGTTAGACACAGCCCTACCCTTGGTATTGCCCCAGCCCTCTGTGCCTGCTGCACACAGGGCCCCACATGCCTCGCAGCCCCAGGGGAGGGAGTCCTCAGGTCTTCCAGGCTTCAAGGGGGGTCATGGCACTCTGGGGGCCAAACCCTGATCCAGGTGGGGGCAGGATCAGGCCCTGGAGCATGGAGCAGCGAGTCTGGCCCTGCTCTGCCCACTCGTGCTCCAGCCGCCTTACTGGAGCCACACCAGGGCTAAGTGTGTGCTTCTCCCACCAGCGCCTCCGCTCTCGCCCTCCCCAAGCTCTTTGTCTGTGCTGCCGACTCCCCCCACCCTTCAGCCACCTCCCCCCCTCGCCCCTAAATCATTGGTATTCAGATCACATCCCCAGGAGTCGGGTGTCTCTGCCTGCTCCAAGGCTATGAGAAATCCTCCTCCCGGCATGCAGTGCGGATGGCAGCATTATATATAGCGGTAAAAATAGCCAGGCAGGACATGCAGGGCAGCTGGCTGGAGCGAACCGGCCCTTTCTCCTCCCAGCCTCCTCAGACTCCACCATCCCAGCGCTGAGGTCAGTAGCGCGGCCCCTGGGCGGGAGCTTCAGCAGGAGGGGAAGGGAGCTATGCTGTGCAGGGGGTCCCCAGAGGGCAGGGCTGCTGTAAACCCTGCCTTGCTGCAGACTGGAGCCCTGCTTTGTTCCCCACTGCTCCTCTGGCCCTGGGGTCGAGGCGTCTGGCTGCTGGGCTCTGGGCTGAGGGTTGTTTTGCTGGCAATGCAGCAGCCAGCTGCCGCTGTACCAGGCTCAGCGCGGCGACGGCAGGCTCTCCCCACAGCTGTGTGTCATCCGCCAACGTGGGCACAGTGTTTATTCCCTGCATCAGGTGTTTTTTCTGGGCTCCCCACAGGTGCAGGCGCACCTGCCTGCATCTTGTGTGACTGCGCGCAGGGACCGTGAGTCAGGGCTCCCGGCCTCTGAGCCTGGTTCTTGCATGGACACACCATGACCTTGGGCAGGTCACTTAACACCTGTGGCTCCATGTCCCCCGCTGGACAACAGCTCCTTTCACCCATACTCAGGGAGGTGGGAACTTTGCTGTGCCTTGATTTCTGGATGGAGCATAGAGGAAGCCTGTTCTTGCTGGGCCCTGGCTGTGACTTTGGTGCATGTTGTGTGGATGGTGCAGGCTTCTAGGGCAGTCTAAAAACCTGGCCGAGTTGGTGCCTGGCTTCAGCAGGGAGCTGTGCGTGGTGTCAGACTGGTCTAGCATGTGTTCTGGTTGCTTGTTGCAGGCTGCAGTTGCCTGCTTTGGCATTTGCTCACTTTTCTCACTGTCTCTGGATGTGCCTCCAGCTTCAGCTCAGAAGGGTCCTAGAGTTCCCTGGTGTGTTGGCTGAGCCACTGGAGGGCCAGAGACTGGGGTTGGAGGTGAGGGGTCACAGTCAGGAGCACGTTGGTGGAGCTCTGGGCTGCAATCCTGTGCTGGGGACTGTAGCTCACATGACAGGTGTGGGGAGAAGGGCCCAGGGTACATCAAGCTGTGGATCAGGGCTGAGATGCATTGGCAAACCTGGGTGAGAGGCACTGGACTGGAGGAGATGGCCTGGGTTGCAAACCACAGTTGTGGCCTGGACAAGCTGGCCTGGGTTGCAAACCAGAGTTGCAAACCAGAGTTTGTCCAGAGCCTGCGCCAGGCTTGGTGTCCCTCACTAGCATGAGCACTGAATTCACTCCCTGGTCTTTAGAAGATGAGTCCCCAGGCCCCAACGCTGCCATTAAATGGGGTTCACATGGTGGCAGGCACAGTGCCCCCAGGTAGCATGTCCCACCCTTCCTTAGTCTTGAGTTCCCAGGCCCCAGCTGGTGTCACTGGGAAGGGGAGTTTTCCTCGTGTGATTTCCAGCTCTCCTCAGGGCTTAGTGCTTCCACATGATGATGCAAGTAGAAAGGGCAGATGGAGCCCTTCCTCATTTGGAGCTGCTCTGGCCCCATGCCATAGACTGGGATGGGGGCAGGGCCAAACCTGGCAGAGCCTGGCAGCAGCCTGGTGCCGTAAGCAATGGGTGCAGCGCACAGAGCCATTGATAATAGCAAATACGCAGAGAGCAAGAAACTCCTTTGGGCCTGGGAGGCAGGGCAATTGGAGACTTCAGGCAGAGAAGCGGTCAGCTTCTCTGCTGCAAACAAACGGCCGATAGTCAGGTGTGCGGCTGTTCAGAGAGGGAGTTGGAGTGTCCAGGCCTCTGGACTTTGCTGTGGCCAGGAAGCCTCCAGGGCTGTCCAGCTGGCACTAATGCTGAGACCTGCACTGTTGGGTCTAACTATGGTGGGATGCCGGTGCCCGGGGCATGCGCCATGCTGTCTGCGGCCCACGCAGGCCAGGAGATGCAGGCTCTGCCCCGGGGAGCTTACAGCAGAGGCTGCATGGAAACAACGGCTCTGTGCTTTGTCTGCCTGTCCAGCGATGTTGCACCAAGCCCATCGTGGTGCTTGCTCTGCCACTCCCCAAGCTGAATCTGACTAAGCCTGGAGTAGTGGGAGAGAAGCTGGGTCTAACGCTGTGGCTTTTCCCTCATGGCACAGGCCACAGAGGATAACAGCTGCTTGTCTGGTCCCTCTGCATCACCCATGAGGAAGCAGCCACCCAGGGATGCTATTCCCAGCCCAGATGCTTCAGCGTTAGACTCGATCCTGTCAGGCACAGAGTCCCTTGCCACCCCTTGACTTACTGGGTCAGCTCCCACTATCAGGATTGTAGCCTTGCCGCTTAACTACAGGGCTGTACAATTCCTGCCAGCCCTGCTGGGGTTGTGGCTTTTTCTACATGGCCATAGAGTCAAACTGGAGAGAAGTGGGACTTTACAGGAGTCAGAAAGGCCCAGCAGCCATGGGACCAGACCAATGGTCTTTCTCACAAGCACCCTCGGGTTACAGTGCCCCACCTAGCAAATAGGTCCCGTCTGCCCCCCAGGAGAAGGGATGGGACATGTGGGGATGCAGGGGCAGTCGAGTGCCACTTCCGGGGGTGGGGATGGGAATATCAGGCTGGCCGCGAGGCTGGCAGAGCTGCTTCTTGGCTCTGAGGAGCACTCTAAGCCTTTTGTTATCGGGGCACCCAGTCACCTGCTCTCTAGGCTAATGTCCCTGTTGGGTCTTCTAAGATGTTGAAATCAGCAGCTTCCCAGGGCTAGCCCACCAGGTCAGGGCATGGTCCCATAGACAGCCTGTTGCCCAGCTGTGGGATGGGAAGCACTGCTCTGGGGAAAGGGCAGGGACATGGCAGCAGCAATGTTGAGACCTCTCAGCTCTGGTCCATGTGTTGCAGCCAGGGACCCCACACTGAAAAGCATCCCCCAGCCCTTCCCACAGTCACTCATATCACACCTGCTCCTTTTCCTGTCTCTGTGCTTATGGAAAGCAAAGCTTTGGCCTGCATTGCTCTGGTGCTGGGTGGGCTGTGAGCCCACCTTGAGCAGCCAGAGCAGACGGGGAGGTTAACATAATTGTGTGTAATGTGTCCCCCCTCACTACCCCAGGCTGAGGGAGGCTGCTGGGGTGGAGGCAGGGCTGGAGCTGGCTCAGCTGCTATTGCAGCATGTAGAGCAACAAGGCTGGGGGTGCTGGCAGGGACCCAAGGTTGTGGGTATGTTTGGTATTCGGCTGCCAGGTCATCCGATCTCAGCCAGGAGGCTGCTTGTAGGAAGCGGGCTGGGATTGAACATGGCCTGGAGCCACGGGCATTTGGGAGCACCTGCAAATATCACCCTACACCCGCACCCAGGGCCTTTGCCCTACTCCCCAAACCCCTCGACCTCCTCCCTACAAACGGACCTGCCCCCCCTCAGCCACTGACCCTCCGAGACTCAAGCTCAGCCTTGGCACTAGCAGCTCAGGCACAGCTTCAGTGGAGCTGCCCCATCTCGTGCCAGTGCTGGCTTGGTCACTTCAGGCCTCCTCTGCCCATAAAACTGGGCTTCAGGGGCCTTGTGTGGGTGAAGCACAAGGTGAAGGGCTGAGAATGGCTCCCAGGGGGGCTCTTGAACTCCACCTGGGAGCAAGAAGGCTCCTATTTCAGGACCAACTTGGGTTCCTCATGACCTTTGCCTTCCTCTGCCTGACTGCCCTTTGGGGCAAGACGAGGATCTGGCCCGCAGCTCCTTGGTGCTGACCGCACCCCAGCACAGGTGTGGAAGTGCCCCGGGGGGATTTATGGCTGGGCCATACTTAGAACCCAGGAGCAGGCTGAACCCAAAGGGCACCTGTCCTTATTAGGCCTGGGCTGGGGGACTGTAACTTGAACTCCCTGCTCCTCCTGCTGAGGCTGGGCTTGTGGGCTGCGGCGCAGGCTCTGGAAGGACATAGGTCTATTTTGGGGATGGGCTGTCCGAGCCCTCATCTCAAAGGGTTCAAGCATTATCCAAGCTGGTAATAGTCTGGGCCTGAAGACAGCACTTAGGGGTTTGCTGCCCACAGGAGATGAAGCCAGGGGTGGGTGGGAGGGGACTGGGCCCTGAGGTGCCCCATAGCACCAGGAAAAATGAAGCCCAGTACCAAGGAGGTAGCCAGCCCCTTCTCTAAGCCCCTGGTTCCCACCAGGTTGCAGGGAGGGTGCTGCAGCTTTGTGCAAGGGGAACGATCATTGTTTGGGCATGGGGAGTTGCAGATGTGGTGTGGGGGAGGCAGGTGTCTCGCAGGGGAGCTGGGTGGTTGCAGGCAAGGATGCAGAGAGGATCGGGCAAGTCTGCTGCTCTGGAGGAGGAGGGCAGCTGGCCCAGGGAACATGGAGGATGGTGCAGTCATGCCAAATCTATGTTGTGTCTTTGTTCTTTATACCCAACAACAACGTGAAGGCATGGCAGGGACATGGTTGAGTCCTACCTCAGTACCCTTGCTACTGCCAGGCCTAGCTAGACATCCTGCTGCTGCTTCCAAACACCCTGAGGACCACTGAAAGGATCACAGGGTATTTAAAGGGATATTGCCCTATCACTTTAGACGACCGACTGGAAGAAGGCTCAGCTTGCCCTGCATCTTTGCCTCTGTTGGCTGCACCCATGCCAGTATCTGATTATACTGATAGCCAGAGCAAGCTGTGCACATACAAGTCACGTCACACACATGTGCAGCTTGTCCACATGTGGGGGCTGCGCCAGCTGGTGGGATCACACCAGAGCAGCTCAGCCCTTTGCAGACTTGCAGTCAGTGGGGTGAGACTGGATGGACACCCATGCCCCCAAAACCCAGCTGCCTCTCCCCAGCTGCCTTCTCCCAGGGCTTCCCTCCCCAACTCCCTCTAGTGTCCCCAGCACATATTAACCTGCTCTCTACTTTGCATTAGCAGTAGCAAGGGGCTACAGGCAGAGCCAGGCAGTGCTTAGGAACACTGTGGGGTAACAAGTTTGGCCCTATGCTTTTAAAAAAGTGGTTGCTTGGGAAGGCTGTCAATCAATCAGCCTGGCTTCCCGCTGGGAAGGATGCTTGATGCTCAAGCAGGGCAGGAGCAGATGATCCCAGGGACTGTGTGCCCAGCCTATGGGGCCTGTCCCTGCATCTTAGCCATCAGGCCAAGCTCTGCTGGAGCCCCTGAGCTAACCTGGCCCTTTGGGGCTCCAAAATGAGCTCCCTGGGGTGCAGCACTGCCTAGCAGGAGGCAGCCTGGTCCCTGCGCATCCTCCTCTCTGGGGAGTGGAGAGTGTGGTGGGCCAGTAGGGGGTGCTCCTGCATTGAGCTGCCCACCTCCCTGCGCCCAACCACCTTCCAGGCTCCGGGTGCCTCCCTAGGGGCGCCTCACGTCCGGCTGTCCCCCTTCCTGGAGCACACTCGCTAGCCTGGGGGTAACGTAGCTGCCACCACCCCGAGAAGGGACTCTCTCGGGCCTGTGTCCCTGGGGGAACACAGGCCTAATAGTCCTATGGGTACTCAACCCAGTACAGGCACTTGGGGCACTTCTCCAAGTCGGGGGTCAAAAAGGAAAGTCTCCCTTAGTCCACAGACCTAAGGGGTCTCTTAAGCATAATTTAGACCCACTCCTCAATAAGTCTCCCACACTGGTCACAAAGGAGGACTTTATTGATTACAGGGGCAGGGTGAAAATAGGGTACAAGATTGAGCAATCTCATAGAAATCCCACAGAGCAAAACAGTCCGGCTGAGGTAGCCTTTTGATCACGCATCTGAGTTACTGCCAGCTAGATATCTAACCAGACCTCGAGTAGCTTACTCACAAGCATCCTCCAGAGGCTGGTGGAGGTTCCCTCTAGAGGCAGGCTGTTCCTAGCTCGTGAGTTTTGGGGGAGAGAGCCAATTTTAGATGGTAAAACTCCTTTCTAAATCTGGGTCCCCTGCATGGCTGCTGCCCCCTCCTCCTGGGCAGTCTTAACTTATATAGCCCCTGTGACCTCATTCACCTGGTCCAGTGGAGGCCAGCTCTGGTTGACTGTTGGCCAGTCAATTTGACATACATCACTAGTTGCTGGGCAAACTCCAGCTCACCAGGTAGATGCCCCTCACCCAGGTAGGTGATACCAGTCACGTAGGCAGAGGGAGCAGGTTTCCCCCCTCCCTCAGGAATGTAGCCAGCTCAGGTTACCTGAAGGGATAGGGTAAGGGTGCGTCGCCTCTGCTGGGCCCATCCTAATCACATTGTCACAGCACAGAGATTTTGGGGAGAAACAAAGGTGGCCTCCTGCCACAGAGAGGAGCTGTGACTGGGAGCTCAGAGATGCACCAGCTTTGTGTTAGAGACTTTTTTTTTTTATTTGTATCCGTGGCCAAATTAGCCAAAACTAATTCCAAATCCAAGAGTCCAGAACTGTAAGTGGCCCTAGTACCGGCAAACATCCTCCAGATGTTTCCAAAACTTCCAAAACCTTTGGCAGGCATCCTACTTGCATGCCCAAGCCTGGAGGCTTGGGGTTTGGATGCCTCCGAGTTTTGCTTGCGCTCAGCCGTAAGGCCCTCGGAGCAAGCAAGGGAGGATACTCCCATTTCTACAAACCAGGCGTAAAGCTGCTGCACCTCAGTGGGTCCTGAACCACACCAGAAAAGCAGTTCTCCTGTGATGCGGTTCAGGAAAACTGCCTTCTTGGACACAGACACGTGGCATTTCTCCTGCCAGGTAAAGAAGCCGCTGAACTTGTCCTGAGCCTTCAAGAGGCCGATGCAGTCGCACCAGGCAGGCACACGGGGCAGTGGTCACTCGCACATGCAGCAGCTGGATCGGCCTCCTGGCAATGCTGTGCTCTGTGCCTGGTGACGTTATTACATGTCCTGCAGTTCTCAGCATTGTCCTGGAAGCCCCAGCTCCTGGAGCCTTGTGATGAGGAGAAACCCTTGGTTCTGGTTTAAAACCAAAAGGGAGTCCCTAGCCCTCCTGGCTGGAGAGAAACACTCCGAAACGCTATTGGTGGGTTGCTCCCCGTGGGCTTGGAAAGCAGAGGAACGCAGAGAGACAACCCAGGTTTTATTAGTCTTCTGCAAAGTGGGTGTCATCTGGGGATCCCGTAGCGTGCCTGCTGGCTGCAGCCAGGGACCATCCATCTGCTCTCTGGGCCATGGGAGCGGTACATGCTTCTAGGTCAGCTTCATACCGGGCCTCCCTGTGGCCTGTCCAGCGCTGACCCATGTCCTGTGGTACAGTGCTCTGACACCCGAGCTCGGGCTGTAACCCAAGCATCCCCGAGGCCATTAAATATGCAAGGGCGGTCTCATTGTAAGGCAGCAGCCAGGTCCAGCAGACGGTGGCTCTGGACAGCAGGGCTGGAGAAGTCACCTGCCCCAGCGAGGTCCATCTCTCCGCTCACCCCCAGATCTCTCCCCGGTTCGCACCCACTCTGAGCCTGCCTCGCAGTCCCCGTGGGGTGCGTTCGTCTCCTGTTCCTGGCTGGCTGGCTGGAGCAGACGGCAGGGACGGCCGGTTGTCACAGTGACAAGCACAGCCTCACCGGCTCTCTAGAGCTGCTGCAGAGGCTCAGGAGTGCTTGAATGCACCGGGTAAGGGGGCCGCAAGGGCAGAGGTCCTAAGCTGGGTGGGGCGTGTTGGCTGCGCACCCTCACAGCTGCAGGGAGGGGGTCAGGGCCACTCTCTTCTGAGGTCTTCAGGCACATCTCAAATGGACCCGGTGCCAGCTGGGTGGGTGTCCGGTTGCAGGGCAGCTGGGTGGATCTGCACCGTTGGGCTCGGCGCTGTGGTGCAGAGTAAGCATCCGGTTACTAGGGCAGCATGTTCTCCAACCAGCCCGTGCTGTGGGTCCGCGTGCGTTGGTGTGAGGTAGGCGTGCATGGCCGTGCAGCTCTGGGAGTGCCGGAGATCCCTCCGCTTCTACACAAGGGGCCTGCCAGAGGCCTCCCTTCTGCTTCCTAGGAAACCTGTCTCACAGCAAGAAGGCAGCAAGGAGATTCAGAGCCCCAGAGCTCTGCGAAGCGCTAGCCGCTTTGCCTCAGGTAGGACTGAACCAGAGCAAGCCTGTCGTGGAAGCCAAGGGCCGGCCGAGCCCTCTAACCAAGCCTTCTGTTTCCTTCCAGCCTGAAGATCTTTGCCCAGATCCCCTCAGGATGGCAACAGGTGAGAGCTCCTCTTCCCAGTCCCCATTCCCTCCCCATCCCGGTGCGTCTTTGTCATACTGCTGCCAAGTCACAGTGTCCAGCCCACAGTGTGAGCCCCTACCTGCAGATCCAGGGTGCTGAGGTGTGAGGTTAGGTCCAAGTCCTTGCTCAGATCCAAATCTCCAGGTCTTGTAGCTGTGTTACCCCCTCAGGAAGACGGTCCCTCTTCACTGCCCTTCTTTTCTCTATCACCCCCTTCTCAGCCCCAGCGTTAGGGTCATGCAGGTGTGATGTGGACATCCAGAGTCGAGCAGAGCAGCCCTGTGAAGCATGCGCCTCAGAGAATTGCTCCTGGCAACGTCCCTGTTGGACCTTTGTCCTGGAGCTGGCATGTGAGTCTGCAGCTGCCAGACCCACTTTCCTCCATTTCCTCCCTGGATTCTCCCTTGCTCTTTCCCTCCTCCCTCTTCTGGTAGCAGGTCAGACCCTGCTCTCACTCAGTGATGCCCATGAAAGAGTTCATCTGCCTGTAAAGGGATGCTCCGGGAAGCTCAGCTTCTGTGGTTGGTCTCTGGCAAATCTTTTCTAGAGACCCATTCATGCCCATTTTGACTGTGCTTGGTCCTGTGGACCTGCCCTCTGAGGCTGTGACCACCACTGGCAACCTGGCAGAGCCTGAGCCATAGCTCCTGCCTCTGGGTTTGGTGCCTGATGATCAGACCAAACCACTTCCCTTAGCATGTGCTTCCCTCCCAGAGTCTCAGAGACTGTCCCCAGCACAGGCAGGCGCATCCCCCCAGCCTGTCCTGTCCCTCAGCAACTTGGCTGGGGAAGATCTGTGTTGCAAAGCAATTAGAAAGCTCCCCATTGCCAAAGGCAGGCTCCTTCCTGCTGCTCAACTCAGCCGTGCTCCAAGGTGTAATTTTAGAAGGCTGTAATCAGAAGACCTCTTGTTGCTGGGTGCTGTGGCTCTGAACTTCAGACAGCTCTGGAGACACCCTGTGGTATTTTTAGCCCTTCTCCCCAGTCTCCGTTACACTCAAGAGAGTTGAAAGTGCTGGAAAGGCTGGTCTGTGCCAGGCATAACGGTCACCCTCTGGGCTGATGCAGCAGAGACTGCCCCTGGCATCTCCAGTGCTGACAGCGTGAGCTGCTGCTGTCCAAGCACAGCACCTGGGGCTTGTAGCGTCTCCTGACCTGTGCAGAGTAGCGCAGTGACGGAGCTGTGACACTCCTCAGCGAGTTCCACGGGTGCTGGAATTGATTATGACTTAAACTGCCCACGTCCAGGGCAGCTCTGTCCCTGAGAGCCCTTTCTGGGGCTGAGCTGCAGTGTTGGCACGGGCCAGGCACCTGTTACTGCACGGGGCAGCCTGGATGCTGAGCTCGACCTTCCTCAACAGGACAGTAAATTAACACTGCCTCTCTCCTGGGCATGTTGGATGTGGCTGCTGTATGCAGAGGGCTTGGATATCTGAGATGACTGGCGTGCACCAAAGATGGGCACAAAGGCTGCGGTGGGATAGGATGTGACAGGACTGGCTCAGTGGGGCTGGCAGGGGAGGGAAGGCCTTGGGCAGACAGGTGAGGAGTGGCTGAAGCCCGATGTCTGAGAGGTGCCTTACCAGCCGCGGGGGCACATCCCGGGACAGGGATGTTGTTTGCTCAGGGTTAATGGTACAGCAGTGCATCGCCACATCCCGAAAAGATCCTCTCCCCATCTCAGAAGGAAGCGTTGCCCATCCCTCCCCGTGAAGCTCGTCTTCCTCACTCGGGGTGACATCCTCCTGCCGTGTGTGCTTCCGACTGCTCCGGCTCCTCGCCCACCGCAGCGGGGCCTCCAGTTTCGATCTGGAGGACCCAGTGTGCGCCCTGCAGCCCAGGAAGCCAGCTGAATTACCTCGGGGTTGGATTTGGCCCGCTGTCTGCAGGAGGAGGAGGCGTTGCCTCGGGGTCGGGGGCAGAGTCCGCAGCAGCTCTTGCCCCAGGCAGAAGGGCGGCGGGTGCTGGGGCTTGTGGGGCCTCCCCGCCCCCAGGAAAGGCCCCGAGCAGCGGGGTTTGCGGGGCCCGGGGAGGAAGGGTGCTGCCGCCCGGGGCTGGAGAGCGGGGCTGCCCTCCACAAGCAGGTCTGTTCCGGTCCCGGTCACGCCGGCCCGCGGGGAGCGGAACCCCGCGCTCTCGGCTTTTATGAGGCGGCTGCGGCTGCGGCCCGGCTCCGAGCGTGTCGTGGCAACCGTCTCCATAGCAGCGCGCAGGAGCCCCCGCCGCAGGGTCGCCGCCCGCCGCGCGAGGACGCCGCCGGCTCGGGAGCCAGCATGTGCTGAGCGGAAGCGGCTCCCAGCGGGGGCGAGCCGGAGCCGGGAGCGGAGGCATGGGGGCGTCGTGCTCGTGCGTGCCCCGCTCGCCGGAGCGGGCCGGCCAAGGTACCCGGGGCAGAGCCACCCGCAGCGGCTCCCCGGGGGCTGCCAGCCACACGGCTGCTTCCCCGCCCTCGGGAACGGGGGTTTCTTGCCAAGTCGGCTCCATTTCCAGGCCGCCGCGGCCGGTCCCCTTAGGAGGGCCTCCAAAAGAGCAAGCCATTCCAGCTGGCTGGCTGTTCCCTTCCCATGATCTCCCTCAGACTAACTCTCTGCTTTCTTCTTCCCCTTCTCCCATAGAAAAACTGAAGAACCACAAGATCATCTTCGTGGTGGGTAAGTTGGCTGGCAGAAAGCTCTGGGAAGTCCTTAGGGGCAGGGTGGCCGCAGAGGTGTGTGAGGCCGGGTGCGGCTCCTGGGACCACTGGAGGGTTTTCAGCCAAGCGCTCGGGGGGCCGTGGTTTCCGGGGTCAGACCCGAGGTGCCTGCAGGAGCTCGCAGAGTTTCCAGCGGGAGGTGCCCAGCGCTTCTGGGCAGTCGCGGCTTTTCCCAGCTGTCTCAGGCTGGGCTCCAAAAATCAAGGTGCTCATCTGCAAATGTTGGCTCTGGCCTCTCAAGGGAAGTTGTGTCCGTCATTTAAAACAGGACAGGCTCAAATCCTTAGAGTGCACCTAGAGACGAGGCTGGCACTGGGTCAGGATGGCCTGGCAGGCGGGGGGGGGGGGCTCTTACACGTACCTGCAAAAGGCGTCTGGAGACGGAGGGCCTCTTGTAATCCGTCTGCACTAGGGTGCAGCAAGGCAAGAGCTGCGCCTCATGAGCGCTTTTAATCCCCGGCATCTTTCAGCTATGACTGTCTGGCAGAGTGCCCACAAGCACCAGCTGCTGTGTGCATTACAGTTTTCTCCCCTCTTTGCTGCATCAAACGCCTTTCTGTTATTACCAGCATGAGCTAAATTAGAGTTGGTAGCAGAGGTTGGGGGACACCTTAGGGAGATGTCAGCTGAGGACGCGCTGGCACTGTGGGGGATAAGCAGGCTTCCCTGCAACCTGGGGGGCCCTGCACGGCTCTGTACTTCCCTGCCTTTCATCCCTGGGGGCAGTGGGCAGTCTAATACATGGTTTCTCAACCGGTGGCACGTGTACCCCTGGGGGTATGGGGGTACCCCAACACTCTCTCTCTTGCCCTCTTTTTGTCTCTCTCTCTCTCTCTCTCACCCTCTTTTCTTCTCAAAACTATGTCAAAAAAATTGGTGCACGGCACATTGCACGGCGCTTTAAATTCCCCAGTCATATTTTGGCGTGCTGGGCATTGCACAGCACTGGGTTCAGCCCTTCTAGCTTTGGGCCACATCACCTCTAACCCAGGTACATACTTGAGTTGTGCGCCCCTGGTGTAAACAGATGGCAACCACACCCACACCAAGTCAGACATCTGTCATATCACAGCCTTATATGCACAGCCCTTCTTGCAACAGATGGCAAACATTAGTCTGTAAATATAAAATCCCCTGGAAAATTGAGTATTGGGTTACTTATTAAAATGTTCAGAAGTTAGGGGGTACTTGCTATTTAAAAGGTTGAGAAACACTGGTCTAGTAGACTCTAGACCTTTCCTGGGTATCCCTGGGGTTTACAGCTCTCAGTGGGGATTTTCCCTAGGAGGTATCAGGGCTCTTTTTCCTCCAGCTTCAGCTTGGTTATGCATCTGTTGCCCTCACATGAATTCCAGGTGGGCCTGGCTCAGGAAAAGGGACCCAATGTGAAAAGATTGTCGAGAAGTATGGGTACACCCACCTGTCCACCGGTGACCTGCTAAGGGCAGAGGTTGGCTCCGGCTCTGAGAGGGGGAAGAAGCTTTCAGCCATCATGGAGAAAGGAGAGTTGGTGCCCCTGGTGAGTACAGGCTCTTAAATACAGTAGCTTGGAGGTTCCCAGTATACCTGTGCTGCTGTGTGAGAGAGCCCAGTTCAGAGGCCACAGCAGGACGTCTCGTCTGGTGAGCGCAGTGCATCGTGGATATCTGAGACTGGCAGGCTAGTTTGTGGGGGTGTTAGTAGAGCACCTCTTTCCCAGCTCCCAGAGGGTAGCTTAGGAAACTTGCTTCCCAGGAGACTAGTAGCTCCTGGTAGCTGGGAAGGAGGGCAGGTTAGGGTAGCATAGAAGGGAAGATCCACCTCTGAGTGTAGACGACCGGATGCCAGGGTGACAGGCACAGTGTAAAGGCCCAGATGGATGGAAGAATCTCTCGTCCTTCCTCTCATGGTGCCTGCTGCAGTGAAGCAGCAGAGCGCTACGCACAACCCCTGAATCCTGAGCAATGACTTGGCTGAGCCCTGCTGCCACCGCGGCTTTGAGAAGGAGAGCCTGGAAGCTGTGGGGGATGGTGCAAAGCTGTGGTGAGACTGGAATGGGAAGCGCTGTCCCCCGCCCTGCCCTGAATGCCAGCATTTCCCTCTGCCCTCAGGACACAGTGCTCGATATGCTGAGGGATGCCATGGTGGCCAAGGCAGATGTTTCCAAAGGGTTCCTGATTGACGGCTACCCCCGAGAGGTGAAGCAAGGCGAGGAGTTCGAGAAGAAGGTGAGGCAGGGAGTGCTGGGACCTTTGGCACTCTTAAGAGGGCTGTGAGCCTTCCCACACACCCTCTGGCTGCACACATCCTTTACACTGAGAACTGGAGCCATGTGGGAGGGAGAGCAGGGCTGCCCATGGCTCAGCAAGGGAACGCGATCCACAGGGCAGCTACAACCAGCTTGTGCCAGCAGCAGTGGGAGCAGTTACACCCCCTTGCCCTCCACTGGTGCTCGAGAGAGCACCTGCTGCAGTCTTGTCAGCAATCACAGGCTGGGCAGGCTGGGGCTTGCTCTGCAGCTGTGTGAGAGGCTGAAAAGTCAATCCCAGAAGGCTCAGGTTTGGGGGTGGCTCATTAGGAAGATGGCATCTCCCTGGGAGAAGTTGAGGGCATGCCATGGCATGATATCAGCATTGTCTTAAGGTTGAGGTGGAGAAGGAATTCTAGCCCCACTGTCCTGTCCACCCCCGGGCTGTTGACTCTTGCCTCCCTGAATTACTCACTCCTCTGTTTCAGCTGGATGTCAGAGTCTTCCCTGCATCCTCTCCCAAACTGCCAGGATAGCATTGTCTTGGACTCCTAAACAACTGTCCTGCTCCACCATACAGGGGTTTGCATGGAGTCCCTTCAGCCTATCACTGGGATGTGTTTGCAGTGAGAGTTGTACACTCGGGTGTCAGTAATCAGGTTAGAGCATGGCCAGCTGTTCCATGAACTGTCCGGGAGTCTGACCTCGAGGAAGGTCTCATAATTTACCCTAGGAAAACTGTAACCTTGTTAGTGCCGGCCTGTGAAGTCTGGGGCAGAAACCCTGATGGGGAGGTGGTGGAGGATCCCTGGCTGAAATGCACAGGGCTGGCACATGGCGGCGCTGTGGCTGCTCTGTAGAGTCACAGCTGCAAAAACAATCCAAAATGGTCTTTTTTACCAGGCTCCGGGCAGGATGTGGCAGGGTGAAACCCACCAGGCAGAGTGGGAAGTAGCCAGGGGTCAACAAGCATGTGTACAAGAAGTCAGCTCCATTGGACTGCTCCCCGTCACACATGCAACAGCGTGCTCTGCAATGGCAGCTGGCCAGGGGCACGGAAAGCCCCAAATTCCCCATCTCTTTGCTTAGGAGTGGCTGGTGTAAGTGTCTGTTGGTAAAGTCAGGGTCACGCCTCCATTTTTGCTGCTCACTGAGTCAGATTGATAGGACAATTGCTCCAGCCCCACTCTCCCTTTTTGTCTTAGCTGGGGAGGGGGATATCTCAATGGCTCAGGCCCTAGTTATCCACTGCTCTTTGTCCCTAAGCCAGACAGTGCCCAGTTCCCAGAGTCCCCCTTTGGCCACCGTCCAGGTTGGAGTGATGAAGGGATGGCTCCAGGCCCAGGCTGCAGCTGCCCTCAAGTCCCTGTGCTGCAGGACCCCTGGCTGGACAGATTGGTGGCCAACCTTCCTCTGCCCCACAGATTGGGCCCCCAACACTGCTGCTGTATGTGGACGCTGGGAAAGACACCATGGTCAAGCGCCTGCTGAAGCGGGGGGAGACCAGCGGTCGGGCAGATGACAATGAGGAGACGATTAAGATGCGCCTGGAGACGTACTACAAAGCTACAGAGCCAGTCATTGCCTTCTACGAGAGCAGAGGGATTGTTCGGAAGGTGGGTCAGCCCTGGGATCCTGGGCTCCAACTGGGCCAGGGACAGACTCTGGGACCGTGACTGGTTTCTCCAGCCCTTCTGCCCGTCACTATTGTACTGAGACCCTGCAGAGCCGATGTAGGCTTGGCTGGCTCTAAGCCAGCTGCCTTCTGCATGTCTCACTGTCTGGGGATTCCCAGGGGCTATGGGGGCAAGATGCACATGGAGAGGCCTCTGACCCCAGCCTGTCACAGAGCATATGGTGTTTGAGGCTGATTACCGAGACTTCAATGAGGATTGGCCAAGGAGGAGGGGGGCTACTGAGTCATGGGCCCTAGGGAGGAAGGAGAAGCATCAGGGGGCTTTCTGAGCCCGATAGAGGTAGTTGGAAAGCTACCAGTGCCAGGAAGGTGGGGGAGCCCGGATACAGAGAAGGGTCAGGATGGGCTTGGAGGGAGGCATGGAAGGAGGGGAGCAGACCTGGAGCAACAGGGGCTGCAGTGAGGCATGTGGTGGTGGTGGGAAGGGCAGGAGTTGCCCCCAAACCAATTAGGTAAGTGTTAAGTTATCACCCAAAGCTTTTCAGGCTTCTCCAAGTCTCTGGGGGCTGGTTCCTCACTCGGATGCCCCCTTTCCTCCCTCCCCAATCCAGGGTCCAAACCTGCGGGAATTTAAATCAGGCCTGAGATGGATCCCCTGGGAGTGCTCCAAGGAACAGCCCGCTCCCCCATGGAATGGGCCACTTGGCCCTGGGCCAAAGAAATCCCCTGTGCAGCCCCATAAACTTCATCAGAGTTACCCCCAAGGTGGGTTTTGGCCCAGTGTCCTGAGCTCTGTCCTTGAGCTCAGCCTAGCCGGTACGTGCAGCACAGCTATCACGGCCATGACTACGACATGCATTCGGTGGCAGGGGGCTTAGCCTGCATTTGGATGGCCCAAGGCCTGGGCAGTGCCCAGCTGGGTCTGTTTTGAAGCCTGGTCCCTAATGGCTCCCTCCTGTTCCAATCCTGCAGCTGAACGCAGAAGGCACTGTGGACGACGTCTTCAAACAGGTCTGCACTCATCTGGACACCTTGAAGTAAAGTGGGAAGGGGCCCTGCCTCCCCCCAGCCTCCCCTCTCACTCTCCTTCCCCCCCAGAGAGCACTACAGACCCCCTTGCACTGTACTCAGAGCTGAGCCACGGCCTCCCCACCCCCAACACAGAGAGCCAGTGAGCATCTCCTCCTGCCCTGTCTCCCATTCCAGCTCAATGGCAGAGACAGCGGAAGTGGCTTTATCCTGTTTTCATGGACAGAGCCCAAGGAGGAAATTTCAAGGACATTGTGTTTGGCTCCTTCCCCTCTCCCTGCAGTAAAGTTCACTTGAATGAGCCCAGACTTTATCTTTTTCTTCTGCAGCAGGAAATGAGTTTTTCTTTCCAGATATTTTACACCACCCCCCCCCCGGCCCCTTCCACCCCTCCCTGAGGTTGATTAGGGGCAGGAAGTAGCCTGTTTATCCCACTCAACAGCACCAGCAGGAGGAGAGGGAACTGCTTCAGGATGGGACAGGCGCGTGTGGGTGGGGTGGATGCTCCGTCACGGCAGGCAGTTTGCATGAGCTTTCATGGCATGGATTTTTGAATGAAGCACAGAGAAATCCTCACTGGAGCCAGGTCTGAGTGAGAGCCTCCCAGTCCACAGACATGCAGTAGCATAGACACTGCTTGGCCCTCAATCCACACTGCTCCACACAATGGATGGAGGAGACAGCGGTTAGGCTTGGCTGGGATGCTGAGGCAAGGTCAGATTCCACTGTGGAGCATCCTTTTGCCCTCCTGTCTCTTCCACTGCCCACTGCAGTGTAGCCTGCCTGGAGCCAGGACTTGCCAGCACTGCCAGCAAGGGGCAGGGGCCAGAAAAATCCCTGCCCTCGGTCACAAGGGCACAGTTGGACCAGGAGCCTGGTTGCCCTGAGGCTTTGATGCACCCCCTGTCTCCAGGGCAGGTGCTTAAGGCTGAAGTGTGTCTCCACTGAAAGCCCTTCTCTGCCTGCTTTTGCACCTCCGTCTCATGGCTTCTGAGTGCTCTGTGGGTTGACCGGCTCCTCTCAGCACCATGCCGAATTAAACACTGTGCCTCCTTCTGTCTCTGTCTTACTGAGCTTTTTACTGACACCAACCCATGAAAATCTCTTATGCTCCCCACTCTCACACCCAGGAGTTTCTCTTACATTCCCTCTGTCAAATACATGTGCACAAGAGTCTTATCTCTCTCCTTCCTTACACACACAGAGGAGTTTATCATACTCCCTCACACACACACACTGTCTTCCTCTCCCTCTCATGCATTTTAGTTCTAACTCTTCCTCCGGTTTTATTTTTTTGGTTGTTTTTTTTTTTTTTTACAATGGTGAAAACCATGAGTACTTACGAAGAAAAAAACTTCCCAACCCCCAAGTCTTAATGGTGGCAGGATGCACCTGCTGCCCGAATGTACAGCACCATGTTGTTATTAAAGAGAGTGGCTGAAACCTGGTTTGAGGAGTGAGCTGTGCCTTTATGTTTGGGGCTGGGGGAGTAGAGCACTGACGTGTGCCTGTTATTGGGATCTGCCATCCTCCCCAGTTGTGACGCTGTCTTTTTTTCACCAGAAAGGAGCCTGACTCTGCCTGGGAGTGGGAAGGGGCTGGTAATGGTGGATTCCCCCCAGCATGATGCCAGGGCATGCCATTTGGCAAGTGGCACCATCTTCCAGCTGCTACGGACACTGAGGCTTGCTGTCCTGGTGGCATGGTGCTCACATTTGATTTCCTGTGTCCAGGGAGACTGCAAGGGCAGAGGATGGTCACTTCCACCCCTTAGCACTGCCAGGGCCCTGAGGGAGAACCCCTTCTCCCTCCTTAATGGGCCTTGTTTTCTTTGCTCAGATGGAGGGCAGTCGTGGGCGGGGGGGGGGTCTTGGTTGTACCCCAAGCATGAGCCAAGTTTACTGAGAGAACCTATATAGGGCTTCTGTCCTCCTGTGCCATTGACATCAGCCTGCTGTAGAGGGGGGGAGCTGATGAGATGCTGGGCATTCACCAGCCAGGAGTAGGCCAGCACACCAAACAGACCCCGCTCCAAAGAAAAGGCTGGGGTGAGTCGGTGCCACCTCCCACCCCGCAGTTGCTGGCTGAGTCGGTGCCACATCCCACCCCACATTGTGCTGCCACTCGCAGGCTGGTCCACTGGGCTGCTGTGGCTGAGCAGCAACAGTCATGAACCAGGGCTGAGTGCAAATGGGAGGGCTTCATGAGCCTGATCTGTGGCCCATTGAAGTCAGCCAGGCCCTTGCTTTGGATTTCAAAGGGCTTTGGATTGGGCCCTGCTTGGGACAGAGAGGATGCCGCACAGCAGGCCACCGGGACTTGAGCAAAGCCAAGGTCGGGAGAAAGGAGGCTGTCTGAAAGAAGCAGGAGTTGCTGAGACGGTGACAAGGAAGGAAGCCGGTACTACAAACGTGCTCCGAGAGCCGGCTCCGCATACGTGGCTGACGAGCCCGGCTCATAAACAGGAACAGCAAGTGGGGCCTTGACAAGTAAATCACCCCTGGCTGGGCGCTGCCCGGGCCCGGGCGGACACAGCACGCGCCTGGAATGCCGGGCGGGAAGGATGTGGCCCGTCCGGCGGGGGGCACATTCCACCGAAGGCCGCGCCTGCGGCCGTGGGGCAGGTGGCCAATGGATGCCGGAGGCAGGGGGAGTGAGGCCGGCGTCCCAGGCAGCCTGTGCTCCCCAGGGTACCGTGCAGCCAGGGGCAGGTGGCAGTCTGCAGACCTGGGCTTTTGGAAGAAAGTTGCAGTGTCCTGCTGTCATCGCAAAGGGATGGGAGTAGATGAAGGGCCCGGTGTGTTGCAGCCAGGGGAGCCAGCCAGGAGTAGCAGACGGGGAACCTGGTCCTCCCACTCCAACCTGCTGCCTCACACTGAAGCCCCCAAAACCGGCCCTCCTCTGCCCCCCAGCAATGAAGTGGTCAGAGCAGTCAAGAGGTGCTGGCTTCTACCCAGGCTCTGACATTGGTGACCTGGAGCAAGCTGCTTCCCCAGCCTGTGCCTCAGTTTCCTCTGCTGTGCTACTGCTGAGTCGAACAACTTTGCTGAACCTGTGTCACTGTGGGGATAGGGGAGGCTGGCTGGGCACTGGTGCAGGAAGAGTTAACAGTGCCCCTCTCCTGCCCAGCACAGGTGCTTGCTGTTACTGGGATTGCTCTGGAGGCTGGGCCCTGGGGGGAACAAGCAGCTGGATTTCCACAGAGGCAGCTGCATTATCAGGCTCTCCAGGCAAAGGGCTGAGCAAGGCACCTGGGTGAGGTATTTCTTCCATTAACAATTTGTTTGCCCTGTCGGGGAAATTGGCCAGCCACTGCGTAGCACCCATACACCGAGGAGCACTGGCCACATCCCGTCTTTGGGCTGGTTCCTAGCTGCGATTAATTAGGCAGAGAACGAGGGAGTGTCCGGTATGCGAGTTTATTGCTCTGCAGAGGGGTACTCAATGTTTCAAAGACAAAGAGTTCCCCCGACCTGAGTTCGATAGTACTCTTTATGTTAACAGGTCGTACATATGCAAATATAAGTATACATAGGCATAAGGCATATATGCATGTGCATCTTTGGGGAATTTCTACAAGTCTGGGGTCCCTCTACATGCTGTTGCTGGGTTACAGAACGCAGAACAGGGCAAGCTTAAGCCGGTTGAAGTTGGTTTGGTGGTCTCCAAACTTACTGTCAATCAAGGGTGGAGGGTGTTCAAGCTTCTGTTTTTAAAAGGTCATCATCTCCTGCTTCCCTTTTTTAGTTATGGTTGTTTTTCTTACAGCCCCCACTTGGGAAACCTGGAGTCCTGGGCTGTTTATCCTTTCCCTAACCTGCCAGCTCCCTCCTCAGCCCAAACAATACTGCAGTCAAGGAGGCGAGGGGAACTGGAGTGCCTAGAAAGCTGCTGGGAAACGAAAGCAGCGTGTCTCCGGGAAATTCTCCATGCGGGGCCCCGGCGTGCAGAACCAGCAGCTGGAACCGGAGCAGCAAGATGGGAGCAGACAGGACAGCAGCCTCATAGCCAAAGGCAAAAAGGTATGGTCACCACCAGCCCTGTAGGGCAGGCTGTGCTCTGTGGGGCCTGCCTGGGAAGATCTAGCCCTAGCAAGCAAGTAGTGTGGCTTTGCTTCCACAAACACAGCTGCTGTCTCAGGCTGGATATTTTTAAAAGCTCCTACTGGGATTTTCAGAGTCCTTTAAAAATCCCACTTGGTGCCTAGCTGCATCTGTAGGGAACTCAATGCTGTCCAAAACTTAGCTCTCCCTGCTCCACCAGGCCTTCTGGTCACTGCCAGCCCCAGCCACCTGGGACTGCCCCATCTCTGAGTTCATATCCTGCATCCTCTGAATATGGCTTTCTAGGTTGCACTTATATTCCAGTTCCCGTCTCTGCTAAAATTCCCTGGCACTATGGGACCCCATGGCCTTTTCTTTGGGCACTTCCTTGAAAATGGGTCTTGCCCCATCACAGCCTCTGGGGAAAAGGTGGCAGTGAGAGGAAGAAATATTCCTTGCTGTGGTGCTGTTGGTGGGCTTCTGCAGGGTTTGTAGTGAGTGCAAATCTTCTGGCTGGCAGTTGTGGACAGCTGTTTCCTCCAAACAGCCCAGGTCACTTCAGTAGCATGCCTCCGCCAGAGCATGGGCATGTCACGAGCCTCCACTCATGAAAGCTTGTGCTGTATCTATATCTACTTTGGTTAGTCTATAAGGTGCAAATCTACCCTGCCTTCTGCATTACACAAGGTTTCACAGTCCGGTGTAGCACTGTACAGCCCCCGGCCATGGCACTTCCCAGTCAGAGACCTCAACAAGGGGCAGAAAGCAGGCATTTGTCCCCTCTGACCATGAGGAAGGCTCAGCTCAGCAGTGCCTATGCCAGCTTTTCTCAACCTGTGGGTCGTGACCCAAAAGTGGGTCACAAGAATATACAAAAGGATTGCGAACAAACTTTAAAAATGGATTAACGAACTTTAAAATGGATTCTCCTTTAAAGAGAAAAATGTGGGAAACTCTGGCTTCTCCCTTGAAGACTGGCAGATTTCCAGCCTGCAAAGGGCTGCTTGGGACCCCCCGTGTCCCACACACTGGGGGCCTGGGGGGAGGAGGCATCGGGTCAGGAGTGAGGGGCACTAGGTCAGGACTGGCCATTGATGTTTATAAATGGGTCCTAGTAGAAAAAAGGTTGAGAACTACTGACCTATGCCACTGGAAACCACTACCATCCCCCATCCCAAGGGACTTTCCCAACTCTGGAGCCCTGTGCCTGTCCCCATTGCTTTTTCAGAGCTGGCCAGGAGATGGCAGCATGCTCTTGCTGCAGATTGCTCTCCACTTTATTGCCAGGTGGGCACCTCGCCTGTGTTATTGCACAGATGCTCAACACTGCATTGAAGTGTGCAGCTGTAGGAGGGGAGCGCATTGCACTGGGGGTATTGTGTCATCTGCAAAATTAGGAGGGGACTTGTGGAAGCTGCCTGACTAGGGGAGACCTGTGGTCCATCTCGTCTAGCACCCATCTGTGACGGTGGCTAGAGCAACAATTCTTACCCAAAATACTGCAGGACCCTGGGGTGCTCTGAAATCCTTTTGCGGACGCTGTGGAGTACTGTGTAATATTAGCACTGTTATGTGTGCAAGCACCTACACTTGATTTATAAGATAAAACCAGAGGTTTCAGATAGGAATGCATAGCGTCAAAAATGTTCTGCCCTGTTGTGGTCTGTCTGAGTTCTTTGCAATGGAAGAATTGCTCTAGTTTTCCATAATAAAAATTGGGCGAAAGCTCAGAGCTGGCATTTTCCAAGGGGTGCATCTAAAAAGCTTGCAAGCCGCTGGGCTAGAGCAAAATGTGGAAGGAACGAGGCAGTGTGCAGACTTGGGCTAGTGGGCCCCCTGGGAAGGGTTTGTTCTATCCGCAGTAGCCAGAGCATTTATATCACTTCAAACTGCATGGTTGGCATTAACTCTGGGTTTTCTCCTGGCACTGATGTGGCTATCCATCCAGCCCCTGTAAATGGCACACTGAAAAACATGCCTCAGTGCTCAGAGTGGAGGTACAAAAAGCCTTACCAAACTGGCCTGTCTATAGATCTCCCCTCAGTGCTGAAGCAGAACCTGGTTATTACTTTGAGAAGAGCTTTCAGAAGTGATCAGTGCACTGGGGACTGGGTGATGTTGATATAGCCAGAAGGGGGGGGGGGGG
>NW_017728925.1:9626628-9631771 GCF_001723895.1 Crocodylus porosus
GGGGTTAATTTTTTTTTTAAGCCTAAATTTTAGGGTTAAAGTTACTTGTGTGCAACTCCAGGGGATTTGTTTCCCACTTTGCCCTTGTTATCAGAGAGAGTCTCTGTAAACGCAAACCCCGCTGGTTCCTGGAACCAGTGTTAGAAGAAATGGCTAGACCATACAGACTCCAAGACATGAGGAGACCTTATGGGAACAAGCCTGCCAGCACGCCTGGTAGAGAGTGCACAGACAGCGGACTTGGGCATCTGATTGCCAGAAATCAGACATTAGGAAGCCTGCTTAGCTTGAACCACTTCCCAATCAAGATGTTTCATATGTACTTCCTACAGTTATTGGGTCTATGCGAGGAGCTAGAAGAGGGGTGGGCAAAATGCCCACGGGGCCCTTAAAAAATTTAGAAAATTAATATTTATCTGCCCCTGGCTGCCTGTCGCATGGCCCTTGGTGGCTTGCCAAAACTCAGTAAGCAGCCCTCTGCCCAAAATAATTTCCCACCCCTGAGCTAGAAGGAAGTCAGGCCTCAGCCACTTAAGTTTTCTGTAGTTTAGACAAAATAAGAGACTGGGTTTAACCCCCTTAAAGATACCAGCTTGGCTCAATAGGTCGTGTAGCAGCTCTTCAGGTTGATTGACATCACCTTGTGCCCCCGTGCTTTGGCAAGTGGTCACTTTGTGTATGATAGGACACTGCATGGCTGTGTACACTTATACAGTGGATCATCTTGTATACCCTTATGCATACAGCGTGTGTGCGTGCATGTGTGTGTGTCATGCCCTGTGCAGCCTTTCTTGTATCCCTTCTACTTTGCGCAATGGATATTTGGCTTCACACTCCAGGAACCCAACATTTAGTATAAGAACACAGCGTAATGCAGAGACATTAACACCACCTCTGGCCCTTACCTGACCCCTCTGATTAAATGATTGGGCTGATCAAGATGTCGTTAAAAGTCACATTTTTTCCCTCAGGATTATGTGGCCTGACTCCCACATCAGCTGATCCCTTCCCCCTGGAGCTTTTGCAAAGAAGTCAAGTAGGAGGCAGTTTCGATTCAACCTGCTGACATCCCCTCACCCCACAACTTATTCCTTTTGTCTCAAGGAAATGCCTGTAGCCCAATGTATTTCACACACAGCAGCAAGTAGAAGAAACCCTCTGGCCCAAGGAGGTCATGGGGTGCATGGATATGATTAAGGTCAATGGCAAAACTGATTATATCAAATACAAGAGTGGTGCCAAGTGCATGCAGACCTGCTCCCCATCACTCTCTGGGTACTAACAGTCCCTTAAATGTGACTGCAGCTTTCACTTTTTGCCTACCCTCTCAGGACACCTCATTAACATCCACTTCAGAAGGCTCCTGGGGCAGGAGGAATGTGGCAAGTCAGTGGTAGAGCTGAGATGGGACCACAGGATCTCTTGACCTCAAAGACTAGACCTGTGCTTGCTCCTCCAGTCCTCTGTGCCTTTGGACTTGGATTGTAGCTGTGTTGGTCTAAGGACATAGGCAGACAAGTCTCTTTGGGTAAATCCAATATCTTTTATTAGACCAACTCAAATAGAAAATTCTTCTTAGCAAGCTTGCTAAGAAGAATTTTTCGAACTATTTGCGTTGGTCTAATAAAAGATATCAGATTTACCCAAAGAATCTTGTCTGCTTTTGGACTTGAGCAGCATCTATGGGCAGTGTGGCCCAGTTTGCTGTGACCCATTCCAGCAGGAGGTAGCACCAGCATGCAGGCAGCCCTACTGCCCAAGGGCAAGCACTCCATCAGCTTCCTTTGTGCTGTAACTGGTGCTGAAGTAGGTGGCTCTGGAGCTGATTAGTTACATCAGCCAGTGAAAAGGAATAAGTGAGGAGATGAGAGGGAGCAGAACTGGGTAGACTTACACTTGCACAAAGTAGACACAAGTTTTGCACACTAGTGTCATCTGGAATAACTCCAGTGAAGCCAGAATTCAATGGGAGTAAAATTAGAAGGAGAGAAGAATTAGTCCTTTCCTCTCCCTTCAAGGGCCAAGCCCATTTAAGCAGGGAGAAGTGGATGTCCCAGTGGGAATAGCGCTACCTTCTGTCTCAGGGTGCCTTACTTCCGTTTCCTGCACTGCTACAGACTTCGTGACCTTGAGCAAAGCACTTAAATTCTCACTGCCTCAGTATCCCCATCTGTGAAATGGGAGGGCAGCACTAGTATTCCCATGTAGGGGATAAGCATGCTGCAGATGGGAAGATGCTGCTGTGCACAGGGCATTGGCGGGGGACAGCAGTACCACAGATAGGTAGAGGCTTGGGCACCTGGAGGCTGTTGTGTTGGAATGGGCATCCAAAGGGGAAGAGAGCTGGGACTGATCCCTCATTTTGTTTCTTATTTTTTCCCATGTTAAATAAGAGCAACCACAACCTTCATGATGGGTGCCCAGCCTCAGGAACGCAGGGAGGAGGTTGATCTTTCCCTGGCCACCCTGACACAATGTAGAGCAGGGGTCTATGACCCAGTGGCTGCTGTTCCAAATGGGCGGGTGAGAAAAGAAGCAGAGACCACTGATCACCTCTTATGGTACTGCCCGTATACCAAGGGTGTGTGGGAAAAGGTAAGCCAGCTCCTTGAAAGAGTGACAGGAGTCAGGCTGATGACAAGGGAGGCGGCGATGTGCAGACACCTGACTGAGCAGCAGGGTTCCCAGACAACGCGTTTCCACCAGTTTGTGTCCTGTGTCAGGAGTGCCCTGTGGCAATGCAGGAACCTCCTGTTATACAGGCACGCCGAGCTCAAGGAAGCAGGCTGTGTTAAAATGTTTCTGAGCGAACTTCAGTCCTACCACCAGAAATCAGTGAGTGAGGATGGAGAGTGAGGACGCAGCTGACTTCATCTGGTAAAGCGGCACCTGGCACAGGTTGTTCAAAGACCCCTTGGGAGGGGGAGTGTACAGAGAGAATGAAGAGGACAGAGACGCAGCTGGACCTGGAGACCGCAAGAAGGACTACAACAGGATTAGCAGCTGCAGAAGTGACAGCGAATGAACTGAGAATAGCCCAAACCCCAACTTGGGGCTTACAAAGGAGTGTGATTGGGGTAGGTGAGGGTGGAGGGTAGGTGTGCAGGGGAGTGGATGCATTTGTTGTAATGGGAAGTGCAGGTTTCTTAATGCGGTTTTAAGATGTGTGATGGAGAGTTAATAACAGGGGGGTGGTGTATATGTGTATATGTATATATGTGTGTGTGCATATACACACACACACACACACACTATAAAACTCTCTCTCTTTCTCACATGCATATAATTTTAATTTAAAAAAAGAAAAAGGTGAGAGACATAAGGATCTTGTGCTAATGTGGGCCCAGGGCTGGGGGATAGGCTGCCCCTGACTCTGAAGACACCTCTGCCAGGGCTTGAGCCCGGTCCTGCCAGAGGTTTTGCACCTTCTGTGCTCCTCGGAGGGAGGAACTGTCGGCTGAAGGAGCCGCGGCTGAGCCTACACGTCTTGGGGAACAGCAAACAATGGCACCGGGACCTCCGCACGCTTTGTTCCTGTTGTCCTCTCCCTACGCCGATGGCTAAGGCTCGTTCTTTCCTGCCACTGGGGCAACTGGCCAGGCAGAAATGTTACCACAACTATGCGGGTTGTCAGCAGGGCACTTCCCACCCACCTTGAAGACGGATCAATCCATCGATCTCTGCCTCTAGCCCCGGCCAGGCCAAAGATAACAGAGGGGGAAATGCAGAGGGCCAGCTGTATATACAGCTATTCCAGGAGGCAAGGCCTTTCAGGTCATGTTCCTCTTTGATGTCCTGAAGTCAATGGGAACCGGCCAGTCAGGAATGTGTCTCATCCAGCATGCGGCGTGGAGAGAGACACGCTCCAAGGCAGACGTGTAAGGCACCGGATGAAGGGCCAGACTGGACGCAGCCCAGGCGTCTGCTGGAGGAGGTCTCCTTGGGCGAGGCTTGGCCGAGAGCGTGTGCTCTAGAGGGAGGATTTGACTGGAAGGGAAGGCGCCAGCAGTGGCGTTCGAGCCCTGGAGGGTGCTGGGGGGGAGTGTGAGAGGGGGCAGGGGATCGGCCTCCCCCACTCTCTCCCCTTGGAGCTGGGCTCTTGCGCCTCTTTGCCCCCTTGCTCTCACTGGGCGCCTCGCTGGCTGTATGAGCACTGTGTTGCTCGCCGTCTGCCTGGCCGACCCTGTGGCTGTTGCTGTAGCTTTCTACTCACCTCCTTCCAGCCTGAAGCCCATGTGTGAGGCATTCACTTGGCTCTTGGCATCCTTGTGACACCTCCTCCTGCCCCACAGCTACATAAACATCTTCTGCGCCGTTCAATGGCTGGTGCCATGCAGAAGCCCTGGGATAAACATTTGCTCCTGCCTTTGATCCCTGGTGCCCCTGTTCATTTGTTTGCAGGCATGGCAGACCTGGCCCCCAAGCCTGGGGTGGCAGGTCCTGCCCTGGTGCGTGCCTGAGTGCAAGCAAGAAAGGGAACCAAGCCAGTCCTCTGTGTCCCCGTTTCCCATTGAGATGGCAATGGAGCAGCAGTGGCTTTGGAGGCCCGCCTTCGACCCTTGTTCCTCCCAGTGCTCGTTTCCCCCATCAGGGACCTGGGATGCCAGGGGGCTGTGGGGGAGCAGCCGAGAGGAGCCCTGCAGTCTGGGAGAGCGAGGGACCAGGTGCTTGAGAGCAGCAGGGAGCAAGAGCAGCCTGTAACTAGCTGAGAGGCAAATGGGTTGCTGATCTTCCGTGGTGTCCTCAGCGCTGCTGTGGGCTCTTTCCAGACACCCACAGCCCTTCCACGTTGCCAGCACGCGGGTGCTGTCCTGTTATCCTGCCGGCGCGCTGTGGATTCAGGAGCCAGACCCTGGGGAAACACCCAGATGGACCTGCCTTTTTGTGCAGGTCCATCTCTAATGCTGAAGATCTGTCTGAGCCCCAGGAGCCTGGGCTGCCTGGGCTGAGGTGCTGTGGTCATGGGAATGATCACCCGTTCCCCTTTGCCGCTGCGGCTCCTTGGCTCCCAGCTCCATAGTTTCATAGTTTCATAGTAGCTAGAGTCGGAAGGGACCTAGGAAGATCATCTAGTCCGACCCCCTGCCTTGGCAGGAAAGAGCACCGGGGTCAGATGACCCCGGCAAGATGCTCATCTAACTTC
>NW_017728925.1:9632651-9689394 GCF_001723895.1 Crocodylus porosus
CCACTGATGAACCCATGTTGGTTGCCCCTGAGCATGCATTCCCCCGCAAGGCCCTCCTGGATGTGTGCCAGGATAATTTTTCAAAGAGCTTACCCGGGATTACCATGGAGCCCTGTTGTTCTGTCAACAGCAGGTCTTTGCCCTGTCCCTGCATAGTAAGTAACCGGAGAATGAGGCCCCTGTGAGACATTTGTCTCCTAACCTGGCTACAAACTGGCTCCACACGTGAGGATAGGGGGGACCCTCCTGAACCACGTTGGGGCCCCTGTCGTGTCCAGTCGCAGCTCACAGCTAAGAGCCTGTCCACGTCCTTGCTCCAGATGTAACTTTGGTGTGAACCAGCCCTTGGACTTCTGCACAGTGCCTGGATTAACAACCACCTCCCACTACCTCTGACCTGCGGTGCTGCCAGGCAAGTCCAGGGTGGAGTACGCTGGAAGTCTGTGCATGTTCCTCGTGGCAGCATAGGGGGCCTGCAAAACCGGCCCGTGTGGTGCTGTCCCCGCTTTGTATCCGCAGCACCATAGTCCCCAAGATCTCTCTGGGCTGACTGGGGCTGTCAAGCGGCTGCGGTGCTTCAGATTGTGTGTTGTCAGCTCTATGAGACCTCTTCGTTGGGTTTTTTTCATTAAAATCAAAATCCTCCCCTCTCCACATTAAAAACATAACAGTTTACCTCACTTTACATAACACATGTCCAAACTAGCATAGCATCTCCTCATTTACATGCCTTGACAGCTACCGTTTCTTTCATCTATGTACTTCTTATCCTTTGGCAGTATGAAACCTGTGTTGCTCAGGTCTTATGTCTCTGCTTGGCCTCCCAGACACGCAGTTCCCACCTGGTTTCCCTCCGTGGTGCTGTGAGTGACACTTCACCCCCCTCTGTCGCCTGCCATCCACAGCACTGAAGACTGGCTACTGACTGTAAGTCTTGTATCCTTCCTCCCTCCAGATTCCCTGAAAGGAGACAGTTCTGCCCATTTTACAGAGAGGGAAATGGAGGCACAGAGGGGTGCAATGACTGGCCAAAGGTCCCCGAGATGCCAGCAATGGACTCCCAGTGCTGTGCACCAACCACTAAGGCATGTTCCTTCCTGAGGGAAGGAGTCAGGGTAAGGAGGAGGCAGTGTCCACATACTTCCTGCAGTCCCTGCGGTGCGTGCCCCAGCCCCAGCTCTGTGCACGGTCCCCCACCCTGGGGCCCCTGCAGATGTTCTTGAGGATAGAGTGATGCCAGGGGTGGTATGTGGCCCACTGGGCTGCAGAAAATCAAATGCAGGCCCATGGGGGGGAACAGAGCTGCCTCCAGGAGCCACCCACGGTCTAGGAGCCCCCTCCAGAGGCGGGGAGGGAGGAGTGTGAGCACCCGGCATCCTGGCCGGCTCTCCTTCGGTCTCAGGACACAGCCCCCACCCATTGCTGTCAGTGTGTGACCTCCAGCAGAGGCTCGGAGCCTCTACAAGCGGCATTTCCTCCCTCTTTTTGGCAAGCAAGCGCTTGGCAGACCCTCCTCTAAAGGGAGTTGATTTCCTGCCGCTCTGGGTCATCAGTGCTGGGTTGAGTCAGTGCCGCGCATTCAGGCGCTGCGAGTTCCTCTCCAGCACATCCCCTCGGCGGAGGAGCCGGGACGCGACCAGCCGCAGCCTCCAGGTCTGCCGGGGGTCCCTGCTTCCTTCTCTGCCGCCGCCGGCTCGGGAACTGCCCCAAGGCTGGAGTGGAGCAGATCCCCCTTCCTCCGCCTGCCTGCCCGCAGTCCCACCGTGCGGCCGTGCAGCCCGTCGAGGCTCTCTGGGGCCAGGCCGCTGCCTCTGGACACGGGCTAAGACGAGCCAGGCCGCGGCGCCGGAGCGGGACGCAGCGTTCCCACGCCATGCAGACTCTCCTGGGCCTCGCCGCGCTGCTGCTCTGTTGCTCGCGCGCCCACACAAGTGAGTTGCTCTTCCTTCCCCGGTCGTTCCCGAGCTCAGCACGGAGGGGGGCTGGGTTCATTTTGTCTCTTTCTGCCTTGTTTCTGCCTCTTCCTTCTCGCCGGCCTCCTCACCGCTCTCCTGAGCTCCATTTTCGCAAGTCCTCATGAATTCAAGTCAAGCCAGGCGTTCCTGCTTCCCAGAGTCCTGCTCTGTCCCAGAAAGGCTGGGGCATCTGCCCCTGGTGGGAATCCCCCAGTCTGGTCTCCTCGCCTTCTCCATGGGGAAGCCAGTGGGGCGAAATAAGCTTGATGCTGGGCTGCTGGTCCCCGGCTCCATCCAGCTTCTCTAGAAACAAGAGCGGTGGAAGAGTGTCACGGCCCCAGCTCCACTCTCTGCCGGCGAGGTTCGCTAGGCCCCAGCCGGCCGCGCCGTGCCCCCGGCTGCACTCCCAGGGCTGGGTCGAGGAGCATCCTGGGCCGCCTGGGGCTGGGAGGTTGGTGTCATGTAATGATTTGTTGTGAGGTCCTCAGGGCTGGGGGCAGCGTGCAGAGCTGCAGTGCAAGGCCAGTGGCTTTTTGTCATCAGAGCTGCTCCTGCAAAAGGGCTGCGCCCCTCCTGTAAAGTGCAAGGGGCTTCAGCGGGGACCACGGCCACGCTGCAGCTCCCAGGATCTGGCTCAGTGGGTCTCATCCAGGATCCATGGAAGTTGATGGACAGACTCTCAATGGACTTTGGATCAGACTTATGAAAGCTGGAGGGAGCTGAATGGGGGGTGTTGGTGGGTTCCAGGAAACCTCCAGATAAACAGCTCTTAGGAAATACCCTGGGAGCAGACAGTGCAGAGCCAGTGGGAGCAGCTGCTAAGGGTTCATTTGGACACAAGGTCACTCCTCTCTGGCTGGGATGCCCTGGGGTTACTGCCGGCGCCCGGAGAGCTGTGCAGC
Source organism: Crocodylus porosus (assembly GCF_001723895.1). Classification (NCBI taxonomy): domain Eukaryota; kingdom Metazoa; phylum Chordata; order Crocodylia; family Crocodylidae; genus Crocodylus; species Crocodylus porosus. The sequence continues at coordinate 9,635,509 of NW_017728925.1, forward strand.
CGGGCTGTCGGTGTTGCTCCACCACAGAACCTGGTGACCCACGATGGGCAGGGGCTGACTCACGCCAGCCAAGGGCCTGGCTTTGCGCAAAACGGCTTTTTTTTTGATTACTCAGTGAAGCTGAGCCCCGGCTGTTGCGGGCAGAATCCCGTGAGCCGGGGTTTTGCTGAGGAAACAGCTTCAAGTGTTGCCAGGAGTGGGGGAAGCCTGGATATGTTGGAAAGAAGTACAGACCGCAGGTCCCCCCCTACACCCCGTCCCCCTTCCCCCTCCCTTTTGCTTTTAAGGCCCCAGAGCAGCAGGGGGGGAGAGAAGGGGAAACAAAGAAATCTCTCCCTCAAACTTAGCAGGCTTTGAAACCTGAGACTGTAAGGAAACAGGGAATTTGGCCAAATAGCCTCAATGGAGAGAAATCCTCTCACTGGGATCATCTAGTCTGGAAAAATAAGCTGCTTGGAGAACAGCCCAGCCGTGTTTCTTCACCGTTGTAAAAATCCTGCAAACATCCAGGCCAAAGAGTGAAGCAACATTGGGCCTGGAGGGGGGGAGAGTTTACTCGTCTCCAGCAACTACATACGAGCAAAAATTTGGAAGGAGCAAACATTTGAGTGCACAGAAAGAAATGCGCAGGCCAGGATCTCCCCGAGGGGAGGGTGTCAGTTCCCAGGAAGAATGAGAATTAAGTAGGAGAGATGGAGCCAAAATCTTGCTCTGGGAATGAACCATGGCTTTTGCCAAGGGACTGTCCTACATGGCCATATCCAGCCCGCCGGGGTAGCGCTGCAGCGGGACGTGGTGGAAGGCTGGGATGGTGGTCGCAGCAATCTGAGTCCACTCTGCAGTTTATAATGCTCTGAGATCCTGCTGTTCGGGTAGAGTCGAACAGGTCAGCACAGCGGGCTTGGCAGGAGAAGCAGCTTCAGACCCAAGGTCAGGTTTCCAGGAGGGGTAGTGGCTGTGGAGATAACATAGTTACTGGGGGTGGTTTCCGAAATGCATGAGCCTCAGACAGTGGGAAGGAAGGAAGAGCCTGACAGGCACTGAGACATCCTCAAGGGCATTATTTCTGCAGCTCACTCAGCTCAAAGAAGAGCTCTGAAAACATGCAGAAGTCTCTCTCGGCAGGGTCCAGGAGAAAGCAGTGGAGTCAGGGTAGCGAGTTATTGCCAATGCCAAGAGATCGCAGATCGGGAGTCTGGTCCCAGACACCAGAGATTTTAAAACAGGGATTTCAAGTCAATTGAATCAATGTAAACTCTTTGTTTTTAATTTTCCTTTTGATTTCTGAGCCTTGGGGGTTGTGTTGGCAAGGTTTCAGAGGGTTACAGACTTGGTGCTTGAATGGAAAGCTGAGTTTCCTCTAGGCACATGACTCCAGGAGCTGGGACTGTGAGAAAAATGCCGTCAAATATCAGAGAGGCTTGTGACCGAATCCTGGAAGCTGGTGAGCCTGTAGTAAGGAGGACTAGGAAAGCAGTTAGCTGGATCTGGGGATCCCACAGCAACCACTGGCTGCAGGATCATTCCCAGAGCACGTGCGATCTGTCGGGAGAGGGCTGCGCTAGTCACTCACGTGGCAGGGATCTCTCCTAGCAGCCTCATGTGTGCTGGGCTAACATACTTCAGGTGGGATTGGGGCACAGCTAGAGAGTTGCACTGGGACAAATCTGTCCCTGGTACAGCATCGCTGACTTGCACCCACAAGGTCTTCATTCAAAGCCCCAAGTTTCCTCTGTGTCTCTGGTGGATCCCTAAGGACAGTCCTGTTCACGTCCCTCATTGACTGTCTGCTGATAGCCAAGGGCACAGCCCAGGCCACACTTTGAAACCCCTGTGTCACTGGAAGGGAGTCTCTGCTAAAGAACTGGTCCAGCTGCATGTACTGGCTCAGCGGCCACTAGGTCAGAGTTACCATGGGGTTGGCCCCGTACATACGGGATTGGCTCTGTACATGGCCCCGTATGTCAAGCGTACATAGCACGTGGTGCTGTCTGAGAGCCTGGACAGGCAGCCTGCTTGCACCTGTGTAATGGTCACTGGGTTTGTACACCCATATTGATTATGGGGTCTAGAGGAGACATACAAGGTAGCTGTTCCCAGTATACACCATTACAGTACCTCACTGCACTGGGGTAGGGAGCAGGCCATAGCCCGCTTGCACTGAGCAAATGGCTACCCTGGGATGGAAGATGTAAGTCACACCAGTATAGGCTGACTTCTCGTTCTTCCCTCAGTAATGCTATCCTGGACTTGGGGTAAGTTATGCAGATGTAGGAGTATCTGCTGACTCCTTGTTCATACCAGTTCAGAAGTGGCAACTATGCAAGGCCAGACACCAGTCCCTAGGTGCGAGAATCACCGTGGCCCAGAGATGAGTACATATTTCAAGCCTTGGAGACAGAAGGCAGCTCACAGGAAAGTGAGCCCAGCACTATGGCCTATGGCCTTTTGGCTAGGGGCAAGCGAGACTAGGGGCTATCTGAACTCCAGGGCCTCTGGGCTTGGGGTTTGCACATAGGATGCCCACCCTGGATTTGGGAGCATCTGAAGTCCCAGGCTGACTAGTCTGAGCGGTAGGATACTTGCCAGTGGTAGCGCAACACGGACTTGAACAACTGCGCTCTGCTCAGTTGAAAAAATTCGTGACTAATTTGGCCTAAGACACAAAATTATATATACATAAATTTGTGTCGTAGGCCCAAGACGCAACATTATATATACAAGGGAGGAAGGGACCATTATGGTATCTAGTCCCATCTGCTGTGAGAAGAGACCGCATCAGCTCAGCTGCTTTCAGTTCAACTTATATATTTCTGTTAGCTGGAGAACAATGCCAGTAAATTGGCAGCAGCACAGTACACGATGCTAATTAATGGCAGAGGGAAGACAAGGCCGGTGGGTGTAATGCACATATAGGATTGCTCAAGGGGGGGGGAGATTTAGGAAAGGGAGGTCTGGTTACAAGAGAAGGAAGCGAATAACGGCATGTCAGTGCTGAGGAACTCAAGTTTCTTGTGCTTCTACCTCAAAGCACTTTATGGAGGCGCAAACTGCGCCAAGCTCACTGAAATACAGACACCCCTGGGGGGGGCGGCAGCTGCCAGCTCTATGTATCAGTTCCAGACAGAGTGAAAAACCACCTTTGCCCACAGAAAGTGCTGAGGGAATCTAAGGGAGACCAGCTTGGGCACTCCCCAGGGTGCTCTGAGCATCCCCAGCCAGCTCTGATTAGCTGGGGCTAGCCCGTGGGGCTGCAGCTGGGCTGGGACAAAGCAGAGTCTAGGCTGAGCCATGCAACCCTTTGCAGTTTTCTTTGAAGACCTCTGAATTCTTCCATACCAGGATTTCTCACATACTGTAAAGCATAGGGAAACAAGCAGCAATGAAAGGCAGGGAGAAAAGGAGAATTAAGGTAGGTATGTTTTGTGTTTTGTTTTGTTTTTTGGGGGGGCTCATAGTAAAGACTTCTATTGGGGTGCTGGAATAGAGTGGCAGTGGCTTTGGAGCATTTAAGGTACCATTAGGGTATCTAGTCCCATCTGCTGTGAGAAGAGACTGCATCAGCTCAGCTGCTTTCAATTCCACTTATAAAGACCTCCTAAATCCCACCCCCACCCTGAGCAATCCTATATGTGCATCACACCCACTGGCCTTGTCTTCCTTCTGCCGCTAATTAGCATCACGCTCGGTGCTGCTGGCAATTTGCTGGCCTTGTCTTCCAGCTAACAGAAAGGGTCTGATCATATGACTAGGTCCCTGGGCGCCAGGCTATGGCTGTATCTGTGCTTAGTAGTGACTTCAATTTTATACTGCCTGTGTAGTGAAATAAGGGATGTGCCCCAGGAAAGCCTCATGGCAGCGTGTGCTGACTCAGCTGTGTCTGGAATAGTGGGCTGGGGAAAACTGATGTGTCCTCGGGGACAGGAAAAGCTGGCTTTGTGAGGGGAGTTGGGGAAGAGAGGAGACCAGTTTCCAGGCTGCAAGTGGCCCTCTGAGTCTGGGTAAGAAGGCGCAAGTCAGGTTAAACTGTTCTGAGGTATGTTAATGAATTTGACTGCCTGAAAGGGAAGCAGGCAGCTGTCAGCCGGGGAGCAAGAAGAAATAGTTGGCCATGTTAGTCTGAAGTCAGACAGAAGGGGCAAGGGAAGTTAGCAGAAGGGGAGGGAGGCAATGAAACCTGGGTCTGTTATGTCCACAGTTCTCGGTGTCCAGTAAAGTCAGCAGTTTCTGTTCCCAGGCCTGTGCCCTGAAGGTGACTTGGAGACATCTTTCAAGGCCTGGGAGATCAGAAGCAGTGAGAGCTTTGTGAAAAGCGCCCTCCCCGAGAGCCCTGAGCTCCCCATTTGTTTCAGTGGGACAAAGGTTTGGCCCAGCTACAAAGAGCTCCCGCTGCCCACACCCAGCCCCTTTCGGGCACGGAGAGAGGAGCTGACGGTCTGGGACAGTGCAGGCAAAATCTGCACTGTCCCTTCCACACCCAAAGCCTGTCGGGATGTCCAGTGACCTGGGAAGCCAGGGGCCCCTCCCAGCTGAGACTGGAGCAGAAATCAACTTGCAGAGCTCAAATCGAAGCGGGTTTGTTTCCTTCACTCTCCCTCTACTTCTAGCATGAAGAGAAGGAAGAGTATGGTGCGACTCAGAGCTGACCTGGTCCACGTGGCCGTGGCCCACTCTCCTTGCAGCTCTTGGGGGTGGCAGGTACTTAACAGCATAATTTCCTGGCCTGGTCTGCTAGTGGCCTGCGTGAACTGCAGGTCCCAGGAGTGTCGGGGATGGGACTGCCTACCCTAGCTGCCTATCTGCTCCTCGGAGCTCTTGGCTGCCACCTGCCCAGTGGAAGTACTGGTCCTTGCACAAAAAAACCCAATCTCAAGCGGTTTCACTAAGGAAACTGAGTCAAGTTATACGTGCACGCACACGCACACGCGTGCGCATGCCCCAAAACAGAAGCCAACCCTGAGACCTGGCCAGTCAATCCAGCAAGGGGTGCCCCACGCTGGGTCTCAGTGCATGCTCCCAGACCCCATGTGTCGTGTGTGTCGCCATCAAACGGGGTGGCGCAGGCTGCTCTTCCCTGCTCTCCCCCTGGACACGCACAGCACTGTTAGTGTGAGAGAACGGCGAATTTCCCTCGGGTCTGTCACTCTGCGGAGCCTGTTCAGTAGTGCCAATGGTGGCTTGGCTTTTGTGATGCTTGGGCTCTTGCCCACTGGCACCTCCGACCTGCCAGCTCACTGCACGAGTGCCAGTGCACAATCATTCATGTGGTCGTGATGGTTAGTTACGGCTTGGAACTACTGCCTGAGGCAGGCTCCAAGGTCCTAATCCAGCCATTTCCCTCTGGCCTGTGAGTCCATAAGAGTGACCTCGGCCCCCCCCACAGTCTGGTCTCCTCCATCTCCCCAGGCTGCTCCCAGTGTCTGCACCATTGTTTTGTCCGCTCTGTTTGCTCAGCGTCTCCTTGATCTGTCTTCCGAAAAACAGGAATTGCCCCCTCCCTGCCCCCCACCCCCCCAACATGCCTGGTCCACACGCCCGGGAGCCGAGGCGACGCGACAGGCTGTCCCAGCTCCTGCTCCCGTCAATGCAGGCACAGGGGAGGGAAGGGGAGGGAAGGAGCTGGAAAAAAGAGAGATTTCTTCTTTTTTTTTAGCTAGTACAAAAATAAACCAGCTCTTATCTGATCGACCCTGCGGCCCCATGGGGCAGGCTGGGCCCAGCTGGGTGGCGTTATCTGATCATTACATAATGCTGGAGCCAGCCTGCCTTCCCCCAGCCGGAGCAGCAGGGTCTGAGCAGTGTTTATGCAGGGATCCGGGGTGTAGCTGTGCCAGGGGAGGCCCTCGCCCAGTCCCTGGGAACGCAGGCACCTGCTCAATCAGAGCCAACCAGAGAGGAAGCAAGTTCTCCCTTCTCAGCTCCACTTCAGCCTCTCCTGCCACCCATCCCACTCCCCAGTTCCCCCAGGGAGGAAAGGCAGCAGCGGAGGAGAGTGGTTTCTCCTGGAAATGGGTGCAACAAGCAGCCTATGCACATATCTCCATGGCATGGGTGACTGGTGCCCCCCAATCCTGGGGGGGGGCACCAATGGCCGCTCACCAACCTGGGGGAGGTCCCCCAGTGGCCGATCATTGCCCCAGAAGTGCTGCTGGTGCTTCTGTCGGCATCCCCACATTCCCAGGGGGCAAAGGCTGTCGTCCCCCACTACCTGGCTGGCAAGAGCCAATCTTGGGGGGAGGGCATGTGCCCCCCATACCCCTCCCCTACATGTTGCCTATGCCCCAAGGAGTCTTTATTAGCACTGTAAAGCAGAAAGGAGCTGAAAAGCCGAGCAGCGGTACCCATCCTCGCAGCGCTTCCAGGTGTGCGCTTATCTCCTAGGCACGCCAGCTTCTTGCCAGTGTGCTGAGGGCTGACGCACACCAGGTCACATGTGATGAGGGGCAGCCCCGCAGTGGAGCGTGCTCTGACCCACGGCCCTCAGGCAAGGCTGCTGAGGCAGGCGCCCCAGCCCTAGGAAGAAGAGCACACGCAGGGGCTAGTGCAAGCGTGCCACGAAGGCAGCACCGTGAAGGGTTGGGGGCAGAGGCAAAGATGACATCAGGGCGCCCTGGTGTGAGGGCCTGGGTGGGTTATGTGAGGCAGGGGTATTTGGCAAGGAAGGGGGGCATGTACCAGTCCATCTGTGACAGGGCTGACTGCAGGTGGGGTTTGGTGTATGGCACGGGTAAGGAAGTCAGTGCTGTGGGGGGAGGCAGGTGTCTGCAGTGTGGGGCAGGTGCACCGGTGGCTCGACGGTACCAAGGTGCCGGCCACGAGAAGCTGAGTGACGTGCAGCTGGGGAGTGCAGAGCCGTGCGAGGGAACTGGTGAGGGGATATGGCGTGAAATAGCAGGAGGCGCCTGATGGGGTGTGGACGGGGGAGCTTCAACAGAGCAGGTTGAAACTGCATCTTGTTCTCCCCCTGGACACGCACAGCAGAGCTGCTGTGGGAGAATGGCAAATTCCTCTGCCCGTGTCTCTGCCTGGGTAGCTGCGTGCTCTCTCCAGCTGGGGATCTCCGCTTTGAATGCGTCTTGTGGGGCTAGCTCCTCCCAGCCAGCACAGCCAAGCTGGGGCCCAGGCCAGACAGGTCAGCAGGCTCGCTCAGACAGGAGCAGCGCTCCAGGCAGCTCCCAACGGGGCACAGATCTAATCTCCCACTTTTGTCTGCGAGTCCAGAGCGCTCTGTGCATGAGATGGGATCGGGGCCGCAGGAGCATAAACAGATAAAGCCTGTCTATGAGTTCTGAGCGGCCGCGGGAGACCAGTGTCTGGTCCCAGTGGTATTTCCCTAGACTGGCTGCTTGGGGTAGGACTGGAGGGGAAGACTGACGCTGCCTGTGGAGCCCAGATAAGCCACTGTTTATCTTCCTCCTGATGCTGCCGACTGCATGGTTGGTCTAGCTGGCGTGTCAAGGAAGTGCAGGACAATAGGTGGGTAGTGGACTGGGCCATGACCCTAACGCAAAGCTTCTCTGGAAGCTGCCTTCACCTTGCCTGAGTTCACCCTTGAAAGTAAATCCGTCTTCTCAGCTGTCACTCGGCACATAGCACAGCTGCGGCTGCATCTTCTGTGGGCTGGGAGCAGGAACTAGGGCTTTGACACGGAGGGGTCCTTGGAGCAGACGTGCCAGAAGAGAGTTTCCTGACACACATGCATTGCGCCTGGCAGGGGCTATCAGAGACATCTTCAGCACTTAAACTTTATTTTAAGTACGTGTGTTGGCACACAGGCGTGTATGGTTTGAACCTGAAAGGTCCTGAAGGAAACCTTCCTGGGGAGAGCAGGTTGTAAAGTGATGCAGGGCAAATGGCCAAAGGCTGCAGACAAGCCACTCTGGGCCTCTGCTACTTACAGCTTTGCCCAAGATCAGCAGGAAGTGATCGAGTCCCTAATCCGTTTCCACTGCCACTGTCTGGGACCCTGCCAGCAATCGCAGGAGCGATCCATTCAGGAATCACAAAGGCCAGAAGGGGCTGTTATAATGAGAACATAACAATTGCCATCTTTGGGGTCAGACCACAGGTCCATCTACCCCAGTGTGCGTCTCGCAGTAGGTGTTGAAGTAGGGGAGGGTAAACAGGGCACATCCACAATTTTCCACCCCTTGCTCCTCTTCCACGGCAGCTTTCAGCATCCGGACTGATTCAGAGGCTGCGCCCCTATCTCCCATGTACGGTAACCTCCTGGTGGACCTTTCCACTGTGAATTTGTCCAGTCTCCTTTTGAAGTGATCAAGGCTACCAGCATCTTGCGGTAGGTGAATTACACAGGGTGTAAAGCAAACTGCCTCTCGTTAGTTGTGAACCTGCTGCCTAATTGTTTCACGTTATGTCCCGTAGCTCTAGCACTGGGAGAGACCGTAACAATAGACCCCTGTTGACTTTTGCAGCACCGTTCAGTACGTTGGAAGCCTCTATTGTGGCCCACTCAGCCACCTCTGATCTGTACTGAAGAGACCCATTTAGTCTCTCCCAATGACTTGCAGGTAGTACAAGCCACTGATTTCCCCCAGTAGAGAGTGGAGCCACAGTGGGCACCAGTTACCTGAGAACCTGCCCAAGAGAGAGCTGGGAAAGGGTAGCAGCTCTTCCAAGAGCCCTTCACCCCGCCCAGGGCAGAGCCTCCTGGAGCAGCCAGTACCCCCCAGACCCCAGCCCAGGGAGAGACCCAGCTGGCCCCATGCTCCTGCACCCACAGCATGGAGGGAGCCCCTCCTCTTGCCTGGCCCTTGCCCTGCAGCCTCCCTTCATTCAGTGCCGCTGCCTCGCACGGGTAACTTTCCACTCGCTTCCCCTTAGCCGTCCATTTCCTGTCAATCACTGGAGCTGCAGATAACATCGTCCAGTCATCCCCCTCCAACGTCAGGGTGTCTGGACACTCCAGGCCCCACATCCGGCCCAGCCCCTCTGCCTCCAGACTCCTCGGCTTGGACGCACTTGTCTGGAGCCACTGGTGAGTCTCAGTCCCCAGAGAGCAGCCGTGGAAATCCTTTCAATTCCTGGCTATCTCCAAAGAAAACACTGCCCTGCAAGTGACCAGGCCTGGGCCCTCCACCTCTGCTACCTACTTGCTGTTCTCCCTTCCTCTGGGCACCGGGCTGCCCTTGGGGTGGGCTCTGGTTTCTCTCATTCTGCCCTGAGCAAATGCTCTGGTGCCACAGTCGGAGGCTCTCGGCAATTGTCTGCTGGCATCAGAAGCTTCTCGGTTGGGGCTGCCCGAGTGCCACGGGCTCTCAGATACCACTGGAGTAGCAGGGCTGGTGGATCTTTGTGCTCCAGACCTGTGCTACTTCAGATGTGGGCAAAACTCCTTAGCGCTTAGCAGTACAGGGCCAATGAGACACAGCCAGAAGATGCTGATCCCCTGTGGGGAAAGCAGTAACACTCGCAGGCACTCACCACCATACAAGGCAGTACAATTTAATTAGCACCTTTTCCTTCTTTGCCTCTTCTTCATGGCCTGCCTGCAGGAAGCGGGTCTCGACCTGCAGCACAGACCCTCCCTCTGACATTCACACCAGGGGCAGGGGACTTTCACCAGACCCTCTCGCACACGGGGTATTCCCTGTTGGAAGTACTGTTTCTACGCTGAGCTGCAGTGAATCCCAGCAGGTACCAGGAGCATGTGGGAAAGGGAACATAGCAACTGTCTGTGGTTACCCTGTCCTGTCCAGACCAGCCTGGGCAGCATTTTCCCTTCCTCTACAGCAAGTATTCGGTCAGAAGGTGCCATGAGCTAGGGGCACTGGGCTGGCTGTGGGGGCTGGTCCTGCTAGGATCTGGAACTCAACATTTGCCCAGACCAGTAGCTGCTGAGGCCTGTGTGAAGTGACTTGTCTCATCCTGGGACCATATTACCCTCATCCCTGGTCCCTTTCAAGCCAGACATCAGCGTTCCAGGGTTTGGGTGAAATGGAAGAGCTGGCTGTTATTTTTTCCTTCCATGTGTTGTGGACCGCACAGTCTTGTTAGGAACCTGGGGACTGAGAGAAACGGTCCAGAAGAGAAGGGTTAGTTCATCGACTGCAACGTCATCGCAGCAGAAACAAGCTCCTGGGTTAAGAGCATGGCTTCTAGCCTTGGCTTCTGCTTCAGTCAAACTGGGGCTGACCATTGCTGCACCCCGGCAGGCTGGGATCTGGTAGCTTCCCACCCTGCGTGGCCGGTTCTTTCTCGTGGACTCTGATGGGCCCGTCTCACAGCTGGGTCCATAGCAGTCAGTAGCCCTGCTTGTGCAGGTGACCAAGGTCAGGCTCAGGCTTCCAGCCAGGATCCCACTCGCATTCCCACTTCAATTAAATACTGCTTGGTTTGTTTGAATCACCCATTGTTACTGGCTCCTCAGTCCATACTGCCTCCGTGTCGGGATGATTTGAACAACAATTTTTGATCTTTCCGATTTCCGTGTTGCAGACCCGGGTGTGCGTGTGCATGTGTGTGTGTGTGGGGCGGGGGTGGGGGTGGAAGCAAACATCCTCTTGGGCTCAATTGTTTATAAAAGGTATAGCATGATTTTTGGCAGGAACTTGATTGCAGAAGGGACACAGGATTTTCCATACCAGATCACAGCTTCATTGAGCTGGGTCTCCTACTTCAGGTAGTGGCCAATATGTGATACTTCAAGAGGAAGTTTAAAAAAAATCCGCGGAGCCCTTGGCCTGCTGTGTTACGCTGTGGGTGTGTGGGTAGCACATGTGTGCATGTGCCTGTGCATGTGTGTATATGCCTATGTGTGTGTATATGTGTATGTGTGAGTGCGTGAGCATGCCTCTGTGTATGCACTTGGAGTTGGGGTTGCTGACCACTCTGGCAATTGGCAGGTCCCGCCCTGGAGCCTGAGGTTCGTTCCCCGTCGCTGTTGTGATCTGTGCTCTTCCCTGTGCGTTGGCACACCACTAGCCCCCAGTGGAAGGACTTTGTCCTTCAGGCCAGACTTGTGTGGCGGGCCTGTTTCAGCAGGCGTCAGTATTTCACCTTGTGAAGTGCTGGATGGGCTGTGACTAGGAAGGCAGCATGGCCTCAGACAGTTGTGCTCCAGTCCTAGCTTTGCTCTGAGACCTTGGTGCAGTCACTTCCCCTCCCTCCTGGTCTGCTGAGAGCAGGGAGCCTTTGGGGGCAGGAAGGCTCTCTCTTTGTGTGTGCTCAAGGCTTTGCATAGCAGGCCTCACATTTGACCATGGCACTAGAATATAACATGCAGGAACAGGTTTGGTGACACATGTGGCTCACCAGGTCTTTGGAGCGTCCTGTGTTACCCTGCAGGGACCCATGGCTCTGCAGGCTGCATCCCTTCCTCCAAAAGCCGACTTGCAGGGAGTAAGGTTGCGCTACACGTAGGTGCCCATTCAAGGAGCTACTCTTTCAGCCCAGCAGTGACAATCTGGCCCAAGGAAACCAGGGCTCATTTCCCAGGGGTGACCAATGACTGAGACATTACAGCAGCCCAGGTGCAATGCAGAGATCGGCCTGTACTTGGCATTTCTGGACTTGCGATGCAGAGCCGGCATCTGAACAGTTTTGCTGTTGCTCTTCCCTGGAGCTGGGCTCTGGGCTCGGCTGGCCAGAGCCCAGCGATAACCAGTGGGGCTGCACCAGGAGTAGAGAGCGATCTGCCACCGCATGCACAGCAATGAAACACTTCCCAGACGGAGCACCCCTGACTGCAAAGGCACCATACAGCCACAGAGAAAGGGTGGAGCTGGGCAGAAGCACTGGCCATGGGCTTGGTTGCTGCTGCACTCGCTGAGGAAACCTATTCGAGGGCCATGCTCGTGCCCGGTCCATCTGTCCTTCCTGGCTTCCTTCCTTCCTGTACTCACAGTGTCTTGAACAAGCACGTCAGGGCTGTGGTTTCTGTCAGAGCCAGCTGTGCTAGAAGTGGGGGCTGCCCCTGCCCCCCACTCCTCCCTGCAACTTCCAGTGCAAGGCCGATGTCTTTCCTTGGCTGCTTCTCACTCTCTGGGCTCAGGCACCTTGCTGGCTGCTGCTGCACCTCCTTCCTGCATCCCTCTCCTTTGAGCACCTTTTCCCTGCACTGAGTAGATAGTCGCCTGAGAATCTCTCATGAGCTGCAGTTCTCTCACCTCTGTGCCCGAGACCTTCCCCTTGTCCAGCCCCTTGGTCCTCCTGCCCCTTGGCTGGTACCCACAGCCTTCCCGTCCTCCCTGCACTCCGTGCCCCCTGGGGCTTCCCTTATCACCATTCTCCTTCAGGATGGCAGCAAGGCGCCTGACTTTGAGCTGCTTCCTCTCTAGATCCAGTGAGTACTGGTGCCTGCACCCTACAGCCAATCAGCCTAAATTCGGATGTTCAAGTGTCTTACACAACAAGCAGGACTATCAAAGGATGCGTGAGCAACAGCACTGTGGGGAAAGACCGGGAAGTCCACATCCTCAATGTGAAAAGCTTGACAAAGGTGAGTGATTGTGGGACTGGGGACCAGGGTAGGAGAAGAAGCATGTCACCTCCTTGTCACCATCCATCCTGGGCGCTGTCACTGGTCTGAAGGCTGCATCTCCCAGGACTGGATTACACCTGCCCAGGCACAGGGGGATGGAACGACCACCTTGTGAAGGGTCCTTGATTTATGGCGGCCAGTCTGTTTCACAGCTGGGCTCTGTGCCACTGCGATGGAAACAGGGTGGGATCCCCAGGTGTGTCCTCTGCTGGCTGAGGGGATGCAGCTAAAAGGGGCTGGTGCTGGTGCTGGTGCATGGACCATGCTTTGCTCTTTGGAGAAGGGGCTTGCTTCAGCTGGCAGGTGAAGAAAGGGACAGCGTGGGGTTGTACCAGCATGGACAGGATAGGGCTGCCATAGGGAGAGATGCACATGGGCTTGGGGGTATCGCAGCTGAGGTCAGGAAATGCTTGGGCTAACCAAAACAAGAAGGTGCTAATTCTATTGCCCACAAAGAAGCAGCCTCCATCCCTACTGGGGCAGCCTGTCCAGCCACCTCCCAAAACCCAGGGTCTGGATGCGAGTTACTAATGTCATGCTAAGCACATGCTCCAGACTGCTTTAGCGCTGAGGCCTGTTTTTGCCCAGGCTCTCAGCTGGGGAGGGCACCGGACAGCAGGGGTGGCATTATGGATCTGTTATTATTTACAACCCCTGCCACCCACTCAGCCCCTTTGAACCACATCCCCAAGCTGCTAGGGCAGGGTTGGCTCTGACCTGGGTGTCTTTACAGACCATCAGCGATCGGTTGGTAGCTAACCTGGTGCCTGACAGTGTTTAGCTACTGCTGGAGCCCTGGTCTGGCTTGAGGGGCTCAGCCTGGGGTGGGGGCTGTGCAGGGGAGATGGGTTCCCTGCATTCACGCCTGCATCACCAGTTAGACTGACCTTCCTTCCTCCTGGTTTTCAGTGTGGTAGGAGTCCCCAAGATGCACTGCTGTGGTGCTGCTCTGTGTCATGCCCCTTTGATTCACTCCCTGCTGCTAAGGCACTAGAGCAGGCCTGCCTGGGTTTTCCCAGCATGTACTTGTACAAACACAGCTTGGTAGAGATGTGGAAACGGGGTTGTGATGGCAAACCGCGCTCTTCAGAGCCAGAACGGGCAGCGACACACCTAGCAGGCTGTGACCAGGTGGACAGGGCTTCGCACATCTTTCTTTGGCTGTGCTCAGAGACAGGATGACCTTCTGACTCGATCGTGGGTCTGTGTCAGAACGGCCCTTCCCGTGCTCTGCTTTTTAAAAACATGTGCACCAGAATTGGTCAAAACTAATTAATGGAGACCCGTACGCAGTCTCTAAAGGGGATGTCAGTGGTAACAAAAGGTGCCATCCTCATAACAGGCCCAACCACAATTGTAGGAGCTTTGTAGCCTGTGTGCCTCAGCCCTTACCTTACCCCTGGCCCAGTCAGTCCTTGCTTCCTCTGCTGAGACATTTGACTTGAAAGGGAAATAATTGATGCTAACTATGCTCCGTGGGAGGGCTCGCAGTTCGTCTGAAGTGCTTGGCACATGTCTCTCATGGGCTGCAAGCCCTCATGCATATATCTGCCAGCTTTGTTTTTATGGTATATGCAGGCAGTTAAAATGACATTTACAGGCACTTCAGAGGGCAAGAGTCTCGTAAAATGTGCTCTGCTTCCTGCACATAAGAACAGCACTGGATGGAGAGCAGCAAAGGGGGTGGGGAGCAGGAAGTGGGTGTGTGTGTGCGTGTGTGTGTGTTTGATCTCCTGTCACCCTCATGTATGCAACTGTGATAGAAAATGCCACAGACTTGGCCATGTTTTAGCTTTCCAACCACGACCATTTCCCTCCAGCTCAAAGATCTGAGGAGCAGGTGGCATTTGGGCTTTCATTTGGCCTCGAGCATTTTTTAACAGCATGGGTTTCACTACCCTGTTGGGGTCCTGTGAACGATTTTCCCTCCCACCCTTAATTGAAACCATGGTTTTGTTCTGCTTTCTGCCAAGAGGAGGGGGCCTCATTTTTAAAAGCCACATTTCTCTAACTCAGTGTAACCAAAGCTACATCAAGTCAGAAGAGGTTTTCTTGGAGTGAGGTCCCGCACAGAGTTTTCAGGGACAAAACAGATAAAATGCAGCAGACGCAATTCTAATATTTAACAAAGCAAACAGACCTAAAATCACCCAGTTCCACTAGTAACCCTGGGCCAGCTGTTTCCGAAGTACCTTGTCACTTTTGGAACCGAGAGCTTTTTTTATGTCTTCTTGTCACTTCAGATGCTCCTTGTTTGGGTGTGGGCTTTGAGGTGCTTTAAAAGCACCTCTGGCATGATGTCCTGATCCTGCCTTCTGAAAAAAACAGCTCCCCTGGAGGTCTCTCAAGCCAGGCATTCAAAATCACAAGTCCCTTTTGGCACTAGATGCTCAGACCCTTTGAATGGGTTCTCCGTGGCTTATGCTTCCCATCCTTGCTTGGGATCCAGCAATAAAGGCCAGTGGATGCAGATGTGGGAGCCTATCTTGAGTGACATAACGCAGTAAATGTAGCAGCCACTACCACTCCCAAAGCTGGTGGAATTACACTGGGGTAAAACCACCTGGAGCCTGAAGAATATGGCCCTCACCACTTCTGCAGAGAGCTCAGTTCCTGGTGAGACGTGATAAACACTTCTTGGGAGCTCTCAGCCGTTGCATTTGTCTTCGATCCAAGGGCTTGCATCCCATGCCAGGCAGCTGGGGTCTAACCATGGTCCTGCGGTCCCGAGCTCTGCATGTCCATGTGATAAGGACCTTGGCGGGGATATCAGTCAGGGCGATGGCATTTGTCAGTCACACAACGCTGGGAATCTTTTATTGCAAGTCACAGCTGGGCTGGGGAAGCCTGGCTGCGAGACTCGTATCCCTGCCAGCCATGTTCCTCACTAGGGACTTGATTATAAGCAGCATGAAGTCAGTGAGAACGAGACAGATGGATCAGTGTGAAATGCTTGATTCTCAGAGGAGGATTTCCTGCTATATTTCATCTGAGCCATCCTCCATGTTGGGCCCTTTGAGTCGGGCTGTCAGCTCCTCAGCACAGGGGCCCGTCTCCTGCTCCTATCCTCGCTCATGGAGAGGAGGTGGACAGCTCCTTATGGCCTTTTTCTGCTATAGCTCATTTGTAGGGACTGTCCTTTCCAAAATGAGCCCAATGCAGCAATGTCCTGCTGACAAACAGGGATGGAAAGAATGTTCTTCCTGGTTAGTTATTCTCTTTTAATGTGTAACACGCAGGCAAGCGTTTATTGCCTTTTCCTGCCCTAGCTGCAGTAGCTAACTGATTGCCGCTGCCCCCATCTGCTGGATTCAAATCCATTAGCTCTGGAGCTGGAGGTCATTGGGTTCAGGGTGACAGAGGGTCACTGCAGAGGAAAGCATAACTTGCTACAGCAAACCACGGTGCCTAAGACTGCAGACACAGCTGATGCTGCCCCGTGATTCCACCCAGCTCCGCTTCCGATCGCCAGCTTCTTTTTTTGTGTGGGTGGGGCTGGACGGCAAAGGCTGGAACTGAAAGCGTGAGGTCACACCAGTGTGAGGACACTGAAACTGCTCCGGATTCAGAGGCCGAGAAGGATGGTTGTTTATAGACATATGGAGTCGCCACTAGCAGCCTTCCTCTCTCCTTCCTCACACCCATCTTTTCCTGAACTCCTCCCTGCAGCTGATTCTTTGCAGCAGCATCCATCCTTCAGGCCGCTCACCTTAGCATTAACAATGAAGTCAAAGAATCATAGAAGAGCTGGGCTGGCAGGGCCTGCAGGAGGTCACATCTAGCCCAGTCCCCTGCTCAAGACAGGACCATCCCTGTCTAAACCTTCCTAGACAAGCATTTGTCTAACCCGCTCTTGAAAATTTTGGGAACAACTAGCAGGCACAGTGACCGAAACATCAAAAACAACCTTTAACTTGGGAAGAGCAAAGCCGAGGGAATAAGGCACCATCAATGTCCTGTCACTGCAAGGCTGGAAGTAGTTTGTTAAAATACACTCAAGAGACCACGTGCAATTTCCTCTACATGGGAAGGAACTGCTTCCTTCTGAGTTGGCCAGGGGCTCGCCATGCTAAGCTCCCAAAATAAGCCCTGTATGTGTTCTTATCCCGGACTAAACCGTGTTAACAGGAAGCCATAGCAGAGGTTCCAGGAACAAAGCGCACCCCGGGTGGTTTGAAGAAAAAAGATCAAGAGAAACAGATGGCAAAGTCTCCATGTGCATGAGGGAGGCAGCCAGGCTGAAGGCACAAGGATTGCCATCTCCGCATCCTGGCTGCTTTGGGAGCCCCAAGATGCAGTGAGCAAACTACACAAGAGCCGCAGCACGACACATCCCAGGGCAGGGCGCAGGGCTCCTCTGCTTCCTCTGGAGTCCCATGTCTGCCGACTGGGCGGGATGTTTCTGTTGTCCATTGTGTGCAGCGGGAGGAAGGCTGCTGGGCTTCTCCCCTTCGCCAGGCTTTCATGGGCCGTGCTGCCCGCTCAGGGACGCCAGAGCCAGAATCCTTCACTGGCGTCAGGCAGCCCAGAACCATTTAAGGCCAAAAAGGTGCATCGCTCAGCCCCAGCCTGGGCACTGGGAATCTGCTGAGCTGAGCCCCCCGGCCAAAGGGTCCAGAAGCACTTGGAGCTTGGGGCAGAGAAAGGGCTTGTGCTGTGGAGTGAGGAGGCTGCAGGCATGTCAGCTGCGAGGTTTTCATGTAGAGGAGCTCATGTCAAGGGCATAAGAGGGAGAGCTGTCCAGGGCCCAGCCATGTGCAATCCAGAGGAGGTGCTTTATTGTGGGTGAAGGACACAGGCCACCTGGAGCCTGGGCTGCCTGCTCCAGACTACAAGGTGCAGTCATGGGCGGGGATAAGTGACTATGCTTTGGACACTGAGCAGCCTCCAGATGGTCCAAGCCAACGTGACTACATCGTCAGTGATCGAGCAGCTGGCAGGGACTCTTTTCAGTCTGACAAGCTGGGTGTGTTAGCCCAGGCTCCCCAGGCGCAAGCCTGGTGATTGCAGACCAGGTCTGAGATCTCTGCCTGGCAGAGCTTTGGGCCACATAGACAAAGCCCAAGCGATTTGCCCACCTAGTCGATCCAGCCCCTTCTCCCAGGTGTCAGGTTGATGTCTGGCCCTGCAGACCAGCCTACTTCTACAGAGAAGCCTGTGCCAGAACCTGGGACCCCAACGGGGAATAGTTTAACTCTGGAGCCACATCTGTCCCTGTCCCCTTGACAAGCCAGGAACCAGGAACAGTACAGCTGGGGCCCTGGAAAGCAAGGTCTGTGCAGGCTCGGTCAAGGCTTCAGGAGGGGCCACGTGAATATGCTCTTCCGCACCATCTCCCTTAAGGCTGCTGCCAGGCACCTGACTGTGAAGGAAGGGCCAAGGCAGGAGCAGACAGCTGGGATCCCGCTACAGGTGGGAGCCAGGCCTTTGTCATGGCATGTAAATAAATAACCCAGACTCCAGCCCCCGCATCTGTTTGTGCACAGAGGGGCTGATGTCACAGCCACGGCATTCAGACAGCTGGCACCGTGCCCCGACTGCGAGGCGGGGGAGCCCGAGTGACCAGGCTCCGCTTATAGAAGAATTACTGGAAACCAGTTTCTATAAGCAGATCCCCATGAAAAAGGCAACACGGGGTAAAATAAAGCCTCCCGCCACTCTAGAGAAGAGGAACAATGGCCTCTGGAAAACACACAGCAGTAAAAATAGAAGCAAGCCCCTCCTCTTCGCCAGGCTGTAGGGCCCTGCCAGGGTCCCGGGGCCACCCACAGAGTAATACTTACTGGATGCCTCGTGGCACCGCAGGGCTGGGTACAGCAGTGCATCGTTATCCACAGCTTGGCTGGGGGAGAGTTGTTGCTTGTTCCTTTCCAGTAGTTCCCGATAAGATCATCCTGGTACAGGCAGGGTGTGTGTGTACAATGTGCGGGAAACTCTGCCCTGAATCACCCAGCCAGGAGCCCAGGCACCATCAGCTCATCAGCATGGGGTCAGGGTGGACTGACCTGTGGGGAAAGCCCAGGCCGCTGCAGGAAGCGGGGGCGATGCTTCCTGAGTCAGTGCTGGGCAGATGCCTTCAGGCGGTGCTGGGGCAAAGGCCTGTGCTGCTGGAGGTCTCCGTTGTCTACCTGTGGCTGCTATTTCACCCAGGGTAATTTTCCACTCTGGACCTTGCAGCAGGGCTTGGGGTCCTGCAGTAAGGCTGTAGGATGGTGTCTCCACATGCAGGGCCTGAAATCTGGAGCAGAGTCCGTATTGCCAGGCTTAAATCATCACTGAGGAGCCTGAATCCGGGTGTGGAGGATGCTCTCAGGGCAGCCTGGTCAGAAGCATCACCACTGAGCAGAGCGGTGTCTAAGGGGGCCAGGCCATGGGAGGGTAACACAATGGCAGGACAAGATTGCCACAGGGTCATTCGTGCACATCTGGATGGGCACCGTCTAGTGTAGGGGTGGCTAACGTGTGGCTTGGAAGCTGCTTGTGGTGTGTGGTTGCCAAACAGGTTAATTTGGCTGGTATCATGGGCCTGAACAGAGGAAGCTGGACTCTGGGTGGGCCACAGCTCCAGGCAGAAATCAGGGTGCCTATGATCCACCACGCCTGTGACTCTTGGTCTCCGGGAAAGCTGCTCACGTACCTTGTGGCCATGCTGCGGCCTGGGGGAGAGGGGATTGGAGGAGAGGTCTGGGGACTGATGCATGGATGTTCCCAGCTCTTCTGCACGAGGGAGCTCCTCGCCCCATGGCCTGGGTCATGCTCCCTTCAGCTAGGCACAGTCAGGGGGCAGGATTTGTGACTTTTCTCCCAAAGGGTAGAGCTGGCCTCTTCCCCAGCTT
This sequence comes from Crocodylus porosus, assembly GCF_001723895.1. Lineage (NCBI taxonomy): Eukaryota > Metazoa > Chordata > Crocodylia > Crocodylidae > Crocodylus > Crocodylus porosus. The sequence continues at coordinate 9,654,847 of NW_017728925.1, forward strand.
CAACAGAGAGGAGTCTTTGTCCACGGAGTGGCCGGCCAAAGGCCAAAGGCTCCCGGACAAGTCTCTCTTTATTCAAGACTTTATTCAGCAGAGCCCAAATGCTCTGCACCTACCCCACTGCGGAGAGGAGAGGTTGTGCGTGTCTGGGGCATACAACCCTTCTTTCCAAGGGCAACACTTCCCCAACCTGCCATGCACAGCTGTGAGGACCCCCAGCTGAGGGTAGAAGTGGCACCTCTTGAAGCACAGGCAGCAGCAGGCACCTGCTGCCAACCCCTCATTCAGCAGCTAGCCCTTGGTGTGAAGCCCCTGTATATGAAGACCCCAGATCCTGCTGTGTTTGCCTCTTGGTTTGTTCTTTTGCATTCTCTTCTTTCGCAATAAAAACCCCACCTAAAAGGTGCCCCGTGCATGTGATGCTGCCCCATGTGTTCCCGGGTGCAAGGAGTTTGAATGACGTCCTCCCATTCCTTCCCTCAGGATCCGTTCCTGCACCTGAGCGTGTCCCTGGAAAGAAAGGCCCCCGAGAGGAAGGTGGTGTTGGCGATCTACTCCAGCAAGTCTGGGGTCGTGTCTCTTCATTCTTGGCCTTTTAAGGAGTCCTCCAGACAGGTGAGAACTGCGCCTCCCAGGGCTGCACCTGCGAGCGTGCTGGCAGCGCTGACGAGACCACCCCGACCCTCAGGGCAGGAGAGGGCAGAACCACAGTGAAGCGTGCTATACTACAGGGAGGGAGGAAAGGGGTAGGTAGAGGGGGGAAAGGAGCAGGGCTCCCATGTCCTGCTGTTTGTCTCGGTTGTCTTCTGTCTGAGAATGGGAAGCAATCAGCTGGAGGCCCTGGGCGTGAGGCTGTGCCACAGCCCTGGCAGGGAGAGGTCTTGGCCAGCTGGCTGGTCTGCAGCACTGCAGCTGGAAGTAATCTCCCAAATTCCAAGGGGAGCCCCACAGGAGCCGTTACTACCAATAGCAAACAGCAGAGGCTGGAGCTGGCATGTGAGCCCCCACCGGAAACCCCAGCGCTGCCCCCCAGGGAAGAAGGAAATGGCCCAACTAAGCAGCAAGGTCCTGCCCCCTCCTTCCAGTCCCCCTTCACCTACTCTGGGGTATCCTTTGTGGTTGGAAGGGCTGCAAGCTCCCCAGGAGCAGTGAGTCCATTGGCCATGCCCACTGCAGGCACGAGGGGCAGCCTGGGCCGTGGCATGTGTGGCCGGTCCCGCTGCCCCGGGTGCACAGAGCGGGTAGGTAGACAGAGTCTCCATAGAAAGGAGACTCATGCAGCAAGCGGGCAGACAGAGTCTCCCTGCCCAGGACCTGTGTGGGAAGGGTGCACTTAGCCAGGTGGATGGGATGGGGCCATGGGTGAGCAGGGAGCTGCGTCCAGGAGTGGAGGTGGGATGTGTGGGCAGAGCCAGGGCCAGAGTGGTAGTGACAGCATGGAGCCAGGTCCCAGGCCCAGGGCAGTGCCATGATCCACTGCCTGCACGTCCCTGTGATGGGCGCTGGTTCTGCAGGCGGGGGCACGTGGAGAGTGAATCGTGGCTCCACCTCGGGCCCCAGTTCCGTGCTGTCACGGCTCCATGATCCCAGCCCCACCTGCCCATCCTGCTTCCAGATGCCGCTCCCTCCGCCCCCCAAGCCTGCCGCCTCGTCCTGTCCACCTGACTGAGTGCACCCTGCCCACACAGGTCCCAAGACACTCTCCATGGAGACGCCAGGGCTGGGGCTGGGATCCCTGGACGGTGATAGCACGAGGGTCCTGCTCTGTTCCCAGGTCTATTAAGCTGCCACTTAGGAAGTTTTGTTGAGCTGCTACAGGGGAAGGTGAGGTGCTGCCCTGGCCTACAACAGCTCACCAAGCTCCCTAAGTGGTAGGTTACTTCAACCCAAATCACTGCCCCTCCTGCCTTAAGGTGTCTTTCTTGCAGTTGCAACCATGTGGCAGAGCCTTACCTGAGCTGGCCCTGGACTCCTGAGCTTAGGTCTCCATTGCAATGTACCTGCAAGGACCCCAGCACACGCTGACCTGATGGGTGTCCATGTGGGTTGTGAGATGAACTGCCAGCTCATCAGCCTGGGGCACCCAGACACTCTCTTCCTTTGCCAAGAGGCTCAGGGGGTGCAGAGTGGTGCGGCAGAGCCAGGGAGATCTGCCCTTTCTGTCGCCACTTCTGTCCTGGCCAGACACCGGGCTGAGTCTGGAGACGGGCAGCCATATGCTCAGCCTCTCAGCGCGGGGGCGAGCTGGGGTCCAGGCTGCCTGCTGCAGCCTGGGCCATTCCAGTGGCCAGCCCAGCATGGCTCTCCCCAGCTTGCAATGAGCTCCAGGGACCCTTCCCTGGCAGAGACAGGCTGGGAGCATTGGGAAGGGGCAACCGCCCGGCTACAGAGACCCTCCCCTCCCTGGAGTAAGCGATGCAGTTTTAGCTCTCTCCAGTGCCCACCCATGCCACGGGGAAGGCACTGCTGGGGGCTAGGCAGGTGCTGCTGCCCCCACGATGCCTGACACTCATGCCACTGGCTGAGCAGGCAGGACGTGTCTGCAGTGTCGGTGTCCAGTGAGAACACCCCCTTCCTTCCCTGCCACTTGGAGCGTGCCTGGCTTCCTGCCCCCCCTCCCCAGGCTGTCCCTACACCTGCCCTGGGGGCTCATTGCTGTCCCTGAGCACCCCCTCCCTGTGGCTCCAGGGGCTGGCTGCTGTTTGCCTCCCCGCCCCCCTGCAGCCAGTCGGTGCGGGGAGTGACGCACAGGACTTGCAAAGGCTCCTGCTTCCTCTGCCTGTTGGAAGGTCAGGGATGGGGCTTGGCTCCAGCAGGCTCAGCCAGGGCTGCGAGCTTTGTTAGCAAAATAAGCCTCCTTCCTATTTGTGTCTAATAATAACATGGGCTGACAATGGGGGAGGCCGGGTGAGGCACTATTGGATTGAGTGCTGCACCAGCGGCTCCGCTGCGCACTGCCGGGGAAGCGAGCCGTCAGCCTGGGTCTCGCTCACTGCTCCTGTCCTCCCTTGCTGGGAAAAGATGACCCGAGAAGCCAGGGGAGCAGAGAAGCCGGGCACCAGCTCCTCTGAGCATTCGTGGAAAATCCCCAGGCCCCACCAGCTGATGCAGGCTTCCTGGTAGGCCACCAAGCAGACCCCAAAGGCAGCCGGCATGGGTGGTCGCAGGCTGTGGGTCTGTGTCTGAGGGGAGAGGAAGAAACAACCATGCTGCAGGGCTCAATTGTCCCCGAGAGGGGTGGGCAGGGCCAGCTGCGGCATCCAGCGCAGGGGGTATCCAGCAGCACCGATTGGCACTGTCCTTGTTTCTGCTTGCTGGAATGCCCTGGGGGGGATGAGGCGCAAAGTCCTTGCAGCCCCCAGGAGACCCTCATGGGACTGTTGTATCTCAGAGCCTGTGTGTCCCCACTCCCAGGACTCAAAACAAAATGGCATAGTCCGTGCCCAGGTGCTTATCTTCGAAGACGGTACCGAAGCAAGACAAGGAAATGCTCCTCTGTCCGACAACAGTGAAGAGCTCGTGAAATGGGCAGTTACCACCTATGGGGGCATTACATCCTACACCGAGCTGGAAAACCCCCGGCATATCCTCTTCCGTCTGGGCGAAGGTAGGTCCATGAGCCTCTCGCAAGCTTCTGGCTGGTCAGACTCACCCACGGGCCAGGCTAGGAGCTGGGCACGCTGCAGGGGAGCAGCAAGAAACCATCCTCCCTGGCCAGACATTGTCCAGGACCGAGGGAGTTCAAAGCAGCCAGCCCTGGTTACAGACTCAGCCCTGGGCTTTGAGGCTTAATCAAGACAGGGCTGACTTTCAGTTAGCTCTGCAGACTTCCTCTCAGCAGTGCCCCAACAGTGCCAGCAACCATCTCTGCAGTGTGATCTTCCTCACAAGCACTCAGAGGTGGCATGAGCCATGTCTTCTGTGCTGAGCCCAGCTGCACTGGGGAGGTGGGGGCTGCCATAGGCAGGATTCCCTGGCCCCTGGCCACCCTTGTAGCTTGGAGCCCTTCTAGTTACAGCAGAGAGGAGAGATGGGACACCTCTGTTCTCCTCTTCTGTACCCAGTTGCAGGGGGTCTTATGTCATGTCTGTGGGACCAGGCCCCCCCAGAAGGAGGAGGAGGAAGTCTATACGGCTCCGCAAAGCTTCCCACACTAACACCAGTGATTCCTTTCTCTCCCTTCCAGATGCCAGCAGCCCCCCTGACTGCCATCCTCAAGCAGGCTTCAATGCCCGGCACTACCTAGAGGCCGAGCTCTTGTCCAGTGATGTTAAAACCTGCACCACCAACGAGATGAAGGAGAAGGAGAAGGAGGCTCATATCCTGTGGGTGCGGGGGCCAGAGGACCCCAGGTAACCACTGGTGTGGTCTGGCGAGGAGGAGGCAAAGCTCCTCTGTCCAGTCTCTAGTGATGGGCATGTGTGTGTGTGTGAGTGATCAAGAGAGCCATGCATACAGCTCTGCAGTGTTCACCCGTGTCAGCAAAGCTAAGGAGTTGCCCTGAGCTTAGCCAGGCAGTGGCAGATGTGAGCCAGTGGAAGAGGCCTGCCCTTGGTAGGAGGGTGCATACAAGTCGGGGATGCCTCTTACAGCTAGTCCTGGAGATCCCCATGCCAGCATCCAGGTGTGGCCTTTGATAGCTGCCTACAGGGAGGACCAAGGAAATGGGATATTAGTGTGCCGCCCACTAATAGCGCAGGGGGTGCTTGGGCCCATGGTCGCTGTGGTTCATTCTGGGGCTTGTTCCATAGCTCATGGGTCACGGAGGTGAACGTGGATGTAAGCTGCCAAAATGGAGAAGTGCCACAGAATCTGCAAAGGATGCTGATCCTCCAAAGCCAGCCCAACATGTCCTGGCTCCTCAGCCTACAGCAGGACATGCAGATTATGGTAAGGCAGTGATGGGCCCCCTCACACGTCTTTCATGGCTTTTCCTGCAAAGCGCTTCACCAGCTGGGCATGGGGGCTGCTAAGCTGGGACACAGCAGCCCCTGTGTGTGGAAGGCAGGGGTCTTTCCAGAGCACCCAGAAATGCTGTGGAGGGGGAAGAGGAGCTCAGAGAGGCAGAATATGGCCACACTGGCATTTGGCTGGAGCTCTGGGCTTGCCATCTCACTCTCCAAGAAGCAGCAGGGGACATGCACAAATTACCAGGAGCCTAGACCTCTCTGCTGGAGCTTGGTCGAAAGGTGCTCCTCTGAGGCCTGCTTTCCAGGCACCAGCCCTGCCTGATGCAGCCTAGTCTGTAAGTCCCAAAGGGACATGGTACAAGATGGCAGAGGCTTGTTCTGAGGGACAGATGCCTCTCACTGAGGCAGCAGGGGCCCTTTCTGTCAGAAGCCCAGCCTCCGTTTTGCCAAAGCCTTTGGGCTCTGGTGGGAGCTGGTCCTGGCCACCCCACAACGCCTGGGTCCTCTCAGTCTCCGTCGCTAGGCTGGGAAAAGGCACCAGGAACGCGTCCCTCTAATGCTGCTGCTGCTGCCCCTGGCCCTGGGGGGCTAGCCCAGCTCAGCATCTTCCCAGGCTGTTCCCCTTAAGGAAATGGATTGTATGAGTCCGGGACGTCTTTGCTACAGTCCTGTCTATGTACAGTTTGCCCCCAGAGTCCTGCTCTCTTGACCACAGCAGGACCAAGGAGTGGAAGGTAATTCCCTTGCTCAGAGCTGCCAGGCCTGCTTTCCCGCCAGTCCCGTGCCCCCAGCATTTCTCTTGGCTTCTACACACAGACTCAGGCAGCTCCAGCCGTCCAGGTTTGAGCCCCTGCATGTGCAGTCTGTCCCTGAAACCTGCCCTCCATCCTCTCTGTGGTGGTTTTGCTTGGGCCTTCCCCTATGAGCTAAAGCCTTGGGTGTTTCTATTGTTTCCGTTATCATTAAAAAAACAGGCGTTTTAAATTGCTCTTTTGTTCAACATGAATGAAGGGTGGTTGTCTGCCCCTAGGCTCCAGCAAGGTCTGCAAGTGCCCGTAGATCAAAGACAAGTCGGCAGTCACCAGCACCCTCCCACATAACAATAACTGTTGGCTCCATCTTCCTCCTTCCTTCTCTCCATCTTCTGTCTCTCCTAATCCCTCCTCTCTAATCTCTAAAATCCCAAATCTCCTACTCTCCTCCCTCAGGCATCTGGGAATTACACTCTCAGAGCCATTCCAATCAAAGTTGCTGGAAACAACCTTCCCAACACGGAGCAGGGCTTGATCAACAGGGTCCTGGAGATGAATTACAGCATCATAGCCTCGTACCTGGACATCCCTTCTGCTAGTAATGTGACCATTCGGATACAGAAATGTGGTGAGTCTGCAGAGATGCTCCTTTTTGCACTGTCCCTTAGCTTGGCTGTTGGCCAGATGACTGGCTTGCCAGCAAAGCCACAGGATGGCTCGGGGCTGCAGAGTCTTTCACCCTGAAGCTCCTGGTTCAGCTGAAGTCACTGGCCTAGGTGTGTAGTGACTGAGACGTGTTACCATCTGCTGGCGCCTGGGCAGCTCACAGGAAACAGTCGATGCCAATAGTCCAAAGCCCAGTGGGGAAGTGTCCACGGCACAGCAGAATTAGTACGATGTGCTCCCCAGATTAGCAGTGTCGCTAGGTTGGTCCAGGATTGAACAGGCCCTGAAGTAAAGAGTGCAGTCCCCTGCCTGCCTCCAAGTTGGCTCCCTGCAGCTCGGGGAGTGAGACCTTTGGATGTTGCAGGGTAGAAGTTTATCCTATTGCTCCTTTCTTTGAGGATCAAGAGAATTTCACCAACTCTCAAGACAGTCCCCCCACTTCCTCCCCCAAGCGCTCAGAAACCCCACAGCACCACTGAGCCCAGCAGGATTGCTTCTGCGCACGTGTCCCACTGCCTACAATGGGAGTTTTGCCTGCCCGGGACCAGGCCTTTTGGGCATTTCTTCTGCCTCCTCGGGGCTGCTCTGGCCATTGGGCTGGCATCACCCCAGTGGGTTCATCTTGCCAAATCCCTGCAGCCTCTGAGCCATCCAAGACACTGCTGCCCCCGTCTCTCCCTTCTCAGTGCTTCTCTGGTGTTTATTTCTATAGCACCGAATAATGCGATCTCAACAACAACAGCAACTGGACAGAGTGTCAGCCTTGAATCAAAGATCCGCTCAGAGCTCAACCTGATGAAGCCATGGAAGTGTACGAATGACTCCATTAAGATAGTCATACCCAGCTATCTCATACCTGTGAGTGGCTGGGATGTGACTGAGGGCTTGGTGGTGAACTGTGGGAAGGGGGCAGCACATTGTGGACCTGGGCCTTTGGGTTCTGTTGACTCTGCCATGCAGAGCCCTCTCAGACCATGGGACCCAGACACCAAGGGGCAGAGGATTTGGTCCTGATTTTCCCCAAAGGAGATGGGAGACACACTCCAACCAAGTTAGGGACAGCCAAGCTGGCCTGGGATTCTGCCTCTAACAGCTCATGAACACAGAGGTATCTTTTGCCCATAGGGTTTAAATCTGCCCGTCAATGAAGTTACGCTGCAGGACTCCAACTGCAAAGCTACAAACAATGGGTCCCAGTTTGTGCTGATGAGCCTTCTGGAGAAATGCTCCACTGTGGTGAAGGATGGGATCCATGTCACAAACAAGGTCAGCAAAACCTACCCGGGGGCTGCTGCTTGCAGTCTCACATCAGGGAACCTCCCTGCCACCCCCGTCCTTGGTATAGGCCCCTAGACCCTCTGCCTCCTCCGGCACATGGATTCCTAGGCTTTAGCACTTGGTTGCAGTCCTGCCTGCCTCTCCCGGGTACATCATCTCCACTCCTGGTTCAGAAATCCCACGTCACTTCGTGGAGCTGTCCGAACCCACTTTTGCCCCAGTGCACACAGTATGCGACTCAGTTCCACTCTGGGCATTCACATTTCCTCTCTCCGGTTCTCCCTACTCCATATGGGTTCTCAGCACCATGTCAGCAACTGCACAAGCCTGATCTGGGAGGGCTGAGCACCCTTAACCCCCAGTGACTTCACAGGAAGTTGAGGACGCCCAGTGTTTTGCACTGTCAGAACCGAGACTTTGTAGAAAAGCAACCCGCTGCCCCTTGTGTAATGCAGAGGCGTGGGCAGCAAAGGCTACAAGTCTCAGCAGGCAGGGCTGCATCTGGAACCAAGTGGCTAAAAAGCACCTGTCTGCTGGACACCTAGCCCCCCTACCTGAATTAAGTGCTGCCACACCTGACACGTGTCCCATGTCACTTCCTGGGAACACAGCGCTCAGGACACCCTCTCCTGTGTCAGGCCAAGGAGCCATCCGCAGGACCCTCATGCTTCCCTTTCTCCTCTTGTCCCCAGCTGATCCTGACACTGGTTTCTCCTCCACAGAAAATTCAGGTAAGGCTGTGATTAGGGAGGTTTCTCTCTTTATTTCTTCTCTTTCCTAATTCCTCTCCCTGCTGCTGCAGAGATGTCTCAGGGACTAAAAAGCTTTCTTAATCTCTCCTCCCCTGACAGGGTTTGTATGATAAAACCCACCCAGAGGGACGGGAAGGCTTTTGTGTTTATAGAAATCACTGAGCTGCAATGGTAGTAATGCAGCAGAGAGCAGTTTGGGTCCTTAATTCTGAGGACCGTGGTGCTCAGCACAGATCCCCCGCAGACTGTAGGAACTGGCTGCACAGAGGTCAGTGGTCTGGAAAGGCTGGGAAACTTGTAACCTACTGCCACATCCCCCCAGCCAAGCCAGCTGTCAAGTTGGTGGTGCCAAGGGGCACACCAGGCTGTGGGACCTGGAGCAGGTAAAGCAGGGAACGTCTTGGACGTGCGCATCTCCCACAGGGAGTGACTGCCTCTGGGACCGTGGCTGGGACAGCACTTGGCAGCTGGGGCAAGAATCCAGGAGTCTGGGAGATCCCACCTCCCCTCCCTCCACCCCTTTGTGCATGCCTATATGCCAACTCCAGGAGACAGGGTTCCCTTTGGGAGGCCCACGACCCATCACTGTGACTCCCCGGAGACTGGGTGAATCCAGCACTGCTCCAGTCCGAGAGGTTGCCCTGTGGTTCATCCCTGTGCCTTTCCCCCACAGGTACCTTTTGTGTGCCAAATCCCTGTCCAGGACCGAGAGATGTCTCTGCAGCTCTTCCACGATCCAGAATTCACATCGCCTTCCACTACCGTGCTGGAAACCAACAAAGTGGCCTATGTCCAGGTACTGTGGTTTCTCATACAGGGACTGCAGCCAGGCTGCAGCCTCGCTGGGCTGCCATGGCTCTTGTGATGTTCAAACCCATACAGCAGCGGCTTTGCCTCAAAAGCTGGGTGGAAGTCCTCTTTGGGGTCTGACACTCGATTCCATTAGAGCTGCCCTGGCCCCTTGCCAGGGTGACAGTCTGTCAGAGACCCACGGCAGCTCTGGCCAGAGGGGCTACAACCCCAGGCCTGGGCACGCTGGCACAGCAGGGCGAGGTGCGGTGGCAGGACTGTGTGATGGTTGGGCCTGGCTGCAGCTCAGGACCCAGACTTTCCGGCCGGGGTGTGGCGGGGCCAATTCCAAAGAACAGGGCTGCAGATTAGGACTGAGCACCCCACCCCCGGCAGCTCCCTTTCCACTCCCACTGACTTCTGGCTCCTTCAGGGATGAAGAGAATCACTGACCGAAGGTGCAGGGCAAGCCCGAGGTGGGATACCAGAGAGCTCAGAGCTAGGTCCTTGGTGACTCAGGCCCAGCCCGTAGCAGAGCTGACCTGTCGCGGGTTGGGCTGCAGGGGCCATGCGCAGAGAAGCAGCCACCCAGGCCAGTGCTGGAGCTGGCAGGTGGGGCCTGGGGCTGGAATCCTCCCTGCTGGCGCCTGCGCTGCTGCTCCCAAGCTAGGCTGGAGCAGGCCCATGGGCTGGAGCCTTTGACTTTGCTCCCTCGTGGCTCAGGCGGCAGGAGGGAGCTGAGCCCCTGCTGACCCACCTCTGGCTCTGCAGGTGCAACTTCGGACGAAGGACAAGCCGGAGCTGGAGCAGCTGGAGTGCCAGCTGGAGCTGGCTGGACAGAAGCCTCTGCCCCTGGTCAAAGACAACAATCCCTGGGACCCCACAGTGAAAATCTTACAGCCGCCAGAGCCCACTCTGGACAGAAAGACCCAGCGCTTCAGCTTCATCTACAGCCCTGGAGAGCACCAGCAGGCTCCCCCGACTGCCATCCTTCTCTGCAGAATTGCCCTGCAGTACAATGTGAGTGTGGGCTGTCCCTGCTCCCCGGCCTAGTGGGGCCAAGACACGTGGCCTTGCCCCTCATGTGTCAGACTAGGACACGCACCATCCCACCCGCCCAGGAGCCATGAGAAGAGGTGCCACCAACCTGTCCCATCCTGCCAGGTGGAGCAGCAGCTGCTGCCTGTGTGGTGCCAGGCTGCTCGTATCTGGTCCCAGAGACTGCACAGCATGTACACCAGCCAGCCTAGTATGCCAGTGGGGGTTTAGCCCCCCACACATAACTTAGATTGGGTTGCTGTGCTCAGGCAACTCCCCTCCCCTCTTCCAGCAGGGTCTCCTGGCCCAGATCCTGTGACTGATCCAGGAAGGATCTGGCTCCAGAGCTCCCAGTCTATGTGCCGTGCCCCAGTGGTGGTGGTGGTGGGGGGGGGGAGGGGCATCCTCTGTGGGTGACATCCTGTGTCCGCTATTCCCATCACCACTGGGAGGTTAGGCTGGCTCGGGCTCTCTTTCTGGACCAGGGTGGGAGCTGCACACCTTACCCCTTCTCTTTCTCTTTTCTCAGTCTGGGAACAGCACTGTCTTGAAAAAGGCTTTGAAGGTGACACTGCAGGACTCCAAATTGCCTCCCCAGAGTGAGTCTCCCTTTCTGCCGGGTGGGGGGCACAGAGCTGAGAGCCAGGGTTGCAGCACGTAACTATTTTAGACAGCCATTGAGCTCTGCCTGCGTGTCCTATGTACTGCTGCAGGGTGAGCAGCACACCTGGATCCCTGCCCAGAGCTGACAAGTGAAGGATTACTGTCTTTCCTCCGTATGAAAGCGGCAGTTGGGTCATTAGGGACCAGGGCGAACAGAGAGGAGAGAAATACCCAGTAAAACAGAAGCCAGCCTGCAGGCAAGGACTAAGGGGAGAGCATCCAAGCGGGAGCAGTGCCAAGTATGGTCTTTGTCCCACTGGACTCATCCCGTGTGACTGGCCCTTCACCTCAGACCACTGCAGACAGCGCAGACAAGGCTGGGAGCAAGGGGAAAAAGCAGAGGATTAGCAAATACACTGGAGGGGGGAACCAAGCCCAGCCTGGTCAGGAGAGGGCAGAGCAAAGCATGTGGCTGAGCGGTGAAGTCCTGCCTGCGGGGAGGGGAGGGCAAGTTTGGGGCGGCTGCATGGAGCCTGTGCTGCCCTGGGGAGCCCATTCAGGAACCAGGACAGCGGAGATGAAAACACGCAGGCGATAACCCAGAGGAAGGGAGATAGGGCCCTGCTTGGTCTGAGCGGGTAGCCCGGAACCGTCAGTAAAGGCTGGTTATCTTTGAAAGCCGCCCCCCCGCCCCCCCAGCTGTGTGGGGAGCAGCTTAGCCAGCCTGGGGACTGGGCTGCGTGGACATGGAGAGTGGGGCCAGACACTGCCTTTAGCATCCCAGAGCCCCAGCACTGGCCTTGCATCCCTTGCATCAGGATTCACCCCAACCCCCTTGCTTCTGTCTTCCGCAGCAAACGCCCCTCACTTCCCTGCTGCTACCCCCACCCTGTGCATCCGCCAGTCCCTGCAGAGCTGCTCCAAGGCTTCCCAACTCTTCAATCTGGCAGGAGCCTGCACTCCCACGCTCTTCCCCACCCCTTTGCCTCCCAGTCCCAGGCAGAGGTGCCCAATGACCTCCCCAGGAGCCCCGTGAAGTGCCTGACGCTGTTGCTGAGGCCCTAAGCTTCAGTGATCAGCGTGAGTGCAGCATGCTCGGCCAGCATGGGCTGTCGGTACAGCCCAGAGCCAAGGGAACCTGGCTGCAATGCAGACGTGAGCTCTGCCAGACCGTCCCGAACCGCCTGTGCTGGCCTGAGGCAGACGCAAGGCTTCTGTGCTGGATCACTGAGGCTTCCCCGCCATGCCACATGCCTGCTTAGAGGCCTGGCTCTGGCTGTAAGTCTGGGAAGGAGGAAGGGGCAGACAAGGGCTTTGTCTGCTGGCCTCCTGCAGGGGCCATTAGCACTGTTGCCCTTATCATATTCCTAGCAGCTTCCTTCTGCTTTCCATACCCCCTTCCCTGGCTCCCTTTGCCTTCAGCTACAGCTCCTGTCCTGGCTGCTGTGACAATGCAGAGTGGTGTGGGGGGGGAAGGCACTGACCTATGTGCAACGTGACCAGGGCAGGGGCAAGGAGCAGAGATCCGCCATGAGCCCCAGCCAGTGTAAACAGGCCTAGCCAAGCCAAGACAACGAGGCTGGGAGCTCATGCTGGCAAAAGCGCACGAGGAGACTTGTGGGCAATGACCTTCATTTCCTGCCCTTGCTGCCTGGGAAGCAGCGTTCCTACACAACTGTTAAACAGCAGCCATGGCCCACCCCAGAGGTGGCTGCATTGCAGTGGTTTGGCAGAGGGAAGGGGTGGGGGGAATCAGCCATTCCTGTTGCTAGTACTTGTAAGATGTTTTTGACCACTTGCTGCTACTTCACCTGCCCCCAGATGTTGGTTTATCTCCCCCCGATGTGCCATACATGGGGCTCTGTCCAGGAAGGGACCCGGGATGTATTTGTTCTCTGACAGGTGCAGCCATTCCTGCCACCCTTTGCAATACTTAGCCTGAGCCTCCATGGTGTCTGGTGCTTGCCTGAAAGGCCCAGCTCCTGGAGTGACATGATTAAGCAAGACTTCTGCCTTTTGTCTTAGAACAAAGGAGTCTTCACCTTAGCACCCTCCCCCAAACTTGAGAAGTTAAAGGCGTGCATATATGTGTGTGTATCTATAACTACACACAGCTATACCTGTAGACACACACCCTCCCCTCAACCCACCCACCGCAGTATATAAAATATACTTGGCAAGTCTTGCTAAGACCCCTGCCCCTGATTGTGAGGCCCTGTCCCTTGGTCTGGGACCGCCATGCAGCACATAGCTCCTGGCAGAGGAAGATGCCTAGGGAGCCTTCAGGGACTGGGTCTGAGTGTGACCTGCATCTGGCATAGGCCTGTCACCAACAAAGTAGATGACGAGTGCTGATGGGCATGGGCAGGTGATTTCAGCCTGAAATCCTGGCTAAGATCAGGGATGCAGGATGCCCCACTGAGGGGGTCCTGCTCCACTAGCCAGGCCCGCACCCAGCCTGACCCCACCAGTGTCCAGCTGCTGCCTCCACACAGTAGTGATGGCTTTTGCAGCTACTCTGCAAGGGCACGTGGCAGTGTTTCCGGTCAGCCCCACACCCCCTCCCAAGCCCATCTTTCCAGGCAACACAGCCCTGCTTCCACAGTCCCATCCCAGCCAGGATGACTTCCTGCTTTCCTCCCACCTTGACTGCCTCTTCCTGCCTCTGTTTGCTCCGTTCCCCCAGGACAGCAGCCCAACAAAGCAAGGAAAGGCTTTGGACATGAGTTTGCCCTGGCTGGGCCCCATGCTGCACATCACAGACATGTGTCTCCTGTCCCCTGGCACTTTGCTGGGAGCAGCCACTGGGCTTAGCCAGAGTGCGCTGTGCCGCTGAAAGCTGCCAGCATTTTTTTTGTTTGTGGGGAGTTGGGGATTGGACAGTCCTGAGACTTGTTTTAGAGGCAAGTCTGAGGAATTGTCATGAGTCAAATGAGACCTGAAGCAATCGCTACCTTGTCCCTTCAGCTATAGGGCAGGGGAGCGGAGGTGCATGCAGGGGGGAACCAGCACTCGGAGCCCATGGCAGTGGGCGCCAGCTGGGCTTGGTCATCCTGTGCCTGGGGTGGGCTGTGACTTGGCGGTGAGGGTTTGGCGCAGCAGTGGCACGCGGCTGCCACACTCCTGTCCACACCAAAGCATTGCAACGCTGGGAAGCTGCTCTCCTGCCAGGCAGCAAAGGCCGCACATAGCCAGACTGCCCCCCAGCCCTGGGCATGACTCGTCCTGCTCTGGCTCAACCAGGTTGTGCTTTGGCTGACTGCTTGCCCCCACTGGGCCTTCTCCTCTCTCCTCTCCTGGGCCACACTGGGGGCAGGCTCCAGTGGCTGCGTGGCACGGTGGGACTGGGCATGGAAATGACAAAAGGGTCTTGCGCTGGATGCCACAGGGAGGGAAGGGCGCCTGGGCACAGGGCGAGTGTTGGGACCAGGGTGTCTGCGGCTCCCTGCTGATGACTGCTTGTATCCCACCAGATCCGGGTCTAGGGATGGGAGCAGTTCTGGGCATCACCTTCGGAGCCTTCCTGATCGGCGCTCTGCTCACCGCCGCGCTCTGGTACATTTATTCTCACACCCGTGAGTACCTGTTACACCTGCTCGCTGAGCCAGGTCCCAGGCTGGGCTGCTCCACAGGCCTCCCCGCCTGGGTCCCAGACACACAGCTCATGGGGACGAACCTCTTGCCCCTGCCCCAAGCCAAGGTTTCCCTCACTCAGGCTCCTCCGTAAGTGGCCCGCTCCAGGCTCAGACCTGCTCCGAGGCCCGAGGAACCTGCAGCCGGCTCCGTGCAACAGCTCTGCTCCTCGAGGGAGGCACTATGGCCAGGCCCCCAGCTAGCACATCCGGCCCAGTGCTGCATGCCACGGAAAATACTGTCAGGCTGTTAAAATCCATCTGGCTCATCTTCCTGAGGCCTCCAGCTGGAACCGATAGCAGCACTGGCAACCCCAAGGCCTTGCTGTGCTTTGGTCTCATGGGATTGCAACTCTTGGCCAGTAAAAGGTCAGAGCACTGCTCCCTGCAACGCTCCCACACTGCGTAAGGAGCCCTGCTCCTTTTCCCCAGGACCCGGGAGGCTGCGCCGAGCTTCCCCTGGTTCCCAGAGTTTATCTCCAGAACACGCCAGTAGCGATAGAGCCAGGCCAATACAACCAGGCAGGCCTTCATCCTGAATGCGTCAGCTGGGCCCTGGATGCGGGGGCAGGATGATTGGTTTTATCTCCGTGAGGAGAGGCCGGTGCCAGGGAAAACAAGGAGACAATTGGCTTAGCTGGGCCCCAAGAGGTCAAGGCTGGAACGAGCTGCCACAGGCTGGCTGTGCCTTGTCATCAGTCACCCAGCCCGCAACTAGTTTTCCCAGCTTTTCTAAGGGTGAAGAAAATCCCCTGTTCCCTCCCTCATGTTTTCTATGTTTCTGCCTTGTGATATGCTCCAGGTCCCACGGCCAAAATGCAGCCAGTCTCTGTGAACCCGCCTGCCTCCGAAAGCAGCAGCACCAGCCACAGCATTGGCAGCACCCAGAGCACGCCATGCTCCAACAGCAGCATGGCATAGCCAGCAGCCTGCAGGGACCCCCTGCCCAGGAGGGGCTGGCAGGGGATCCCCCCACCATGGACCATACCAGAGCCCCGACCAGCTGAGACCCCTGAGCCGGGCAGCAGGGAACTCTAGGGACCAAGAGACTGAGGAGCTGTGGTTTACTGCCCATCCCACCACCTGCCCCTGGGAGAAGCTGCTGAAATCAACCCCCCCTACCCCCGGAGCACCCTGGAGCGGCAGGTGGCCCATCAGAGCACCACCAAAAGAAGGAAGCTACCCACGGCACATGCAGGGCTTGGCTGGAAGTCCAGGTCGGGCTGCCAGCACTGTCCGCAGGCTCTAAATGTGCTCCTGGAGCCTCCAGGCCAGCTCTCCCCTTGCCCCGAGACTGGTCCTTTAGGCTAGTGGTGAACCCAGCTCAGTGCCCCTGCCCAGCCCGTCCCGAGAGCGCTGACTGGTGCTCACCTGCTGCCCCGGGCTAGCTCTGAATTCACAAAGCAGAAGAGACGGGCTCCATCATGGGGGCCCTTCCCCACCTCCCTCGACAACCCTGTCTGCATAGCCTGGCTGTGCATTCAGCTCACACAGTCATTGAATGGTTATGTTTGCTCCCCAGAGCCGCTGCACCACCCTGGGCCCTGCCCTTCCTCAGGGAACAGCCTGGCACAAAGTGAGCTCGGGAGCCAGCATTTCGGTCAAGCAGAAACACCCCGGGAATTGTCCTGCCTACCCCCTTTGCCAACCCACAGCGATGACCAAAGCACGCCAGCTCCCAAGCCCCACGCACCTGCAGGGGAGGCAGCAGGGGCTGGCACAGCTCTGGTGGAGGCAGGGGGAAGGCATTCCTGCCCAGCCCTGGAAGATGCCAGGGCTGGGGGCAAAGCACCTCAGTTCCCAGCCAGGCTCACGGCCCTGCACCCGTGGCTGGGACTGAGAAAGAAGGGTATCAGCTTGGCCACAGGAAGTCCTGGACCTCTGGGGATCCGACGTCCCCCCCATAGCTACTGTATGTATATAAATATATATATAGAAACCTATCCAGCGTATACAGCAGGTGTGCTGTGCGTTAGCCTCAGCATAGTCTTGTCAGTTAGCAGTGTAAGACGCATCCGTGTAGCAGGTTTGGGGGTTTTTTGTCCTCTCCAAATGCCTCAGGCCCCTGAGCAGGTGCTGGCAGCTCGGGAAGGACAGGAGAAAAGCTACTTCCAAACCAATTGAGTAAATATAGTGAAGTGTGGCAGACAGCCCTAGCACCAGGCTTGGGCAGGGGGGAAAGGGAAGTATGGAACGGGGCAGCAGGCAGAAGCAGGGTCGATGCACCCCTCAGGGCCGAGATGAGAACTGAGCCACTGCAGGGTTCGCTGCTCTCTGAGTGGCCCGCAGTGGCTCCAGAGCGGGCCATCATGGCTGCGTGCCAGATACCCAAATCAGAAACGTGCAGGCTGAAGGTGGGATTTGAGCTGTTGACCAAGGAGGTGACATGGGACGTGCAGCAGTTGGCAGCAAGTTACGGGCTCTCGGCCTCAAAACGTGGCTCCACCTTGGTCTCAAACCCTCACCTCATGGCAGGGGTGGCCACGCTAGGGCAGCCTAGGCCGTTAAGTCCAAAGCTGGCCAAGGAACCCTGTTCCCATGGGAGGGAGCATGTCTGAGCCCATGCAGCTCCTCCGCTTACAGCTCCGATTCGGTCAATGCCACGTTTGCGCTGCACTAGGCTGCTGCTGTGCCTGGATACAGGTAGCTCTTGTTGGGTTAACAGTGCCTGGTCCCTGCCCTGCAGAGCCCCTTCCAGCTGTGGAGGAAGTCCGTGGAAAGGCTGTAACCAGCACCTCCACTTCTGTTCTTATTTATGGCTTCCGTCCCAGCCTGGCCCTGCATGTGCTGAAGCCCCCCGTTCAGCCCAGATGGAAGAAGCCCAGAGGGAAGGGCCCAGGGGACCTATCCTTGCCAAGGCACAAGGGGAACAAACTCCGTGCGAGAGGAAGATGCTTTGTTTGGCTTCTCTTTGCATTGCGCAAGGGCAGCTGTGCAAACAGCAATCAAGACAGCTCAGGCCAAGCCTCCCGCCTGGAGCAGCAGCACCGGACAAGCAAAGCCAGTTCAAGTCCCCTGTGACTAGCTTCTGTCTTCACAAAGACCTTTGGCAGGCAACTCTCAAGCTGAAAGCAATGGTGATTTCAGGTCATCAGCTAAAGCTAGGGGAGCAGGCACCCAAGTAGCCTTCCCCCAGCCCCCAGGAGAATGGCATGCATGATAACAACTGCACACTAAGGGCTCCCCCCAGTCCAGAGGCTGAGATTTCATAGATTTCATAGACATCATGGCTGGAAGGGACCTCGGAAGATCATCGAGTCCAGCCCCCTGCCCAAAGGGCAGGAAGTCAGCTGGGGTCATAGGATCCCAGCAAGATAATTTGCTCCAATTTGCTCTTGAAGGTGTTCAAGTTAGGCGCTTGAACCACATCTGATGGCAGACTGTTCCAGACCTTGGGGGCTCGGACAGTAAAGAAATTCTTCCTTATGTCCAGCCTGAAACAGTCTTGCAGTAGTTTATAAACACCATCAGGTTCTCATCTGCCCATTTGCTGAGCCTGTCCAGGTCAGCCTGAATAGCCCGCCTATCCTCTGGCGTGGATGCTTTGCCCCAAAGTTTGGTGTCATCAGTGAACTTGGCCAGTCCGCTTCTGACTCCAATGTCCACATCATTAAATGAAGATGTTGAACAATATGGATCCAAGGACAGAGCCTTGGGGGACCCCCCGGTCACAGGGCACCATGACGATTGATTTCTGTTAATTACCACCCTATGGGTCTGACCACAGAGCCAGTTCCCCAGCCAGCGGATCATGGTGGACCCAAGGCCACAATTGGCCAGTTTTGCCAAGAGGTGATCATGGGATACCAGATCAGATGCTGGTGTGTGGCACAGCAACAAGCCTCCTCAGGTCCCAGAGGCACCAACTGGCAAAGAAAGGCCAATTGCTCCAAACTGGAGCTAAGGGCTGAGCACAAGCGGCCTCGCTCGATCCAGCAGGCCCAGGGGCTGGAAGCTGCTCCTTGGGGATCTCAGAGAAGGGGGTGATGCTGCAGGGCTTGTTTGGAGCTGCTGGTCCCAGCCCCCCAACTCTGCGCTCTGTGCCTAACTGTCCCGTCAGCCCCTGCCCTCAGCCATCTACGTGGCAGCCTAATGGCCCCTCTGGTGTTGCAGGGGGGCAAGGCAAACCAGAGCCCACAAGGTAGCAACCTCTTTGCCTAGCACGTAACCTAGAGAGCAGGGAAAAACCAGGCCAGAGCTGCCTGTGGCTGGGGCCATCTCAGCTGCAGGGAGCAAGCAGGAAATAAGGACAGTGCATCATCCTCCACCCTGCACCCACCTTGTCTACATAGCCTGTGCACTCCTTGGGGCAGGGCTTGCCTGCTGCTGTCTGCACTGCCCCTAGCCAGCGGGGCCTGGACGTGCTCGGGTCTCGGGCACCACTGTAATAAATACGATTCATAACAGTTCTGTGCAGCCTTGATTCAAGGCACCTCTGGCTCTTCCAGGGAATGGGAAAGAAGCATGAGGACACAGCCCCTCAGGGCACATCTACTGGTACCGAGCCCTGTTCTGCCTCCCCCATGGCTGTTCATGCGAGATGGCTCCTTGACAGTATCTGCTGTTCTGTTCCCTGCCTCTAAAGGTGAGGGAGCGGGGACAGGGAAAACCTCCCAAATCCCAGTCCCCCACATCTGAGACCAGGGCAGAGCATGGAGAAGGGGCAGCCTTGCTCTGCTGGGACCTCCAGCTCTCGTTTCAGCATGCAGAGCTCCAGCCCCAGCACTGCACAGCAGGAGCTCCCATTGTTGTGCCCATCAGCTTGCTTATGCTGCTTCGCTTTACACAGGCCCACATGGTGCTAAAAGGGAGCAAGGAGCCAGGCACTAGAGCACAAGGGACAGCAGGCACCACTGCACTGGGGCAGCCACGGGGCTTCTTCCTGCCTCATGCCTTTCACTGGGCAGCCACTAAAGCCAAGTTTCATGGGGCCTGGCAATCTCCTGTCCCAAGGACAGGAGTTGGTGCAGTCTCCTGTGACCACAGCCACACTGCATTGGGAACCAGGAGTTTTAACCCAGTCACTGACACCTGCAATCACCAAGAAAACTAAGGCTGAATCCTGCCTTGGGGCCAGAAGGAGCTGCCCTAACTCTTAAGGCCTTGCAGAGCCAGTAGGACTCAAAAATCCCCGGCAAGCAGTCTCCAGGAGCCTGCACCACCCCGCTGAACTACCAAGATGAGCTGCCTTGGGGCTCCCAGGCTCTCCCTGCTCCATGCCTGCCCAGTGTCCTAGAAAGGGTCACAGGGCCCAGGGGAGCAAAGCCAGGAAGAAACATGCCTTGGCTGCACACTGCAGGAAACACCTGCACGCAGATGCACACCAAGCCAGCACCTGCCAGGAGGCAGCTGGGACCCTAGTCCAAAATTTACTGATAGCCATCACCAACAGGCAGGCACCCACTGCGCCTACCAATCCCACAGCTCAGCCCAGCAAGACTTCGGCTCCACTCCCAGACACCCCCATCAATACTGTGCCTAACCCCAGCCAGACCTGGCTCCCACAGCAGCAAGGATGGGACACTTCCCCTTTGCCTGGCAGCTGAGTGCCAGGTACAGCCTCCCTGTCTCTGCTCCCAGGGACTCCACAACTTCCTTTTAATTAACACCCCCCTGCCCCTCCTGGAGACACAGAGCACGTTTCCATTTAGCAACTGAGCAGGGAGCAATTCAGATTTTGAATCTCAGCCAGTCATGGGGCATAATTAGTCCCCCAGCGCTCTGCCCTGAGGCTGGGAATCAGCAGGTGGAGTCTTAGGAATGAGTATCTTTAAAAGGTTTTCATTAAAACCCGAACTCACTCCCGTCATGCCCAGCTTCCAGCCCACAGCTCAGCAGCAAAGCTCCAGGACATGACGCCCTGCTGCAGGCGCCCCACCCCACATCTCCCCACAGGCTGGAGCCCTTTCTTTGCCCCTGGGGTGGGGGGAGTGGGAGGGAAGGTGTGCCATGCCGACTAGGCCACCCTGTGTCAGCTCCCACCCTTGCCCCCAATTAAAACACAGCACACAGCTCCTCAGAGCCAGACATTTATTGCATCCATCAACAGTTCAATGCAGCGGCCACTGGTGGCTTGGCCATGCCGTGACTCTGCTTTCACAACTCTTGAGCTCAGGCAGGAGCCTGCAATTTTCACCCAAACCATCTGTAACAGTTATGTTCAGCTCTGAAACTCTTCGCTGCTATGCACAAACTGAGGCTCGAACCAGGGTGCTCTGGCCTTTGGCGTCCCTACAGAGCAGCTGTGCAAAGACACCCCTGTTCTTCACGGCCTCCCTCCTTTGTCCTTCCGAACCTCCAGCCAGAGCAGGTATTTTCTCTCACAGCCACTGTAGGCAGCACTGAGCATCTCCCATAGAGAAGACAGCACCAATTGCTCCACGGTGCCTGTGATCTATCCTGTATGTAACAACTCTTTACTAGGTCACACTACACTACCAATGCTGTTGGGCCAGGGCCCAGGTGAGAACTGCTCCTGGTACTATGCTAGTGCCTATAGGCCCTGCTCTGCTCCAATGCAGAGGTCTACAGAGGGGAGTAGACCTGAACGTTGCTCCTAAACAGGAGGAGCAGGTGGGCTAGGGTTAAAACAATTAGCTCAGATGACAAATGTCCTAATCGAATCCCACAAGGGCAGGGAAGGGTGCAGCGCAGGAAGCCCCATGTGTTGGCAGCTTGTTACTACGGAGTGAAAGGGAGGGGGCAAATATGTGGTGGCACCAGGACACCATGGCAGGGGACAGGAGCCTGTCACACCTGACAGGCAGGTTGGCACACTGGTCCCTGGGGTTGTAGCAGTTTGATCCATCACAACTAGGGGAGTGGTCAGAGGCCTGGGCACATGCCCAGAGACAGACAGCTGGATCCGAGCCACAGGCAGCTTCAGCACAAAGCCACATGGCACTGGGGGATGAGGGCCACCTAGGGCCAAACAGCCCAGCTCCCAGTGCAGCAGCAACAGGCAGCAGCATGGACCACCAGGAAAGCTACCCCCCTGCACAGCCAACAGGGAAACCTTCAGTTCTAGCAGCCTTTGCAGGCCCTTGCTGCCGAGACAGTGCTGAACTGTCAAGGAGAAGCTGGTGTAACAGCACACTGGGAACACATCTAGGCCAGCTTGGCTCATTAGACCCCCCTGGTGCCAGCTCCACCAGCCTCCACACACAGCCCAATGACAAGCTGGGCCACGCTGGCTGCAATCAAAGACAGTACCCTGAGAAGCAGATAGCCAGCATCACACTTAGCTACAAGAGCAAACGAGTGCAACTGCATGGTCCATTCCCTGATCCATCCTATGTCCAAACTGGGCCGTCAGCCCCTGCACAGAGTTGAGTGCACAGACATCTCTGCTGGTCGCGGATTCAAGATGTGCCGCAGTTAGTTCAGCTGGGCACCGCAGTGGCAGACACACATTCTGTAGCACTTTGCGTGCACCCCCCCATGCTCTCACACAGGCCTGCCAATGCAGGCCCTGGTAACATGCTTTGCCCCATCCAATATCTTGTCCAGCCTAGGGCAGCCGTAGCACTACTGCCCCATGCCCAGAGGCCAAGTTCCTCTGATCTCTACAGGAGACTGAGCTCAGCGCCTGACCGCAGCAGTTTTAGCATAGGCCGTGCCCCCTCAGGGAGCCCAAGTGATGCTGTGGGGACACAGAGCAGCACTCAGCTTCCAGCTTTGCAATCTCTGCCCCAGAGAGATGTAGCTCAGCTCCTCCAAGCCAGCGCTCCCTGCAGCCGCTGCCTGCCCCGGCACAGGTCAGCCTGGGCTCCAGGCAGCCAGCCAGCCCCTGCTCGAACAATGCAGACTGCACAAGGCCCGGAAAGCAGGCAGGCTCCTAAGCTGCAAGGGCAGTCTGGCCCCTTCCCAAGCCCAGCCTCACACAGGCCAGAGCCCCCGTCATATTTACTGCCCAGCGGAGACAGTGAAGGCCCTTCCCACCCCTCCGGGGCGCCAGCAGGGTCAGCACCCACCTAGTGCACTGCCTCCAGAGCCGCCCTCGCACCACACTGCCCTGCACTGGGGAGGGGAGGGTTAGATGCCAGCACAGAGGCTGATGCCAGCACACAAATCCCACCAGGAATGGGGCTGGCCTGGGGGAAGGCAGGCCTGCTGCACAAGACCCCCCACCTTGGGTAGGAACAAGGCCAGTCCCCACGCAGCTCTAAGCCTAAGACACACAGTGGCACTAATGGCCTCTGCAGAGCCCCTATAGGGTCTAAGCTAGGCTCAGGCTGCAGGGAAGGGAATCCAGGGAGGAGATAAAGGCACTAAGGATGGGCAAGGGGGACCCCCTAAGCATCAGGCAGTGGTGGCAGGGCTGGCTCCGCACAGCCTAGGGTGGCAAGTACCCCACACTGAGGGCCACGTGCCAACTGGGGGTGCCAACACCATCCCAGGGAGTTTCCCTCCACACTCCTGCTTTTTAGTAAGAAGCACTCTCCATCGTCCCAAGGTTCAGTGTCCAGCATGGAAAAGCAGACAAACATGCCCCAATCAGCTCCTTTCCCCACCTGCTGCCCAGAGCTGGAGTGGGTGGGGAGGAAGTGGGGGGTTGGTCCCAGAAGACAGGGACAGACTTCTACCAGCCTGCACCTGCTTGGGCAAGCTGGGGAAGGAGCGGCCGAGGGCCAGTGGCTCTTGGTTCCTGGGAGGGCAGAAGCACAGATCTGCCAGCAAACTGCGAAGAGCAGCAGCGATGAGACTGGCAGACAAGGGCCTGCCTCCTCAGGTGCCCCGAGGCAGGAGGGATCCAGCACTTGGGTCTCCAAACCAGAGCCCACTCCCAGGGGAGGCTGGATCTGCTGAGGGCATGGATCTCACTTCAGCAAGCGAGGGCTGAGCATGAAAACCCCAGTCCTGGGCTGTGAAAGTCGGGGTGCCAACCCCAGCCCTAGGGGCAGGTCCTGTTGCTCCTGGGGCAAAAGGATTTGCCTAGAGGGAGGACCACACAGCAAGGAGGTGGCTCAGATCCCAGAGGCTGGCCCAAGCCTGCCCCTTCTACCCCAGGGCGGAGGCCTGGTCACCAGCATCCCTGAAGCGGCTGGAACAAGGTGCCAAGGAATATTCAAGTAAACAACGAAGGGCAGGGCAGAGGCACCACCCCAGCAGTCTCTATTGCGAGAGTGACTGGTCAAGCAGCTTCAAGACCCCACCCACCAGGTGCAGGCTTCCTGTGACCAGCACACGGATGACGGTGGCTTCCTTGAGCAAGACGGCACCAGTGCTAGCCACAGGGTGCAGATGGAGGCCCTTGGTGGCAGGCATCTGGAAGAGCGGGTCCCTGCCCTGGGTGATCCACTGCAGGGCATGGGAGATGCAGGGGAACACCAGCGAGTTGGCATTGAGTGGGCGCTCCACAGAGGGCACAAGGAGCAGGGGGCTGCGCAGGGGGTCTGGCTTCAGCCGCCCACCAACCCCCTCCAACACCAAGGGGGCAGACAGCCAGAGGTCCCGGCCCACCTTCTCCTCCATCAGCTGGTTCCACATCTTCTGGTTCTCCAGGCAGCGGGTCAGCACGTTCTCCAGCGTGACCGTGAAGTTCTGCTGGTCTGCAAGGAAGAAGAGAATGAGGCAGGGCCAGAGCAGCTGCATAAGACACCTCTGCCCTGCTACCATCCCACTGAGGGAAGCAGACAGACACTGGGAAAGCACCAGGCACCAGGCCACAGATCCAAGTCTGCTGGCAAACCCAACTCCAGCCCAACATACATCATGAGGGTCTCAGTTTAGAGGAGTGTCAGTCTGGAAAAGCCAATATCACCCCCACGAAGCCAGCTCAGACCCCACCCCGCAGGCCCATCCTGGCCTGGGAATGCCTTCACAGGTCCCCCAGGCTTCTGGTGGGTGCAGAACACATACAGGAGACACCAGCATGGAGCAAGGGCAGTCCTGCACCAGAGCCAGCTCCAGTGCAGATGTCCAAAGCAGCGCACAGCCCAGCCTGGCCTGGCACTGACCTGCATTCCCCACCGTAGACACCTCCGTGAAGTTGGGACAGAAGACAGCGTAGTCAAACTGGCAAGGCTAGAGCACAAGAGACAATGTCAGCACAGGGAGATGCACACTGCGCTGGGGGCAGGCTGGCACGTCCAGCCAAGGGCAGCTGTGCAGGAGAGGGCAGGAGGGACGTTCATCCCTGGTGCAGAAATGGCCACAACTGGCTTAGCAGCAATCACAACCCAACAGGGGAAACTCCAGCTAGAGCTTGGGACAGAGCCCTGCTAGCCAGGATGCCTGGGTTCGGTGCCTGCTGATGGGGGCTACAGGGGCAGAGCCCCCATCCACAGCTGTAAGTTTGCCCCTTCCCAGAAGCAGGAAATCCTGCAGGACTCCGGCCTTGGCACCAGCCCCCCCCGCCCCACAGAGCAGTGTGGGGGGAGGGCATCTGCAGGGGGTGCTGGCTGGGAGGGAGAGGAGAGGTGGGGCAAATGTGGGGGGTTAGCGCCACCTTGTGGCACCCAGCGGGACTTGCCCAAGCAGAGGGGAAAGCAATCCCCAGGCTGCCAAGCTTGGTGGAGGGGACGAGACACCCCCACAAAACCTGGGAGCCACTGCTCCATTGCTGCTTGGGGGGACTGGAGATGGCCACTCTGTCCCCTGTCCCCACACAACCCATTCCCCTCCACAGCCATCAGGCCCAGCCAGTCCCCCAGCTAAAACCTACGCTGCCTCCACCCAATGGCCCCGAAGCCACTTTCTGCCTTGGCTTTGTGCCTCTCCCAAAAGCTTGTCTCCGTCACTGCCCCCCAGCTCACCAGCAGCAGCTTCAGCAAAGCCGCCGTGTCCCGGTCTCCGGTGGCGTTGAAGAGAAGCACTCGGACCTCAGAGCCACTGCAGACAAGAAGGGAGCGACCTGCTCAGTGCCAGGGCCTCGCCACCAGGAACCGGCTGCTACCCAGTTTATGTGACAGGAGGCCCACAGCCAGGCTAAGCCACCTCCGAGAAGCAGGAGGCTCCTTTCCTGTCTCCACCTGAGAACTGTGCAGGTGATGAGACAAAGCCTCGGCCATTTCCCCGTTCCCTCCCGTTTTGGTCCCCAGGCATGACCTACTGGACCCAGGTGGAGCCAGTCCCCAGCTGGGGCAAGTGGAAGGAATGTCAGGGCCACGAGGAGAGCACTGCTCATGCGGCTGCCCTTGGTGTCGTGACACGCTGCCTCTCCTTTTCACCCTATAAAAACTCCAGCAAGCGCCATCCCGGCAGGATTCCCCACACATCCCCGCTCTGGTGGCTGTGGATGCGGCATGTGACAGCCCCCTACCCACACCCCTCCTCGAGCTCCTTACTCCACGGGCTTCTCCTCATTGAGTGCAGCCTGATGGAACCAGCGCACGCAGGCCTGCACGCTGCTGGTGGTGTGCGCCCCGTCGATGTACCATGTCACCGGCCCGTGCTGCAGCACCTGGGTACGGCCCAGCCACACTGAGTCCTTCAGACCTGGGGAAGAGAGGATTGGGGGGGGGAGTGACATGGGGCCAGCAGCCAGGTCCTGCCCCCCATCATGCTCTCTTCAGACAGCTGGTGCCTCATTCCCCAAGTTACCAGCTTCCTCTCAGGCCCACGACAACTGGGTTATAGCAGCCTAAGAACAGCTGGTGGAGACGGATCAGAAATTAGCTAGTGAACAGTCCCCCAAAGCTCCAGCACCCCCAAAAATACAGGGCAGAGAGAGAGTAAGTGTCCAGGGTAGACTGAGGCTGCCAGGGGGCAGGAGTTTTGCTCAGTCCTGTAACCCTTGCTCCTTGCCCAGGGCCTTGGCTGTGCGACTCTGGGCCTGCACGCCACCACACCACACAACTACTGCTTCTGACTGGCCCAGGCATTTTGCTGCACTTCCGCTGGCCAGGGAGACCACCAGCCAAGCCCCTACCATCCTGTCCCTTTCCAAGGGTTAAATTCAGAGCGATGAAAACACAGTGTGAAAAGACAAAGCCTGGCGCAATCAAAACACAGGCAAGGGAGGGCAATGGGGGCAGAGTCCGGGGCCTTGGCTGCACGACTCGCACGAGCTGCTATTTACTCTCGTGTTTTGTTATCTCTGAATGAGCAGCAGCTCTGGGCCAACCCCCATTAGCTCAAGTCAAGGGCAGATACAAGCCCAGGGGCTCACAGGACCATGAGCAAAGGGTCCATTCTTACCCTGCACCATGGCAATGCTGGGCCTGAACACAGGTGCCAAGGGCACAGGCTTTTTCCCTGGTGGCTCAGCACCTGGCCACAAGTCCTTCAGCTCCCCGATACCTGCCAGGAAAGGAAAGCCATAATATATCCCTGATCAGACACCCCCTCTATGCCTTTCACATTTGTTCCTGCAACAGCTTCCCACCAGCAACACGCACTTGGCCAGCCACTGGATTCCAGCCAGTACCTGGGACCCTTTCCAGGTTCTCCAAATGCATCCATAACCTGACCCGTGGGGTGGCCTCGAAGATCAATTCCCAGCAAGCTGATAAATTTGCTAGCCAGAATTACTGGAATGCAGAGAGCCCCTCAAGGTCTCTGATCAGATGCCAAGGGGCTCCCAGCCAGAGCAATTGATCAGAAATCCCAACAGGCCCAGCCCAGCAGGGAAAAACCAAGACAGACATCTTCAGGGGCCTGAGAATAGGGTCACTGCTTCAAGGGTGAATCCACGGTCTGAGGCTAGTACCCCAGGAGCCAGGCTGTGAGAAACCTGGCCCAGAAGCCCCACGCTGGACAAACACACAAAGCAACAACCCCCACTGCTTCTTGCTAAAGCACCAAAACCCCTTCAGGCATCCATAGATTGCAGCTCTCCCAGAATCCCTTGGGAGAAATGCCCCAGCCTGGGCAGCAGAGGAAAGGATGAGACACCACGAAGCACCAGGAGGGGCCTCCTCAGTTCTGAACTCCTTACAGACCGCTCTCACCCTGCTCCATGCCAGGGACTGTGCTCCTTACCCTGGTATCCCTGCTGCTCCAGCCACATCCGTGATAGCTGCAAAGCCAGGGTGGCATTTAATCGCTGATGGTCACCTGCCAAGCCCAGCGTGAACGCTTTGTCCTCTTCATAGGCACCCAAGTCTGGGCACAGGTAGAGAGGGCACTACATGCAGAGACAGAGCAAGGGTGAGTGCTGCCCTGCAAACCTCACTGCCCTGGGCAGCTCTATGAGCTGGCTGAACATTTGCCAGCCAGTGATTGGCAGCAGCAGGAGCGACCAAGCAGACCAGCCCCAGGATGAAGCTGCTCATACTCCAGAGAGGTTATGTTTGCTTCTGAGTCTGCCTCTCCAGCAGAGTCACCTAGATGTCAACACCAGCAGCACACATGTCGAGCAAGATAGAACAGCCCCAAGCAAAACATGAGCCCCCTGGGTTGGAATTACACTGGCGAGGACCCAGAGCAAGGAGCCTGGCCCTCCTCCAACAGCAGCTCAGTAGAGAGGTGCAGAAAAAGATCTCAGGGTCCAAACCCCCAGGGACAGCAAGAACCCAGGCTGAGCCACTGTCATGTACAAGCTGGTCCTGCATTGTAGAGAGAGCAGAGGGGAGACACCCCAGTGCATGGGGCCCAGCAACAGCAGCAGGACATCTCTGAGGATGAGCATCACTTGAGAGATGTGGATGTGGGGACCTAGAGGCAGGAGTTTCAGAACAAGGCTGGGGCAGTCAGGGATGCTGCTGCTCTGGGGGCAGGGTGCAGAGGAGGTACGAGCAGGGCGTATCTTACCGGGCTCTCCCTGGCTCGGTCCCTCAGCACCTCCAGGGGCTGCTCCGGCTGTGGCACCGTGAACGCCGGCACACCAGGCTGCAAGCAACATACACACACACACATTTAAGCCAAGATAGCTTGCGAGCTGCCCAGATCTTGCCCACCTTAGGGAGACACCTGGATTCCAGCGACGGGCTCCCGAGCTGGGCCCAATTCAGAGGTGGTCTTTGCTAGGATTTGGAGCTTCTCCCTCCGAGAGCCCACCCTCCTGGCAAGTAACCAGCAGGGCCTGGGGCTGGTCTCCAGGGCCAGGAGTTTCACCTTTCAGTGAGCAGAGCCAGATGACCTAGGACTGGGTCCTGCCAGAACCAGGAATCTGGATAGGCTTTCCTCATTCGGGCAGACACAGAACTACCCTCTCAACTGCCCCCAGGTACAGCAGCCCCTCCCCAACAAAGCCAGCAGGTTCTACCTTGAAGATGCCTCCTTTCTGCCAAGCAATCTTCTCAATGGTGTCCCCCAGGATGCTGGTGTGGTCGATCCCCAGAGAAGAGACTCCACACACGATCGGCTTCCTGGTCACGTGAGGGGAGGGAGGGGTGGCAAGAGAAAGAGTGAGAACCCAGCTTGAGGGCTCCAGCTGTCCCCCCACTCCCCATGACCTCAGCTGTTGTCCACAACTGGGGTGGGTTGCCCACTAGCTTGGCAAGGAGCCAGTTGCCTTCTGGGACCCAAGCTTACAGCCAGGCATGACTGGAAGTTACCAGCACCCAATGACTGCTCAGTGACTTCACTGGGGAGGCCTCCTGATCATGACTGCCGCCACAACCATAGGCCTTCAGCCCCTTGTTGTCTGAGGCCCAGGACTGACCAACCTCTCTCAGGCCCAGTTCACTGTCGACACCCACTAGGGAAGGAAGGTTGGACTCATTTTGTCCTGCCCCTAGGCAGAAACCCCCTGCGGCTTCTGTCACACTGGTGTCACACTCACTACCAGCCCCAAAGAGCACCTACTTCACAATGTTGGTGCAATCGTAGGCCCCTCCAATGCCAACTTCCACCACTGCCAGGTCCACCTAGATAGGATGAGAGTATGGTATGTGCTGCAACACTGCCCTACCTACAGAAAGTAAAGGACCCCAGGCACTGCCCAACACACAACCTCCACACACCAGATGCCCCTGCCTGGCCAACCACGACAGCCAGTCCAAGGCAACTGGGCATATTTTAGCCTGTGCTCACAGCGGCCCCTTCAGTACAGGGATTCCCAGTCCAGAGACATTTCTCAGCCTGGGTACACACGCAAACCTCTCATATACTGGGCCCCAGAGGTGTCTGGCTTCACAGTAGTGGACACATGCAGGCAGGCAGATAGCTGTGCACATATGGATGAAGCCAAGGATACCAGATCCATACATATACACCCCTCAAGTTAGAGGAGAGTCCCCAGGCTTTTTCCATGGTACCAAGGCTATTCCCCTAAGTCAGTCACAGATCCAGGGTGTCATGGTCATGCTCAATCTCGCTACCCCCCTAAAAAAATGCAGAAGTGGCAGGAGCCCCAGGAACTGTCAGGGAAGGAAGAAACTACTCAAGGGGAAAGGATGGGAGGGCTGAGGGTTTCTGACCCAACACTGGGAAGGAAAGAGCCATCAGCAAGGGGGTGTAGGTCTGGGCTCCAGCAGCCAGATTATAAGAACTGCTGGGCACATACAGCTACCCTGGGAAGCCATGACGGCTGCAGGCAATCAGCACCCGGGGCTCAGCTGCTCCCCTGCAAGTGACCAAGGCATGACCTATCACACCAGCAACCCACCCACTGGGGAGGAAGCCAACACCGTACCTTCTCCTGCAGGAAGACATGGAAGGCCATGATGGTGAGGAAGCGGAAGTAGGCAGGCATGCTGGCACGGGCAGGGTCCTGTGGAGCAGACAGAAGGGTTACAGGAAGGGCCTCCAAGGTAACAGCGTCACCCCAGCTCCACTTCCTCAGTCAGACACCCTGGAGACTAGCCAGGCCTCGGCCCAACACCGCTGGCTCCTGAGGCAGCGACAAGGGGGCAGCATGCAGGGCCCAGCTCAGCCAGGATCCCAGGTGGTGTTTAGAGATGGGAGCTGATTATACCTCATAGCTGGGCACTCACTAGCACTGTCCACATGTCACAGGCAGGGAGAGGGGACGCACCATGCCCCAGGTAGCCAAGCAGGCCAAGGCAGAGCACAACCAGCATCTCTTGTTCTAAGCCCTCAAAGGGCTCCCACGGCCACCCCAGTGCCCCACAAACCAGCCCTGAGCGGCGATGCTGGACCTTCCCTGGCCTGCAGCACAGACTCTGCTCTGAAGTCCAGCAGGAGACACCCTCAGGGCAGGATCTTACTGGCTTGGCCCCAGGAGCCCCTTCCCCAGGGCCTGCACACACCTTGGTCTCCTCTAGCCGGTTGTACACCTGCCAGAAGTACTTGCTGAAGAGCTCCTTGCTGATCGGCTGCCCATTGATGCGGATCCGCTCACGCACCTGCACCAGGTGGGGAGAGCTGGGCAGTACGAGAACAAGCAGAGGGTCAGAGCTTGAGGGCAACACCCCCATCCCACGTCTGAGTGCCCCCTCCACAGTAGCTACGATGCCCACCTGTAAAAGCCTGTCTTGAGGCCATAGTTTCGGAGGATGCGCTCTGTGAAGGCACAGACTGAGCCCTAGGATGAGACAGCAGAGTTTGCTGGGGAACCTGACCGGTCCATAGCCCACTGGATCCAGGCCTCTCACCAGGAAGCAGCTCTGCCCCAGTGCCCAGGCCACTGAAGCCTCCAGGAAAAGGACTTCACCGCCAGGCAGCCCAAAGTGCAAGAATCCCCCCCATGCACCAACCAAGCACCACGTGACTGTCAGACACCAGGAGACACTTTCACCTCAGCAGCGAGTTCAGTGCCCTCCCACTTCCCCCCCCCCACACCCTCATGTTCTCCTACCCCAGGGTCTCCCCCACGTATCCCCCCTGCACACACCCCTCCAGTGCTTCAATCCCTGGGCTGCCTCATGCCCCACTCTATGCACTCCCCACTTTACCTTGCCCTTTGTCCCAGTGACGTGAATGATGTTCAGTTGATCCAGGTCTTCGACCTATCAGACAGAGGTTAACCAGCCCGTGAAAGGAAAGCCAGAGCACGTGGGACACCTCGGTCCCTACACGTTACTGCACCAGCATGGTGGGAGGGCTCACAACCAGGCCTGCCCAGGGCAAACACCCACTTCCACCCATTCCTCCCCACAAGAGATAGGATGGGACAGGATGAGATCTCCGGAGGAGCCCCTACCTTCAAGCCGCTTCGCTCCAAAAAGCCTTTCATGGCCTCCAGCTGCACCTGAGGGTCTCCTCGCTCCCGCTTTACCTGCTCCAGGTAACTAGCATTAGTCTGGAGGGTGTTAAGGGTCCGAATCGCATCCTGAAAGGAGGCAAGTAAGGTCAGCACTTTGCACTGGCTTCTCTGCCCTCAGAACAGGGCAGACCAGAGCAAGACAGGGCAGAGCAGCAGCAGAGCTGAAGCAGGAAGAGCCAACACTGCGACACTCCAAGCCAGCCTAATCCCTGGTGCTCAAGTTAGCCCTTCTACTCACCTGTGGTCATGGGTGCAGCCAGTCAGTCACCCTCAGCCCTCACTATCTCCACCCAATGCGAGGTCCCAAGCACAGAACAACTTCTGCTGTTCCCGTTTGGGGACAGTCACGTTACCAACCAACCCCCCCTTTCAGCTGACAGCACCTTGTTGCAGGCAGAAAAATAGCTATATCCACCACTGTGCTGCCACCCACCAAGTCTGGCTCCATCCTGTCCCTCTCAGAAGTCATCTCCATCCAGAGTAAGCAAGGGCTTTCACCAGCCGTCCCCAGCAGGGAAGCCCCAACCTGAGCGGGTGCTAGCAGCAGTCCCGGCAAGCCAGCACAATCCTGGTCCCCTCCCTGCCGAGCGCACTGAGCTCACGTCAGAGCCCAGAGAAGTCGCACGGCCCAATAGGTTAATGCACCCAGTTGTACAGCACTCGCTCACACGCCCTGGGACCGAGCGCAGCAACCAGCCCGGAGCCAGGCATCAGCCCCACCTCCTCCCAAAGTCTCCCAGTACAGCTGTGGCATTGGAGGGGGAACTGTGGTTCCCCTATGCTGCCCCTACCCTTGTGCCTGCCCCACTGCTTTTTACAAAGCACAGGGCAAGGGCAGGACCCAGAACTCAAGGTTCCTCACCAGCCTGAAACACAAAGTGCAGGAGCTGCAATGCACCCCTTATGCCCAGCCCACAATTTGTCCCCAGCAGACTCCATACACTCCAATACACGGTGTGCCCCTTGACTGCAAAGGGGATCTGAAGTGGGGAAAAATAACCCTCTGATCAACGTGAGCAGCAGCAACCATGGGGCCAAGCTTGTTCCTAGCCCCACGAGCCAACTGGGCTCACGCACTCACCAAGTGTGCCTGGCCCAGGACTGCACACTGGGTCTGGAGTCGTACGCCAATTCTGACCCCAAGCACTGGCTCCAGGGCCATGCACCCGCCTGAACCCAAGGCCACGCGCCGAACCCAACTCGGCCCTAGTACGACTCAGAGCCAGTGTCTAGTCCCAGGCTCACCACAGTCTCAGGCTGGGCATGCAGCCCCAGAAGCAGCACACAGGGCTGGACCCAGCCAGTGACTCTGGATCCAGTGTGAGGGGTCAGTGCTGTGAAATCTGGTCACACATCAGGACCACACACCAGCCAGATCCATCACATGGCTGGGGAGGCAGCTTCCCACAGGCCCACAAATCTGGCAGCAGAGGGAAGGAGCCATGGCAGTGTTAACTGCTGCGGCAATTAACATTGCCATAGCTCTACCCACCCCCCTTCCAAGTTTCTAGACCCACAGGGATCCTATTTTCTTGCACATAAAGCACAACCTGGTTTTCCCAGTTGGTTTTGAGGGAAAAGGTGCAGAATATGTGCAGGAAAATAGAGCTAATAAAGGACCATCACAACAAACAAGAGATTGTCTTAGCTCTGATTGGAAGGGAGAAAAAAAAAAACTGGTGAAAGAAAGGACCTGTAACTATTCCAAAAAACGTGACAGGCAGCTGACTTCCAGCATGGAGGGGGTGATGTCTGGCATTAGGGCTGGCCACCCTCCCCCAGCAGGGAAGGCTCGGATCATAAGACGAGCCCTGGTAACCCAACCCAGAGCATGGGAGGGACCCAACCTACCCCCACAACAGCCCAGCCAGGTGCTGATTAATGCCTCCCCCCTGTCTGTGCACACCCCATGCAGAGAAGCTGTTTCCCAGGTTTTCTTAAGACCTCTGCAGCACTGTCAGCTCTGCCTCAGCCTGGAACCAGACCTGACTGCACCACCCCTCTATAAAAAGCATAAGCCCCACTCCGCCAGTGACAAGGGACTATTTATACGAGGCAGGATACTGTACCCCCTGGGAAGCGCAGAGATTGGCTGCACGTTCCACCTCTCAGCTTCTTCGGACGACGTGGAGGGAAGGGAGATTTTCCCACCCTGCATCGCAACCCCTGCCCTCCCATTTCCACACATGGCCCCCCCTTCTGACTTGGTGCTACACCAAGCACAGCTCCCCTAGACACCACCACAAAGGCACGTGGATTACTGGACATGACCATGACACCAGAGACCGGAGGTAGAGCAGGCCTGTGCTGGGCTACGTGACGAACGCACACGGAAGAGAACCAGCTTCCCTCCATCCCACAGACCCGCTCCCTTCCCTGCCTATCACGCAGGCCAGCAGGGACCAAGGAGCCCCAGTTTATAAGACTGTCACTACAAGACTCAGAGCAGTTAAGGCAATGAGCCCCGCATGACCACTGCACGCTTCCTAACCCACCCTTATTCAGTTAGGCACATAAAAGACGATGTGATGTTCAGCTGCATGATTAAAGTCATTTGCGAAACGTCACGTCGTGCAAAACGCACCAGTTTCTACAGCAGCACCGAGACCTTTGTGAGTGGCTATTTCCCAGGCTTGGGTTGGGCAGGAGACGACAGAAATCAACAGGACTCCAAAGGAAAAAGTTAGAGGAGGAAGCTGGGGAGCGCAATGGGCTCCTTCCCACCCCCTCCGGCCCAGGGCAGCCAGCCCCACATCAGCTGCCCCGGCCTCTGCCAACCGGCTGCGTCTTCCACTCGCGAAATCCCAGCCCTTCGCTCGGCCTGGGCTCAGGGGCAGACTGCACGGGGCAGGGCAGGCCCCCACCGCGGGCTCTGGCCTGGGGGGCAGCCCTGTGCCGGCCCCCCACACTGCCCCGCGTCCCAGCGCCGCGCGCGGCCGCTGCGGGGGGTACCTGGTAGTCCATGCGAAGCGCCTGCGCCGGCCACGTGCTGTATCCGCGCCGCGCTCCCACTGCCGCTAGGCGCAGCGCACCGCGGAGCGCGCGAAACCCGGGAGCGCCCATCCCGCCTTCCGCCCG
>NW_017728925.1:9689494-9704524 GCF_001723895.1 Crocodylus porosus
CCCGCCCGCCGGCGCGCAGGCGCCCCGCAGCACCACTGCCTCCGCCATCTTTGTGAGGGGCCACCATCTTTGTGCGGGGCACCGCGTCGCCTTAAAGGGCAACGCGTGCAGTCAGCTCCCCGGGAAACACCGCGGCTGCTTCCCAGGCAGCCTGGGAGCTGCAGGCCGGGCTCAGGGCGACCCGCACGTGACTGACCGCGCTCCGCTCCTTGCACAGCAAAGCTAAGGGGCGGCCCGGGCCCCACGTGGCGGCTGCGCCTGCCTTCAGCCACTGCTTCCCCGCGGAGCCACGTGGGTAAAACGCTGGTCACCCCCTTGGCCTCCTCGCCTCGTAAAACCGAAGGAGCTCCTGAGGTCCCTTCCAGGCCCAATTTTCGGATTTTATGTGCATCCATCACTTTTTTTTTTTTGGTAAACGCAGCAGCAAGGACCCAAACTGAGATATTTTCAATTAAAACGTCCTAGTCAGTAACAGCTGGAGAAGAAGCTGCCTCCACCCTGCCCTCACCAGTTCTTAGTCTTCATGAACTGAAAAAGAGAAAGGTCTCATTCCTTCCTGGGGCAAGGGCAGTTTCACATCCAGCCAGCCTCCCTGCTAGTTTTCTGGCTGCTACCCTGTGAAGATCCCAAGCAATTACAGTCGCGGCAAATACTAGTTGTTAGTACAGGACCCATGTTCCCATCCAGGGTTACATGCTATGCTGCAGTAGCATGGGATTCTGCAGAATTAAGACCTACTCTTAAATTTGGAGTCTTTTTTAAAGCTTCCTCCAAAAGTAAAGCCCAGCCCCATCTCTCTTGCCTTCAAATTATGTTTGTTTAGTCTTTGGCCCAAGTAAAGCTTGGGGAGGATGTGAAGAGAAACTGGAAGGAGGACTATCCAGAGAGTATTAGTGATGGGACTGGGGTGTAACATGTCTAGTTTGGGGGGAAGGATGGGAACAACTGTCTGCTACAGTTCAGATACTGCTCTGGAGATAGGGGTCAAGCAACAGGAGTTAAACAAAAGCCACACCCAGGCCCAGGGGCCATTTTTCTAACAAGGAGTCATTGGAGTTAATGCCGCAGCAGCCCTGTTCTTATCCAAAATAAATAGGAAAGTCTGCACCCCTTTTAAAAGCTGTTTTCAGCGTAAGGGGAAAAGCAGAGAGCACCAGCCAGCTCCTCCTAAGGAACTCTGACATCCTCACTTGCACTTCTCTGAAATCTTACCTCCTTGTCTACACAGAAGATCAAATACGTGCTATGAAACAGCAAGTCTCTACTTTCTGCATTTGTGGGGAAAAAGAAAAAAAAAATTACCTGAGTGGGGGAAAAGCTATTTGAAACAGGAACATGTTTATTTACGAGTGGCAGAGTGATCTGGAATCACTTACTGCTTGCAGCCAGTCATGTTTGCAAACAAACCTTGTCCGTTCAATACCCAAAGCCTCCAAGGCCAGGTTGCTTTAAAACCCACCTTAAAGAAGAGATTTACCTTGTACATGTCCTTTTTCATCTTCTGGCTCTGAAGTTAGTCCAGCTGCTGCTGCTTGCTGTCTAGAGACTCCACACCAGCGTCAGATGTCTCTGCTTTTACTCTAGTTAAAGGACAACCCATCAAATGCCAAAGGTTATTGGTGGCTTCATTTTGCACATATTACTCATTTCAAAGGCTTTGGTGAAGCAGATAAACCCCAGGACAAGACAAAGCAGTTGCACTTTCTTACACAAATTCTCAAGACCCGCTGTAGTTGCTGCCCCGGGCCCTGTGGAAGACCGAACACCTGAGTAACGGTGGTTTCCCAGGAATCTCGGGGAATCGGCAAAGGAAACCTCTGGAGAGAGCTTCTACTAGAGGCTGGTTAGCTTTAAAAGGTCCTACTGCCACGGCAAGGTGCGTGCATGTTAAGGCACAGTACTTTCAACTAGGTGTATTTACACTCCCCACTTAGAAAATAATTAATTTTCCTGCAGAGCCCTGTGAAGTGCTCGCTGGGAAAACAGCAGACACAGAAACACTTAGCAAGAGCATCTGGACCAGCTGGGTTTCACAGCAACAATAGGTTTTTTAGCTCTCTGCTCTGCACCAAGGAGTCAGATGGACCATCAGCCATGCAGTATCAGACACTGTCACTCAGACTGCAAGCAACAATCTTAACCCCCAACAGGGCGCTGCTGCACTGGGCAGCCAGAGAAGGAACACACCGTGGACCACATACGTCTACAAAAAGGAACTTTAATTGCAGTTTACAACCCAAAATGGAAGTATTCTGGAAAAAAAGTATGATGAGCTTTAACTGAACCAGTGACTCCACCATATCCTCCCAGTTACAGGGACTGGCATCCTCATCTACTCCGTGATTGCTTGCTCACTTTGACCTCACTGGGACTAGAAGGGTTTGCTCAGCCAGGATCCTAGCAGTTCCGTGGTTTGGAGTAGCTCTGTTCATGCCAGCCTCTCCAGATCTATATAAAGGAACACATCCACTTAGCTCAGAGGCACTTGGCAATGCTGCACATGCCCTTCATACAGCATGTGAAGCTCCCTGGAGAAGGACAGACAAGTGGGACCTACAGGCCCAGAAGGGATCTATGGCCCAATCCACTCAGCAACACTGGCTCCCAAAACAGTCAGTCAGTCATGCCATCATCTCCTGCCACAGTGCCTCAGAGCCTGGGCAGTGAACAGAGCCTCTGACACCAGATCGCTAGCAGAAGCGATCCATTAGTATAAATGTCACTTCTCAGGGAAAAGGCAGACACTCTCCATCAGCCAGGCTTAGAAGGGCAGTCCCAGGCTCCTTGGAGACTGCTTCCTAGAGACATTTAGGATTACAGCCCCTTCCTTTATAAACACACAACTGTCCCATAAAAACTTGTCCTGCCCAACAACTTGGACAGGCTGCAACTCCTTTCCACGACAGCTGCTGCAAGGAGGAGAAACTGCAGAATTCAACTAACATTAAAAGGGCATTTCACCTCCAACTCAAGGAGTCACTTTAAAGAAAAGTCAGTCTACTCCCCACATATACTTGTGGGGGGTGGTTACCAGCAGTCAAAACACTCTATCAAACTCTGTCTGATTGGTTGCAGCTGGATTTCTGCCCTGATTAGCTGGTTGCTGTGGCATGTGTCCACCTCTTCTCCTGGGTGGTGCCAGGTACTCAAACATTGATTGGTTATGAGTGGACAGCATGTTCTTGAGATCAGAGGGCATCGGATCTGACCAGAAGAAGTCATGATTCAGTGCATCGTCGCTATCTATTCTTTGGGCAGGGTCCAGAACGAGCAGTTTGTCTATAAGATCCAGAGCGTAAGGGTCTTTGACGTAGGCTTTCAGGCGATCTTTCACTTTGCGTTTTTGGCCCTTGGGCAGGTCCAGCTTCAGGTACAGGTCGTACTTATCCACATTTGGCCAAACCTAAAGGAAATGCCAGAAATGAAGAAAGCCATCGTGGTCAGAGATTTTTGTCCACTGAAACCCTCATACAAACTGCATTCGGTTCCACTAAAAAGAGGAACCAAATAACAAATGGAGGTGTTATCTGCAGACCCTGGTGATTTCCAGCAGGATTTCATTACTGTGAGCTGAAGTGGAAGGCATCCAAAGCAGAAAGATAAAGTAGTAATGCAAAACCCCAAGATTTCACTGCCTTACACTTAGAAAATGGATGGAAAAGCAAACAGGGAAATCCAGCAATCTGCCAAAGCAGTGGGAGGCTGCACCCTTCTGCCCTGATGTCTCAAGTTCTGACGGTTCCCAGCTGCTGTCCCAGGCACTTCACACCTCATTCAGGTATGACAACATATGAAGTCAACTTTATCACTGAGTGACCATGTCCACACTAAGGAAACTCAGAGCTTTTTAAAAATGCACCCACTACCCTCAGTCTAGCTTGAGTGCACCATGACACATGCTTGGTGGTTCCCCCCCACATGTATTCCCTCCACTTACATGCAGGTGAAGGTAACCAGCTGACAGACCTAAATATAAGCAATCAGTTTATTTATTAAAAGCATTTCAGCAGTATATGACACCTCCTAGGATTAATATTAGCACATGCTGAACACACTGGGGGGGGGGGGGGGAAGTGGCACTCAAAGCAGTAGGCAGATTTAATGACCGACTCAGGGTCACAAAGCAGGTCACTAGCAAGGGGAGGATTAGGTTTCAGGAGCACTTGGCACCCCAGCCCGACACTACTTCTCTGCAGCTCCCCAAGCACCTTCCACTCTTGCACCCTTGAGTCCCTACCTCTGGAGTGATGGAGCCGCAGAGCTGGCTGATAAGCGTGAGCTGGTGTTGCTCCGTGTTCCCCTGCATGATGGGGCTGCGAGTCCACATCTCTGCCATGATGCAGCCCCCGCCCCAGAGATCAATGGGGGGTCCGTAATCCCGCTCCCCTAAACAGAGAGCTCATTAGTCACCTGAGTCCAATGCCGACTCACTCCTCAGACAGCTTCATACCAGAGGGAAGGAACAGAAGATGGGAGAATTCATGGCGGTTTCCCCCTCTGCCCCAGCCCCTCCCCTACCTAAAAGCAGCTCTGGTGGCCGATACCACAGCGTCACTACCCGGTTGGTGTAGCGGTTGGGCTGACTGTTTTTGGCCAGGCTGAAGGCTCGAGCCAGTCCAAAGTCTGCCAGCTTCAGGACTCCATCTCGGGTAATCAGTACGTTTGCAGCTTTCATATCCCGGTGCAAGATCTGCGGGAAGAGGGAAACAGAAAGGTTTAGCCATTCTTCTACCTTCTGCTGGATTCCTGGCATCAGGAAACTGGAGCACTCAGCCTCTGGAAATGAAACATTAAAAGCCTTGGATTAGGTGTAGGTGGATACCACAGGAAACAAATCCACTGTAGGCACATACTTGGAAGCCCCTCACTAAGCACTCTACAGAAGCTAGAAGCTGGTGAGAAGTACCCCGCCATCATTCACCAAGCCAGTAAACCCAGTGTGTAGTCAGGCAAGCACCCCTGTCAGCCCTCATACCTCAGTCCTGAGGGGGAAGGGCCAGGGCAAGTCCCAATTACATAGTTTCTGTAGCGCTTGGCCCTCCAGGTTGTTTTCATGGAAGACAGACAAGAGTTTAGGTCTCTTTCATTTTGTCCTCAGGCACAGTATTCTGCAGAGCTGGATCCTTCTCCCTACTCCAAAAATATACCCCAGTGACACACTGGTCACTGCGTGCTCTACTATAGCTTTCCAACATCACAGAAGCCACAAAACCTAGAACCCCGAATCCAAGAATTTGTCTGTGTAGCTCTGCAGGGATGATAAAAGTGTATGTTCTCAAGCCTTAGTCTGGACAGAACTAGTGGCCAGTGTTCAGATGCCTATTTACCAAAAGATACATAAATGGCCCCTGAAATCTGAGCCTTGGAGCTACAGGGAAGAGAGAGAATCCAGCCTCTGCCCTTTACCTTATTCCTGTGGATGTAGTAGAGTCCATTCAGCAGCATCTGCATCACCTTCTTGATCTCTGACAGCGTGAACTTCACATGCGCATTGCTGAGCAGGCCGGCGAGGTCGTGCTCACAGAAGTCAAACACCAAGTAGATGCTGCCCTTGCAGCGGTTGTATGGGGAGGCTAAGGGACAAGCCAGGGGCAACTGCTGAAAGGTCAGTCACCAAGACTGCACCCCCCGAAACTGGTCACTAGCTCCCCCATTACCATGCTCTAAGGCCACAGCATCAGGATGCTATCCAGCCTCAGTGCTAGCACCACTCTGAGGTAAACACTACCATATCGTGCAAAGGGAAGATGCTCACATCCATGTTAAAGAGGCAGGTAAGCACGAGTCAGGGCTCAACACACAGCCTCACACCTGCCTGTCCCTTCTTGTCTGGTCACCTACAGAAATTACTCAACCACCACCAAGAGACAGAAAAATAAGTCTCTCTGGCCCAAGAGTCTTCCCACCTGGATTAGCCATAAAAGGCATCAAAAATAGAGGCCAGGAAAAGAGGCATGAAGGTCAGAGTCACAATAAGGAGCACAAGGAAAACACAAAAACCAAGTGTGCTTGAAGGATGACACACCA
Organism: Crocodylus porosus; assembly: GCF_001723895.1. Taxonomy (NCBI): domain Eukaryota; kingdom Metazoa; phylum Chordata; order Crocodylia; family Crocodylidae; genus Crocodylus; species Crocodylus porosus. The sequence continues at coordinate 9,695,522 of NW_017728925.1, forward strand.
TTTAAGCAGTTCTGGAGTAAACATCCTTTCAGGTTCTTAAGTTGTTTTACATTTTTAAGTTTGTTAGAAAGTGGTAAATAACATTTCTCTTTATGATTTGTGTAAACATTTATTCAGCTAGAAACTGAAGCTTAAATCAGACATTTCTTATTAGTTTTTTGTGCCCAGCTAGCCGAACCTTGCTGGGCACAAAAAAAAAAAGAAACAAGATCCATTTGGTCAATGAATCAATAGCTAGTTAGTGTAAACAAACAATGAATCAATAGCAATTATTTCTGGCCATTACGCCCTACAACATTTAAAAATAAGCATCTCATTCTGGTACCTTATTTGGCAATCCATAGAGTGAAAGAAAGGAATAGGAAAGAAAGCTTGTTTTCAATTCCCAAATCTGGGCAAACAAGTCAGTGATCTGAACTAGCCGAATGAACTAGAATGAACAATGTTCTTCTCCAGGTGCAGAGAATGAAATGCTATCAAAAACCTATTTGGCACTTTAGCAGAGACTGACTCCAGGGGTTAAAGCGGAGATATCCATCATTTCAGTGGCATGATTTTCTTTACAATTTCAATACCTGGCAGACACTGCTTGAATTTTTATTTAAGCCTTGGCATTTTTATCATCCATTAAAGTTGTCAGGAGGTCAAACAGGCTTATTTTTAAGGGAAAAAAACCCCTATATTTGGTTTAAAAATTAAAAAAAAAAAAATTGACTTTTATCTACTCGCTTCCAATGGCCTTACATGCTAGGTCTTGTAGAGAAGAGGCAACATCGTCCCTGCCAGAAACTGCCCACAAAACAACAAGTCAAAGAACAAGCAGGCATTCAAGTGATGGAACTGCACTGTGAAAATGGAAAGCCATTGAATTCATCTACTGAAGTGTATGCAGTTCCCCCCCAACAACTGTAAGTGAACACAGAGCCAAAGAACTACTATAAAACCAGCGTTAAAGATGCACCCTGTATCGTGCTAAGTAAATCCAGCTACTGCTGTGAAAGCAACACAGAATAGATATATTTTATATCTAGTGATGCTTTAAAAGAAAAAAAAAAAAAAAATCAATTTCAGGCCAAGAAATTTACATCAGGTTTCTCTCTAGTGTGATTTTTTTAAAAGTTTTTTTTAAAGCAATATACACAAAAGCACAAGCTTTCCTGTATACAGAAGACACAGACACGTACACAGGCCTTTCACTGTTGTAGCACAATATTTCAAAGGAGTCTATGAAAGCTTCATTTACATGAGTTACAATGCAACCAAGTGCAAGCTGATGCCTTGCCAGATCCCCTGGACTTCCTGTCTTACCTCATGTAGGAATGATGCATTACAAATAGCACACCTCCTAGCTCTTACATAGCACTTTCTATCAGTAGGGTTTGAAGTGCTTTACAAAAAGGGTCAACAGCATTGCTGTCTTTGTGCAGACAGGGGAACTGAGGCAAAGGGAGGAAAGCAATGTGCAGTCAACCAGCAGGTCAGTGTTACTGGTTACTCCAGAAGGCAGCCGACATGAGCCAAAAGGGGAACAACAAAGCAATACCTTTGGTCCTGCAGATCTCTATAAGGTTCACCACATTCTCATGCTTGAGCAGCTGAAGGATTTTAATCTCTCGCAGGGCTGTGATAGGAAACTGAAAAAGGAGAAACGAGGTCCACCAGTTAGGATGGCAAAGGATCGTATCAGACTGATCTGGAACCCTTGAGAGGATTACAGAGAGGACAAAGGGGAAACATTCAAACAGAAATAACACAAAGACCCCAAGTGCAATTAGAGTAAGACACTAAGCCCTACTTGGTGTGCTTGGTGCCTTTCAGGCATGTTTCAAACCAAGACTGATGCAAGAGCTGCCGAGCGCTCTTAGCAAGGACAGTGGATGTTGAGTGTGCCGAATAACCTCAGAAAAACAGACCCTTATTCCACAGCAGCCAGTTTAACCTGGGATGGGGAAGAGATGCAAGCCTGTTCGGCTTCTGACCCTACTGCTGGCAATTCAGACTTGACAGGTGGACCAGACCCACGTGGTGTACAGGAGCCAGGTCAGCAAAGTGCTCACCCCCTTCAGTGTGTCACTGGGGTCCGTCGCCGCAAGGCAAGGGCAGCCACAAGGCAAGTGAGAGAGGTACGGCACAAAGCAACCTTACCCCTGCATACAAGCGTGCCATGTTTGCTGGATGGAAACGGCCTCACACGTTACAGCAGCAGACACCAACAGAGCAACAGAGCCCAACAGCAAAGTACCCCACGAACAACCTTCACCCTCCTGACAACTCTACCCGGCATATTACAGACCCGTGCCCTGCTCTAGCCACCCCGACACATCGCACGCTTGCCTTACCCCCTCCTTCTCGTTCTCCATCAGCACCTTCTTCAGCGCCACCTTCTTCCCCGTCTGCCGGTGCTTGGCTTTAAACACCTCCCTGCGGGGGGAAGGAGGCCGCGCTCAGCCACGCACAAGTTGCCGCAGCCTAGCGAGGGCAGACAAGCCCCAACTACCTCCCCCACCCAGCGCACTCCTGCCCCACAGGCAATCCGGGGGGGAGGGGGGTGGGGGCTGCTTGGCCCAGAGGGGGCCCCGAGGAGGGCAGCGGGGACGGGCTCGCGCAGCCCCGGGAGGCCTCAGGCCGGGGGGGCAGGACGGGCTCCGGGGGCTGTGCCTGAAGCAGCGGGCGCTCACCCAAAGGTGCCCTGGCCGATCTTGGCCAGCTTCTCGTACTTGGACACCTCGTCGCAGAAGGGGCACTCCACCATGTCGTATTGCTTGGCCATGCTGCTGCCGCCCGGCCCAGCCCGCCGCGGCGCCCCCTGCTCACTCGGCGCCAGCGCACTGCCGCCCGCGCCTCGCCCGGGGCTTCCAGTTCCGCCAGCCATGCTCCACTACTTCCGGGGCGCCGCCGCACTGCCCCTTGGGAGCTGCGGTTCTGGAAGAGCGGTGGGAGCGGGGCGGAGCGAGAGGCCGTCACGCGGGCGCGGATTGGGCGGGGATCCGTGCTTGCCCGCCCCGCGCGTGTGATTGGCCCGCGTGTTCGCTGAGTGACGCAAGCATCTCTTCGCGGTCGGTTGCGTCATCGACTGCGAACGTTATGACATCACGCTGTTCCCTGGAGCATCCACCTGCCCCGCCCCCTCCTCTTAGCACTCCCGCCCCCCGGGGTGTCGTCACATGGCGGCGTGACGTCAAGGCGCCCCTGTGACATCACGCCCTTTTTATTGCAGCAGCACTGGTACAGTTGTGTATGGCCCCCCCTGGCCACTACCTTCAGGCTGCGCCCAGGCCACCTTCCCCCGGTGTCAGCCTTGGCGTGTCGTATGTGGCCCTCGCGCCCCTTGCCAGGCACGCTCACCCATGGGTGCCTGCTGCAGTGACGGGCACCAGGCACCCTGCCACACTCATCCCTCGTGGGCCTCCTAGGTTTTCTCCTCCGTCCCTTAGGAGACCTGAGCCTGTGGCACCGGCAGGACCTCTGCCAGGGCTGCCCGGGGTCTGGCAGGGCTTGTGGCTCCTGGGACCCGTATCCCCGGGACTGTCCACGCGTCAGCACCCGAAGCTGGGTTGCAGCGCTCGTGGTGGCACAGGGCTCAGAGCGCCAGGGCAGGGCTGATCCCTGCCACCCAGCTCCTGTCACGGTAAGGGGTGGCCAGTCTAGGCTACACCTTGGTGTAAACACCCCACCCGTCCTGCCCCCTTCTTCCCGCTGGCCCAAACCAGGCCCACTGCCCTCCCTCGGCTCACCAGCAGCTTAGTGGTAGCTGCCCCTGGGGTTCAGCTGCCTGCCCAGCCCCTGCTGCTCTGGGCCAGAAGGCAGCCCCAAGTAAGTAATGCCCTGCTGAGGGGAAGCAGGCAGGGAACGGAGGGAGCCCCAGAGGCAGGGGACTGGGGGAAGCCCAGAATGGGAGGGGGGATTCTTACCTTTCAGTCCTCCAGGCCCCCGCTGGCCTGAAATGTGACCGCTCCAAACCCGAGCTAGCACTGACTCCCATCTATATTTGTGCAGCTCATAGCATAAGGTGTAACGAGGCCCTAATACTGGGCTCTGGCCTCTTGGCACTTTGGGAAGAAAAGAAGGAATAGTAATCGCAGGCACATCTGCATCATCATCCTGTGCTGCATGCCACAGCAACGCATCCTGAGTCACAGTGCCACACCGAACCATCCTGTTGTGTCTCAGCATCGTTGCTTCACGCTGTGACACCCCCTCATGCCCTCACGCAGAGGACGGTCATTCTATCTGGCACATCAGCATTGCATCAGTGCAGCATCCTGTTGCGTCACCAAGTTAAATCACCTCCGTAGCGCCCTGTGCTCCCCTCCAGGAGGCCAGTGCCGTGACATCTGCCTACTGCCCACGTTACAGCTTGGCAGCGTGCTCGGATGCAGCAGCCTCCGTCAGGGTGCCACAGGTGGCTACATAAGCAGAGTGCCAGCAGGGGGCTCTGAGACAGCTAAGAGAAGAGATCATTAGCAGCAGGCAGGCAGAGAAAGGATTAGCTCTTACAGCAGTCCTGAGATCAACGTCAAAGCCAAGCCCAGCTTTCAAGGCACAGAGGTAGGTGAAGGAGACAGACGCAGGGAAAAACAGTTGATGAGGCAAGGAGAGGGACTGGCTGAGTGATTAATGGGTAGAGCAGATAACCAGAGTCAGAACTGGCTCTGCAACTGCCCTACTGTGTGACCTTTGGCGAGTCACTTCTCTTCCATGATTCTCAGGTCTGTAAGCTAGAAAGAGACAGATTAGAGTACCAGCAGCAAAATCCTGTCACACCAGCAGTATTTACCGATAGCCTCTATGAGTCTCAGTGGGGAGAGCCCTAAACAGATGCCAGTTTGGACAGTGCCCTTGAGAGAGCCCAACACTTGGGTCAGTTTTCATAGGCATCCATTTACACCTGACTGGGTCAGATGCTTTGCTGCAACACCTGCGTGTTCTCTGAGCCTTCCCACCCTGCGTCCAGTGCTCCTCTCAGCCCTTCTATGATGCCTGGACACTGGCCCCAGCGGGTCCTTTGTCCCCCCTCTCTTCCCCGACCTTTGGGAGCTGTGTCAGATGTTTTCTGTGGCCAGAGCCTCCGCAGGCATAAAGGCTTGGGTCTCTGACTCCACTGTGTTGGTTTATATCCATTTCCTGCCCTTTAGGCGGAGTGAGATAAGGAGGAAACCGTTTTAATTTCAATTCAGGGCAACAGAAATTGAACCCCCTCCTCCCCTCAGATGCCTTTCCCAGCCTCGTGGCATTAGATTCATTAGTGGTTTCAAGTGACACAAGTGATTCAGATAGCCTCTGGTTCCAGGAACACAAAGATCTTGGAAGTGGGACTAGAACCGTTCTCCGGATTCATTGGTCAGTCCTTTTGCAAGTTAGCATTTTGGAGAAGAGATTTCATTCATCAGTCAGAGAGGAATTCTCTGGGACTTTCCATTCTGTCATCTGGATGAGTGTGGTATGTGCCGGCCCTCGTCCCAGGGACACAGGCTCTGTGCTTGCCTGACCCCTGAGCACACTGTGCTCTGTGGTACCTTCTGCCTGCCCGAGTGGTACCTTTTCACTCTGGACACCACCTGCTGGTATTTCCCAGCTTCCAGGCTAGGGCGCTGCACGTCTTTCAACAGATGAGATGCATAGCAATGGGGCAGGTTGTGTTAGGGACTGAGGGAAGCCTGCAGCCCCTGCCACAGGGCTGCAGCTCTCCGGTAGGGCAGCTCAACTTTGCAGCAGCTTTATCCAGCCTCAGCAGGGATAAGTGATCTTTACCAATCACCCCAGATTTCCTTTCTCTCCTACCATTTGCTCAGGGAAGGAACAGCCCTCTGCCCATTGCAGCGAGTCCCTTCCTGCCCTATGGACTCAGAGCCTCCCCACTAGGAAACTATATTGGCAGCCCTGTTGGTCCTAACTCATTTGTTTGGAAAGGAGAGTGACTTCTAATCAACAGGCCTGATGAGTCTCCAGGCAGCACAAGGAATACAATAACTTTCCACCTTCCTAAAGGAAACTCCCACCCAGCTTACGTGGCAGCGGAGCGAGCTGCCCCAAGCTTCTTTTCCTGTCAAAACACAACATTTGCAATCCACAGTGGAGGGAACAATCCTGCACTGGCCCCAGGGGATGGATAGGATGTGTCCGAACAGGCTGCACCAGTCTCTATGACGCCAGCTGTGGGGACACCTGCCTGCAAGAGAAAAGGATTCCACAGTTCTGCACTGTGCTGGGATGTTCTGTGCTGGCAAAAGTCTTCTCTGTCCTTTGCTTCCTGGAACAGCCCCTCGGGCACCCCCCTACACAGTGATTTGCTGTCACACCAGTGGTACAAAACCCTTTTGAGCCCCGCAATAGAGGATACAGTGCACCATTGACATTAGACCAGCTCTACATTAGAAGCTTCCGCCACTGTAGTAATGTTGCTTCTGGATAATCCAGATGAGAACTGCTGGAACAGGAGAGCTGGCCCATTCAGCTACACAATCAGAGCATTTCTAGTGCAGACAAGGCCTTATCTAGGAAGAGTTGCCTTCTAGCAAGAGCAGGGGGACTGGGTGTCTGCACTGCTATCCTATCCTGCCTCTGCCCTGGAGCTGGTCAGAGACTCAGGCAAGTCGCTTAGAGGAAAATTTTCTATTGTGGCCTTTGCTGGAGACCTTCGTGCCTGGTATTTACTAGTGTTCCCCTTTCGCTCCAAGTAAACTGGAGAAGACAACATTTCCTATCTGTCTCATGCTTGGAGGCCTGTGGGTGAAACATGCTCAGCTGTGCTGGGGAGGAATCTGCCCATGACAGAAAGAGTGTGTGCGTGCCTTGGGGAGCGTGCCGTGAAGGACACAGGTAGCTGCTGACCCGCTGTCATGAAGGCCGACTGTCTGGCTTGGTGGTCCGTGTGATGTCAGGGGCTTCACCTATCTCTGTGGAGACAAAGAACTGTGTGTACACAGAACAACAAGTAGCTCCCCTGAGCACGGCCAGCTGATAAAGTGTGTGTTTATGAGCGACTGTCCAAGGGGAGAGAGCACAGTGTGCAGCTCCCCTGACAGTCATGCTCCAGCTGCTGCCCACACCCTCACTGTGCCAGTGAATCACCACCTCGCAGGTCTCTGGGCAGCTTGTATCACCAAATTCAGTCAGCTCCAGGAGAGTTCATTGATATGCAGGGGTAAGCGCTTGTTGCCAGAGCTGCTTTCCTCATCCTGTTGTATCATTTCCCCATGTCAGGGGCTGGGGACTGGATTTCTTCTACAGCCCCTGGGGAGTTTGACAGGAAGCGACACAGTAAACAGGAGCAGACAATGAGTAGCGGTTCTAGGGGGGAGGCAACGCTCTCAGATTTGCTTCCAGAAACAGAGAGCTCAGTGTAACAACCCTTGTGCTGATGCAGAGCTCAGGGAAGTGGCGGACTGCCAGGGCCGTGGCTCTGCTGTTGTCTGCTTAACCAGACAGCAGGTACGGCCAGGCACAAGCAGTGCAGGTTGAAGCTCTGTGACCTCCCTGCCACCAGCTTGTACTGCAGAACCACATGGGTCCTACAGCCACCCAGACAAGCGTGAACCAAGATTTAGCTCTCAGGACCCCCAAGCAGAGCACCACCCTGCTGCCTCCACACCATCCCAGCAGGAGATGCAGATATCTGCTCACAAGGCTGATGTGAACTATGACAAAGCAATCACACCCCCTGGTTCTCTGGCCTTTCACGGCTTGCTTCACTCTGGGTAAGGAAAAACGGGGCCCCTGAATCCAGAGCAAGCATGTGAGTCAATAACAGTGGGGGGGAAAAAGCTTGCTGACAAACAGGGATATCATCCATCAAAATTCAATCTTGCCTTCAGCTCTGAGTGATATGCAGACAAATAACCTTCCATTAATGTTTCTGTTAGCTTTTGGCAGCTGTTTAGATTTGGAGGCTGAAGGGAAAGTTGCCATCAATTGTTCTCATTCATAGGAAAGGTCCCTGCAGTGCATCCACTCCTCATTTACTCCCCTCACTTGATTAATGCACCCTGTAGCAGTGACATACACATAGCGCTGCCCCTGAGTCCTAGAAACATTAATATGTTTGAAAGCCCAAAACATACCGGGACTATTGGATCAAGTCACCGGCACTGTCTACCCAGAAAGTGGAATGGAGGGTTTTCTCCTGAAAGCATGGGTTTGGGATTCAGGAGATCTGGATACAAGTCCCAATTCTGCTACAGATTCCCTGTAGGACCTTGGGTGAGTCACCAAGCCTTTCTGTGCCTTGCTGTTGGCACTTATTTGCTGCCTCAACAAAAGCATGGTAGAATTAATTTCTGCTTATCAATCATCCACAGACCAAAGGTGTTATGGAAATGCAAAGCCCTTTTCCTGTTTACAAGGTAAATTAAGCCCAGCAGGGCTGGCAGACAGGCAGGATGAGACAATATGTGTCCAGTAAAAGAACCAGACGGGATTCCAGGGGCTGCAAACACCACACATCCCTAAGCGTTTTACAAAGGGATCAGGGATGTACAGGGACAAACACCAAAGCACAGGCTATCTCTAATGAGGAATGAGCCTCTGTCTCAGCAAGAGCTTCTTACTAAGCCTGAATGATATTGTACAGGCCCCCCTCCAGCTCCTGTGCTCTGGTCCCTAGTTTGCCCTCACCGCTCAGTAACACATTCCCCGGCACTCACCCTGAGGTTTCCCACCTGGCCTTGCCAGGTTCTGACGCAGCATGGGAAATGCTAATCGTGTTACAAGCCTTTTCAAGCTGTGCCAGCCCAGCTGCTCCTCTGCAACTGTGCATGTGTTGGGTATCGCCTGACAAGCAAGGAGACTGCAAGTGGCTTTCCCAGCAAACTGGCAGAGAGAGGGAACAGCCATGGCCTTCCCCCCGCCTCTGGAGGGAGTTCAGTGTCTGGGGGAGATGGAGGAGCTGCCCCATACCAGGCCCCTTTTCAGGCTCAGGGGTGATCTGATGGCCACCTATAAGTTTATCAGGGGTGACCACCAGGATCTGGGGGAACGTCTGTTCACCAGAGCGCCCCAAGGGAT
>NW_017728925.1:9704535-9726492 GCF_001723895.1 Crocodylus porosus
GACCCCAGCTGACTTCCTGCCCTTTGGGCAGGGGGCTGGACTCGATGATCTCCCGAGGTCCCTTCCAGCCCCAATGTCTATGAAATCTATGAAATCTATGAAATCTTCCCATGCCCCATTCCAAGTCCATACGAGGTCCTCCCCACACTTCAGGCCATGTGCTGTTCAGCAGTCACTCAGAGCCAAGGAACCCAACCCAGCAGCCGCCTGCCCCAGCAAGCATCTGAGTCCCAGCTGCGGGACCCAGCAGAACGGAGCCTCCGCACAGCACAGCCAGTCCCAACCAACTCAGGACAGTGCCTCTTCAAGGTTCAGGCACAGCCCTTCTGCAGACCACACCAGCCTTCTCCCCTGCCCATGCCATGCTTCCCCGTTTTTACCATCTCAGTCCTCTCTTCTCACCACCACTGTCCATGGGCATCAACCGGTCCCAGCCTTCAGGAACGCACCTCCTCTGGCATGGAAGGCACGTGAAGGGAGAACATCAGGACCAAAGAAAGGCTTCTGGGGGTTCCCAATCTCTAATCGAGGCACTGACCCCCACCTGGTCTGTCCCCTGGGACAGCTGGGTCTGCAGGAGCTTGCACCACTACATTTCCATCATACCCTGTCTAAATGTCCCTCCCAACCAACACCATTTCCCAGGCCCACTATGGCTCTAGCCTCGAGCAAGGCTCTGATCTGCACCAACCCAGGCTGGGTTTACAGAGAGCAGCAGCCTAATTTCACCCCCTCAGTCTTTCCTCCATTCACAGTCAATAGGTCTCCCTTTCACCTACTGAGGTCCTCCCTGTCCAGCTTGCATCTCCAGGGCCTCCCACTCATTCTAGGCGAGGGGTGCCGGATGCTATGCTGCATTTCCAGGCAGCGTTCTCAAATTGGCTGCTGCCCTCTAGCCAGGTATCCTTTAAGCTGTCTGGCTAAGCCTGAGAGATCTAGCCATGGTGGGGAAAGAAACAGGGACTTCCATCTCTTCAGGACCTCTGAAAAGTTGCACAGCACTCCCTCAGACCACGGAGTTGTCCTGGTGATGCCTCTGGAACCAGCCTCCCTCTCTGCCTCCCATGCAGCTCTGTGTCTGATGGCTGCTGAACCAGCCCCTTGTGCGCTGCTTTTAATCCTCTCAGAGCCAGACTGACTCTATGCAGGTGCCCCAGGAGCCAGCCGTGAAACAGGCTCCCCTGAGCCCCAGACTATGCAAAGTATTTCACATTTACTCGGACTGTGGGATGCTACTGAGACTAAAGCACTAGACTCTGCCTGCTTTAGTTACCATGGGAGTGCCTGTTGCTCTGTGTGCGCTCTTCTCTGTTTCTCATTCTCAGCAGTAGCACGTAGGATTGGCCTTATCTTGCCAGGCCTTGCAGTGTCCTTCTGGAAACACACCTCTAGCAGCAGCCAGTGTTTGACCCTTCAGAGACCACAGCTAAAGCACTCCCGTGAATCCTCTCCTTTATAGACTTTTTCAGGATTAGCCCTTCTGAGGAGGCCAATGGGTTGGGGTACGGGTATACGGATAGGTGTGTGCAGTTGCATGGTGCTAACTGTGTAATGGGGTTTTAGTGTGCTTTGAGCTGCCAGGTGAACCACAAGAGCCACTTGGCAGAGTGTTGGAGGTAGAGTTATATATATATGTATTTATTTATATATATATAGAAATAAATATTTTTGCAAAAAAACTCCAACTGTTTGCTAAGGTAATACAGTTTCTGCTGAATAACTCCTTACACCTTTTAGGGGTGTTGCACACACCACACCTATCTCAAGGGCACAGGTGAGGGCATGGTTCCACCTTACACTGTGCGTGGGAATAGAAAGTGTGTCACTGGGCTACAGTGAGGAAAGGCGGTTCTACAAGTTTGTCCTTGCAAGAGGAAGGTGTTGTTTCCTAGTGGTCAGGACAGGATTCATGCTCTCCCCCCCACAGCCCCAACCTGGGCACTGAATTTCCAGCAAAGCCTTTGGACTCCCACTTCATCAGCTCTCCCTCTGTACACCTCCCCCAGCTCTATGAGGTACTTGGAGATTTGGAACAAAAGCTGCCATGGGACAGCAGTGCAGCCATTATTAGAGAAAGCTCTGTCTAAATTTCATCTTAATAATGCACCTGCTGCCACTATCGTTTGCTTCCATCCTTCAGGATTCTTTGTCCCTTCTACTCAAAGGCCATTGTGGAGTTGAAGCGCCTGTCACAGAGGTGGCTGCATTTCTGTGCTGTACTCACATCCCAGTAAAATCCATTGCAGTCAGAGTAACTCCATAAATGGCCAGCAATGACCCGTTGTTTGGGTGGCAAAATCAGCAAGGACGGTTTGCTGAAGAGCTTAGTGACCAGTGAGGCAGCACAATAAAAATGTGCAATCGTTCTTACTCCCTCGTTCTTGTTTTGCAATTCCAGCCACAATGACGGAAGCCAATGGTTTCATCCCTTGCTCAGACATACAATGTCTAACTTGACAACATGAACTCAAGCACGAACGGCCTGTCTTATTCAGGGCAGATTTTTCCAGTTGTGCCAGTGTCAAACTCCAGTAGAGTTAAATCAAATTCCACCTGCTGGCCCTTGATGTAGCTGCTAATGCCTCGGCCTCGTAAAAAACCCACTGGTCAGAGATAAGGATGAGGATTCCCTTTGGGAAGGAAAGGAGTTGAAGAGACTAATTTCTGCCCTACACTGGCCAGTGGAGGAGCAGGAAGGATGACCATTACATTGCTATAGCTACACCAGTATAAGCTCCTATGTGGACACTCTTACTCCAGAATGAGCATGTCTTTCATTCTGGGTTAGACAATCACCCAGCCTGCAGGTTTCTCGGTGATGCAGACAATCACCCAGCCTGCAGGTTCCTTATGGCCTTGGGTGGAGAGGGAGAAGCTAAAAGTCATTGGAGGTTCACTGATAACATCCTCCTCTTCCACTTCCCCCAGGTTTGATTCCTGGTCAATGCAAAACCAGATATTAACCTGAGACTGATCTTTTTGGGGCGGACGGAGCTCTGAGCTGCATGCAGTCCCAGGATGCTACTAACAGGTCACGGTGGGTAACTGAAGCACCAGCCAGGCATGCTCATGCCAGCAACAGGGGACCCTTGTGGTGCAAGCAAGGGGAGGGAGCAGCGGGTGGGTGTGGGAGACTCTCAAAGATAGAGGAAGTGCAGAGTGAATGAGGAGGAGGGCAGGGGGAAGAGGAAGGGAGGAGCAGCGAGGGGAGGGCTTAGAGACAGTTTATAAACTTACACCCTTTTTCGTTTCAGTGGCTCCATCAGCAGCCGAACATGGCAGAGAGCCAGAAGAAAGGGGGCTTCAAAAAATTCAGTAAGTAGCTGTGGGGTGCGTGCTGTGGACTCTCATGTGGGTGCTCCTTGATTAGCCTGAAGGCCAAGCATAGTGCAGAAGCAGGCAGGGGAAAGCTGCCTGGGTGTGGGTCATGTAGTGGGTCTCCACACCACGGGGGTCCGTGTGCTATCTTTGCGGGCTGCTAGTGAGTGGCACTTGCAGAGGAAACACACTGCCTATGTAGCAACTGGGGCAGCAGAGCCCAGAGATTTAGTGTCGCTGTCAGCTCTCCTGCTTTGGATGGGGCGACTGGAGTTTCTGACGCGCTCTGCAGGTGCCACAGTATAAAACAGCCCTGTCTGTTGGCCATTCTTGAAACCAAGCTGTCTTGCTGGGAACAGTTTTCTCCAGCTAGTATGAAATGGGGCACTGAGGTAGAAATACAGGTGGGCATCCTTCTCATTTCCCTGCCACCTTGAGCTCAACAGAGCCACATGAGACTCTGTCCCCACCTTAGTCCTGCACCTTGATGGAGACTGGTGGAATACTGGATCCTGGATGCTGAGGGGGACTTGTGGACTTGCATTTGGAGGGACTATGCAGAAGAGATGAGACTGCACGGGCTCCCCAACCACAGATTCTAATGGTGTTAACTCAGGCTGTAGGACTGTAGTGTTTCTGGGCTATAGGGAAAGTCCTGGTTTTCATTGCAATGGGAGTTTTTCCCCTAGATCAGGCTGGAGCTGGTGGTCACCCTACACATGTGTAGAGATCATTTGCCGTTCAGAGTCAATTGCAAAGGAAATTTACCAGCGGCATCTTGTGGGAGTAACTTTGTTCTTTCCTAGAGACCTGGGGCTTTCCCCAGCACACTGAAAGGTAGCTACCCTACCACGCTTTCATTTTCTGCCCCCTCCTTCTCTTCCTTCCCAGCAAGCCTCCCTGTCATGAAACTCTGCCTGAAATGATGATGCTCAAATTTGCACTTGCAGGTTTTTTCCACTCCCAAACCCCTCAGTGCCCTGGCTGAGATAATCATCCCTATCTGATGCTTTCTACTTCAGGATCACCACATGATTCACAACCACAGAGAATGGTCCTGATTTAGGGATGAGGGAAACTGAATCACAGAGTGCTGGCTGGAGCAGAGCAAGAACTGGACCCAGATCTCTGATCTCTTATTTCTGAGCATTTGCCATTTTGGGGCATAGCATTTTTTTGACAAAGGTTCTGGCTATGTAGGAAAGGGCTTCAAAGGCACAAACAACAGTAAAAGGACATTTGATTTTCAGCCTTCCCTTCTCCCAGTGCTCTACAGTCTGGCTGTTCAGACTGGAAGCTGTGCAGGGCAGCGCCCATCTTCACACGGGCATGGCTTCATCACAAAACTCATCCAGCTATGTTTTTAGCTTGGGCTGGCTAACTTTGGCACAAATAAAACAACAGTGAAGACAAAGCAGCCCAGCTCAGCCACTCAAGGACAGCCCAAGGTCCTCTGTGAGCTTGACTTGAGCTGCCAACCCAAGCTAAAATCCAAGTTGCCTTGTTTTCACTGCTGTTTTAACCAGCAGTACAAGCAGTCTGTTTCTGCAGTGAAGACATGCCCTTTGTGTTTGTGCAACCTCTTGAACAACTTATCTTAGTCAAGGCCTCCAGGCACTACCAGAATACAAATAGACAGCAATAAAATAGATCCACTGAGACATATTTCAGCCACTTACTTCAAGTATGGTTATGATTATGGGTGGTCTGGCTGGATGGTACAAGGTAGTAGTTAAAGTGCAGGACACCTGGGTTCCCCTTTTAGTTCTGCTACTGGTTTAGTATATGACTTGAAGCTCATAACTTCCCCTCCTTGTACTTCATTTCCCCAGCAGAGGTTTTGCAAGCTTTAACTTGCAAGTGTTTGCAAATGTCTTGGAGAACCTCAGAAAACATGGCTGGGAAAGGGCAAAGGGTTGCATTGCAGAGCAGCAGTCACAAACATAGGGCCTTTGGGGCCAGAAGAGACAGCCGCAATCGTTTCATCTGCTGTCCTGCACAGAAACTCCAGGTTCCTCCCTGTGATTCCCACATCAAGCTGGACCACTCTTGCCAGACCTAGCCCTGGCCTGAATCTGTGCACCAACTAAGCTGTAGCATGATGACAGAGCAAGGCGGTACCCTGAGAACAAAACTGCAAGCTTCATTCTCAGTTACTAGCTCCCTAAACAGCATGTAAAGAAGCAGCTGCCACAGGAAGTGGTCACCAAGCTGCGAAAAAGCCTTTAGGCGGTAGGTAAATCAGCGAGGTCGTGTACTGCCAATGTTAGTAAGAAAACTGGGGGGCTGTGAGATTCAGTTCCCAGGCTGAATCACCATCTCAGCAGGGGGGGAAAGTGGGGAAGGGGCCAAGGTGAGAAACACAAGCCCATCCTGTTTAAGTTATAACTACAGCTTTGGTTAGCACTCTGCACTCAGCAATAGCAGGTGGTGGCAGCTGTGAAATGAGCCAGCAATGGAGAGCAGTCATTGCTTGCTTGCTCAGCTTAGGAAGTGGGTAGATTATCTGCTTCCCACAGTGTGTGCTGCTGGCAGAAAGCTGGGCTGAAGTGCCAGCTCCACAGCGTGAAGGAGCCCTAAACTAGTTAGGAGAGGCACAGAGATGACACAGATATGTGTTCACAAAGGCACGGAGCTGCACGGTCTCACATCCATGCTGAAACACACACTCGTGTTGCACAGTAACAGACACGCTCACAAGTAGGCACACACAACACTGACTCTCTCCCCAGTGGCTCTTGCCTGGCTTGGGGCCCTCAGCACCATGACAGCCTGGTAGCTCAGAAAGAGCCACGGGGCCAGGAGGTGAGGAAACTGGGCAGCACCTCCCCTGACAGCTCTGGGGCAGGCAGTATGTCTTTCAGAAGCGAGAGTCCTGGGTTCTGGTCCTGACTGCAGGGCTGGGAGGCAGTTCCTGCCCAACGTGATATCCTGGCCTGCCCCCCAGGGCCAAGGCTGGGGTCTGGGAGTCTTTCATCACTTGGTTTCCCTCTCTCCATAGCTTGGTGGGGCGGATGCTGCCCTGGGAGCTGAGTGCCAGCCATGGTAGCAACAAGCACAGAGCAGCACCTGGAATGCCCCCCAGTGCTGGGGCAAAGAGTTGGGATCCCTATCCCTGCTCACCCCTGGGCCTGTCCAAGGGCTTCACCCCTAATCTGACTCTAGCTCAGCAAGGCAGGCAGCCACTTGGGCCCCAAGCCTCTGGCCTCCAACCTGCACTGGCCTTCCTCCCACTGAGCTGCCTGGGTCTCTGCCATGGCTCTGTGGCTTTCCCTGCAGATACATATGTCATGCCAATAAGCACCTATTGCCATACCCCTATATGCTCCTGACGGTTGTATTATTGGGGGTCACCAGACATCACAGATAGCTCAATACACTGTTTGGCTGGCTGCATAGGCAGCTAGCGATCTGGGGCTGTTCTGTTCGGAAGCTGAGCCTATCTCAAGGCTGTTCCCGATCTGAGTCACTTTCTGCCTGAAATAATTGCTTACAGTGCAGAGTAGCTGGTCTGCAACGCAGGATGAATGCTACCAGGACAGCGGCTGGGTGTGACCCCCACTTTGCATGGGCATAACTGATGACTCAGTGTGCAAGTCAGAGGAGGGTCAGGTGGCTGGTAGGGGCCCAATCCTGCCCTCGGTACACATTACCAGGTACTGGATAAGGCAAGAGCTTCAACATGGAAATGAAATCATGATTTTTTGGCTTTGTTAAATACCAGGAGGATACTAGTCTCATTATCATACCAGTTACACATAGGGCAAGCCTGGAGATGGTCCAGAGCTCTTTTCAGAGGATGCACCTGCTCCCTGTGTCTGGCCCTTTCCATTTTAACCCAGGTGCATCGACTGAAAGACGAGCAACTCTTAGAACTGGTTATTACCTACTGCACGGAGCCCAGATGTGACCCCAAGTGCGCAGGACAGTGCTGGGACCGCCGGCTGTTCTCACCTCCCTGAAAAAGGCCAACTGAGCGGAAAAGAAATGGAAGCCAGAGGCAGATGCAGAAGACTATTTTTGACCACTCTCATGTACCACCTACTTAAAAAGGGCAGGTTTAAAGGGTTTGGAATTTATTTTTTGCTGTCATTTCTCTTGTCTTGTTTCCTGCCGTTTAGTTTGGAACAAAGCCTAGGGCACGATGTGTGTGTATGTGTGTGCACGTGCACGCGTGCATGTGTGTGTAAAGACCTGTCATAAATTGTTCACAGCAGCCAGACAAATGCAGCCTCTTCCTCTGCAGCTGTCAGTGTTTTGCTGAGACAGGGAGAGGGCTTGGAAAGGGGTGGCAGGTGGCCCTGTTTACGTTTCTGTGGCTAGTTGGAGAGGAAAAGAATCACTTTGCATCTTGTTGCCCATCCTGGGCATGAACCCAGAGGGCCAAGCCTGACTGCGGGGTTAGAGGACTGCTTGGCCCTCATGAGTGCCAGGGCATCTGAGTTTGGGTCTCAAAGCCCCACCTTGGTCTGAAGCCACTGGGCTTAGCAGGACACAGGAGCAGGGAGAAGCAGAGGTTAGTTTGTTATTGGGGTCTCCCTCTTTTTAAACCAGTGTCTCAGGAGGCTCCTAAGGCAGCTCACCTCTCAGCAGCACCATGCCCGAGCAGAGCGGCCTCACACTCCCTATGCACTTCTGTCAAGCTGGCCTCCCCTGGGGCCATGATGAACATGCCCCAGAGGAGGCCAGAACTCCCCAGTGGGGCTGTAGCTACTGAGCAAAACCTTGCCGACCAGTGGGCAAAGACTAACACAAAGCACTGATTTGCTGGGTCACTGGTGCAGTATCAGATGCTGCTCTCCTCACTGGCCTGATGCTCCTCCACTGCCTGGATCCCTTAAAGAAACCCCTCAACCTGACTCGCCTTAAGCAATAGCACCAGTGCTACGGGATTGGCAGGCTGCTGCCCAGCCAGCAGGAAGCACTCACGCCTTGGTTATGGTGGATCCCCCAAAATAGTGATGCGTTTTGGCTATGTGTCATTTTCCCTTGACGTTGGAGCTATGGGTTTGCTTCTCTGGCCAGATATATATGGAAGGGGGGGAAGAGGTACTGTTCTACCCCATCCCCTAGATGATGCTGTGTGGACTGATTTTCAACAGCCCTGCTCCTTGTGCTGTCCTTTGCCTCTGTGCCAGTGTGTGAACATGGAATGGGTGAATGGAAGTGTCTGGCAGCATCTTGCACTTGTTTTGCACAGGAGTGAATCATACTAACAACCCCTAGTTCCTACCCGACTCTTTCCAGACCCAGATCTCCATGAGCTTTCCAAAGGTTAGTGTCATTGTCACCAGCATACAACAATGGTGCAAATCCACTGGCCCAAATCAAGGTTCAGGAGGGTACCACCAAGTCCCACCAATGCAAAAGGTCCTTTTTAATCACAGTCTCAGTCTGGGAGCCAGATGAGACCCATGGCCTGGCTCTCCTATGCCCATCCCTGTTCTACTCACCCCAGCAGTAACACAGACTGATGCTTTCTCATCTTTTCCAGAGTTCTTCAAGTTCAAAGGCTTTGGGAGCCTGAGCAACATCAATCGAGTGTTCACCATCCGGCGAGTGTCTGTCGCCCCCAGCGCACCAGAAACCCTGGGGCCGGGTCTCCTGCAACCCAATGGCTTCCTGGAGGACACCTTTGAGAGCACTCAGGATGACTTGAACACCATGCCCAAGAGCCCCACCCCCTACGTCAGGTCATCCGACATGTACAGCCATATGGGGACAATGCCCCGGTTGAGCCATGCAGGGAAACGGGCCAAGGGCTCCAAAAACTGTCAAGAGGAAGGGAACCCTGATGGCAAAGCCTGTGGCACATCCCCATCATCCCCCTCAGAGTCCCCAGCATTTTCCATTGCCCCTGCCCCTGGAGCAGACCCCGCCTCGACAACTGGAGAATCAGAGCAGAACGGGAAAAAGACTCTGCTGTCAAACAGCATCCCCAGCCCTAGGGGATCAATCACAGTGACACCCAAAGTAGAGTCCAGCTCCTCAAGGAGCCTCCCTGAATCAGCCTCCGAGTGCACAGCAGAGACACAAGTGGCCAGTCCAGCGCAGGCCCCTGTTCAAGCTCCCAGGACAGAGCTTACCAAAGAGGAGCCATTGGAAGAGCCCATTCAGCTGGATGGAGGAGATCAAGGGGAAGAGACACTACTGGCAGTCCCCCCCGAGAGCTCACAGGAAAGGTAAGACCTGATCTGATATAGTACCTGACTAACTAGTGCTGCTGAATCACGGCTTGAGTTAGGAGGGTGCTGGGCCTACAGACCTCTAGCCAGCAAAGTCCCTAAGTAGTCCTGGACCAAGCACATGCTACAAGTCTGGAAAACTTTGAGAAACCTCTCAAATTTGAGAACGCTTTTCCTGTGGGATTTCTGAGCTTTCCTGCTTCTGGTCCGGATGGAAATGTCTCTGACAGCCTGGCTTTGCCTGTTCTTCCTGTTATCTTGTTCTCAGTTTAATTTCAACTCATAGTGTTATGGGCTTGATCCAGCTGAGAAAGGCAATTCCCCAAATGTTGGTGTCAGGGAGCAGGTGTGAGATGGGTCTGTAACATCTCCAGCGTGTAACAGTCTCTCACCCGCTCCTCCCCCTGGGATGGGAATGTCCCTTTCAGAGCTCAGCCACTGCCTCTAGTTCAGTCTCAGCAGCTGGGACATCCAGCACAGACGGCCTGCTGCTGCTGTTCAGACCCCAAATGCCCATGGCTCTCAGAGGAGAGAGCTGCCTTCACCCCAGTGCCTCTCAGCTCCAGCCTTACCCAAACTGATTTAAGTGCGTGTCAAATCCGTGAAGGAAGTCTCTGCCTGGGAAAGCCTGTGCACGCAGGAGCTCACAAGCTGGAATGCAGATGGGGGCAAACTGGGCTGGTGGGTGGATTACAGCTGCATTAACGAGACCCCAGCATGCTTTTGTGGTGATGGGGGAGTGAGGAGAGTGACTTGACAGCAAGTTTCTGAGAACCGTAAAGGATGGCAACCCCCTGCTTACTCCAACTTTCAACACCTGCCTCCCCCATCCACCAAGAGCCTAAAAATGATGACAGCCTCCATGCCTGTGTGTCTGTAAGCACATGAATCCTTTGCCCTAGGAAATAGGTCAGCCCATGCCAGGGGACTCTGGCTGCTCTCCCTACAACTCCCTAAATCCAAAGTGGGGGGCAGAGCACAGGGGGAGAATACAATGCAACCCAGTAGCAACAGGAGCTCCCAGTGCTGCCAGATCCATTCCTCTAGCCAACACGCCCATGAATCCCATGCTGTCTTTTGGTCTCCCCATCTCTGAGGCAGTGCAATATGCTGCCAGATCCTGGGGTGATGGAGGCAAAAGCAGGGGCAGGTGAGAGGCATGCAGTTTCCTTGCTCTGGTTTCCTTGCTCCTCCCACCGCTTGACTCTGGGAAGGACAGGGTCTTCCTGGAACGGGCTTTGCTTGTTCAGACAAGTCTGGGCTATGGGCCCGAGCAGAGGATGTTATGCCACTCTCCATCACGGCAATTTCTGAGCACAAAGAACCAGGCCCTCAGCTGACATAGCAGCCTCATTTGTGTAAAGCAAATGGCGCTGCACTGATTCATACCAAGTAGCTGAAAATCTTAAAGGAGAGGCCCTTTCTTCTCCAGTGGGGAAGTTTTCTCTCCCCAGTCTTGGCTCCTTACACCCCTTCTGCCTGGCCCCATTCTGGCCTCGCATTCCCGGTTGACATCAGAGCGGCCCTGTTGGCCTCAGCGGAGTCACTCCTGATTCCCACCAATGCCAGTGACCTCAGCCCCCGGCCCCCTGCCTCCTTCCCACACGGGACCAGCACTTTTCCCAGGGATCTGGCGTTTGTTTTCTCAGGCGGTCTGTGTTATGGGAGGCTCAGTGCAGGCTGCAATGCCAGGAGCATGTTAATGAAGAGGAATTTCTCTCAGCTATGGGAGCTGGGCCCCTGCTCAGCTTTACATGCCTTATTGGGCACTGAAAGGGAGGGACAGAGGCAGCTGGGAGGAGGGACAGGGACACAGAGGAGGCGGTTCTGCGTCCGGCTCTAACCTCCAGAAGTTCAGCGCTTGCAGCTCAGAGCAAGAAACAAAGTTTCTCCCCAAGTGCAGTGTGCAAGTGCAGAGCTCACAACTCAGCCAGCCAGGACAGATGACAGAGGTGGGCCGGAGGTATTACACCCTGGGGCATGGCAGGTAAGCATATCGAGGCCTTCCACAGCTGAAGGGGAGTCGGTGAGGCCAGAGCAGCGTGCTTGTACAGGGGGGTCCACAGCTAATTTTGGTTTGCAGAGAAGAGCAGAGTGGGTTGCGGGAGAAAGACCTCTTTGTGCATGAGAGAGAGAGAGAGTCAAGTGGAGGAAGGAGAGGAAAGAGCCTGAAAGGGAGGAGTGGGGAAGAAGTCTTCAACTTTCACTACAGCACAGAGCTACTCGCCTCCTGAGAGGGGAAAGGGATGCTAAGGAGGGTTGGGGGCGCTCTGGAAAGCTGACGCAGGATCTGCCTAGTGAATGCATTCCCCGTCCCTCAGCGGAAGAGATTTGCTCATGGAAAGAACAAATACATCTGTTGCCGAGACCGCTGGGACTCTGAGCCAGGGGCTCCGCGGGCAGGAAAGGCGCTCAGAAGCTGGGTGCAGTCGGCTTTGTTGGACTTGCTTGGTTTCTATAGACTAGGAATGAGGTCACTCTTTAGCCAAACCCTGGCAGGGGGTAGCAGGAGGCTCCTTTCACCGCTCTCTCTGCCCTGCCCAAAGCCCCGGAGCCTGGGAATGTGCACAGCATGCGTGAGTGTAATATCCTGCAGTCCCTCACACCCTCAGGCCTTGTCCTTGCTGCTGAATACTGTGGGACTTTACCTCTGAGTATCTAACAGAGGAGCCATCCTGAGGCAGAAGGACAGGAGAGAGCTAGCACTCTGGTTTTTACCGTGAAGTAAACTAGGTAAGACCAACCCTAGATGGGGTGGAGAGATGATCCTGCTTCCGTTTCTACATGGTAAAACCAAAGTGCCTGCTGCCTTTACCATAGGGCAGCTCCTGGGCTCTGGAAATGAAAAAAAAAAAGAAGACCCAGGTTAGCAGTGACCACGGGGCTTCGTTCACTATCCCCTTGAAGCTGGGGCCAAAGGGTATGAGCAAGAAGGGACTGCATGATTTTGTGCCCCCGGTTTTGGCTGGAACGCCCTTTGGGTTCACCTCGTTTGCCCTACTGGAATTTCTGCCTGCAACGGCTCGTATTCATCAGCAAAGGAGGCAGGGAATAGACTGCCAGCGTTCACTGCTGAGAAAGAGCAAGGGAGGCAGTAGCTGAAAAAAAGACTGAGGCACCAAGGTGGCTTGAGTAAAGAGGAGCAGGGAGGGAACGAAACACTGATGGGACAGTCAGGGATGTGTCTGCTTCCTCTGACTGATTACAGCCAACTTCCCAGTTACTGCAAACTGGCTGAGACCCTGGGGAGCTGGGTGCCTGCTTCCATCCTGAGCTGGCTGTGGGTGCGGCCTGCTCATTGCCCATCATTTAAAAAGCAGAATCATCTGTGCATCCAGCAAGGGCACAAACCTGGGGTCAACCCCAAGGGCAACTGGATCCTGGATGCTGGGTGAGAAGGGAACAAAAGTGCTCCTTAGGTCACTGCCATGGGAGATCTTCCCACCCTGCGCTCATCCTGCAGCTGTCAGAGGCACATCCTGTCTGTCTGGAAAAATCTCCCTTCATCTGAGCTGAGGAGGAGGCCAAGGACACTGGCGGTGACTGGCTTTCCTTTGCTCTGTCTGATGCTCACTAATGGACAGTAAATTGTGCTCAGACAATAGCAAGGAGGCCAAGAAGTTCATTTGAAAGGTGAATGCTCCATCTTTGACTCAACCCAGGATGCTTACGTGCTGCAGCGATAATGGAATGTACTGGTCAGAGCCTCCTACAGCCTCTAGGATCCATGCTGTGCCCTAAAACAGACAGTGCAGACACTATATACTCTATCCATACTGCCCTGCCAATGCCATTTCTTTCTTGCCTGCAGCATCCCTTTCTGTTCCAGCTTTTGGATTGCTTGCCAGATTTATCAGTTCCCCCTCAGATTGATCTCCATCACCTCCTGCTATTCCACTTCTCTGCAGTGCCAATGTACCTTCATTTTGCCTTGAGCATCCACTGCTTTTCCAGTCCTAGGCTTTCCTGAGCACAAATGGTGCCAGATTGTAATACAAGTTCTGTGACGCAGGCAAATCTCCATCAGAGTCTAAGCTGCAACCATCGCTCTCATGCACCTTGTGACCCAGTCTGGAATCTAGATCTGGGTTCCCAGAAGAGGAGGGTTGCTGCTCTAAGCAGCTGTGCCAAATGAAATGACGTTTTGGGGCAGAATCTAGCAAAGGGCTATAGCTGAGATAGTGACATCCCAATCTTAGAACAGGCTCTGGAGGTGCTGCTTCCTAAGTGTCACTGTCAGGCACCCATGTGACATGTATTTAGGATCCGCCTTTGTTCTACAGCTGTGGCCTTTGACAGTCACACTGGGTCACAGGGCTCACCTTACCATATGCCCACCAGTGAGAAAGATGCTGATCTGAAGAATCATCCCTGAGTAATCTTCCTCCCTATCTCACACCAGGGACAGGGACCCTCTGAGGGATTATCCTTCCAAAGTTGCCTGGACCAGCATTTCCCCGCTATGCACAGAAATGGCATTTCTCCTTCCTAGATTATCTTGCATAAACAGCATTTTCACACATCCCTCCACATCGATAATCCTGCTTAAAGGTACAGAGTCCTCCTCATGGACAAGTCCCGTAACAGTAGGCACCAGTGCCAGTGAGCACCGTCATGTGCCTAGGGATTTTGATCTTGGTAGCAATGCCCACTGTCATGTGACCAGGCCAGGAAATAAAGTCCAGCCACTTTCCAACAGAGATCTTACAATGCAGCAAACTGAATCACTCCTAATAGCGCAAGTGCAGCTTCCTGAGTTACTTGGTCTGGGAGGAAATATGGGAAAGAGATGGAGGAAGTGACTTCAATGAATCCATATTTTTCTTGAAGCAAGCAGTAGGGAATAGAATAGATATACATGGTGAACACTTCTTGGTTGCTGCACATGGCCCTGAGGTGCTCTGCTCCCTTCTGGTGCAAGGGCGAAGGGGACTGCAAGCAGCTAGACCGAGTCATTCTAAAGTGTCAAAAGAATCGATCCAGGCAGGAATGCCCCTTGGGAGAGCAGTTCTTTACAAGCAGGCAGCCACCAGGTGAGCACGTTAGCCACTGTGGTACAAACACATGGAACAAGGGCAATAGCCAACTGGTCACTGGCCAGCCAAAGTGGAGACTGGTTGACTAAGTGGAGACTTGAGGCCTGAGAGCTGACCAGCCCAAAGCAAGGTGACTGTAAATGGACTTGGCTTATTAAAGAACCATGCAGATCATTGATGCAGAGTCTGGGAGCACTGTCCTCAAAGGAAGGGGATAGCAAGCAATTGGCTAGGCATCTGCAAAAGCCTCTTATTCTCTTAACAAGTTTTTTTGCAAAATGACTCCTCTGTAGTAGTTTTAATCAGTTGAGCTCAAAGGAGCCAGGTATCCTCACTTTATTGATGGAGAAAGGGAGGCACAGAGAATTAGGATGACCTATCCAAAATCCCCAACCTGGCTATAAGCACAACTGAGACACTGATTGCCTGAGACCCTACTGCAGGACAAAGGAGAAATGCTGTGTTAGGAGAGTTCATCAAGTGCAGGCCAGGAGGGCGATGGAAGCAAGGCGTTGTAGCCAGAAGTGTTTGAGGTCTTCCTGACTCATTTCTGAACCCAGATGTAGTAAATGCATTGGCCCAACCTGACACCAGCTGTGGAGGACATGGAGGCAGCTTGCCCCGCCTCCCCGAAGCATTCCCAGCCAATCAAAGCAGGCTCCTAGGCGGCAGGGCCACGTTCCAGAGGGAGCGCTGGAATTTCTCCCAGGCACTTTGACTCGCTTCAAGAATGCCGAGGCTCATTCAAGAATCCTCTGGGCCATTCAGTCATAAGGGTTCCCAGCATACGGCTGCAGCCGGCATCCTGGTGCCTCTCGCACAAGCGCCACATCTGCTTACAGTTAGGAGGGAGGTTATTAATAGTGGTTTCATTCTTCCCCAGCCGGGAGTGGAAGCTGGGGCTCATCGGCCCCGGCTGCTGGGATGTGCATGTGGCAGCTCATTAGCCATAAGCCCAATGTCTTCGCTAAGCACTGGAGGAGCTTAAAAGCCCCTCCTAAATTCCACTTCCCAGCTGCTCTCATGCTCCCAATTTCCTGCCTGGTGCCTCCCCTCCCCACTTAGGCTTTTCTCACAGATTCCCAAGGACCCAAGGTCACTCTCTGGCTGTGTGAAACACATACGTGAGACAGAGGCACCTTTGGACACGTCCACCAGCTCACAGCTGGTGCTGGGGAGAGCCCGAGTGGATTTGTAGACTCTCTACAGTACCAGCAAAAGTCAGTCCTTGCCCCGCATCACTGTCTGGAAAATTGCCACTATGAGGAGGTAGCCTGCTATAGTAGCCTCTGGTTTGGAAGCCATGGCTGTAGCAGCTCTTCTTCCAGTGGCATTATTCATGGCTGGTTACTCCCCCACACTCCATTTACCCAGGCAAATCAGCAGAGACTTGCTCTACATCATCATAACCATCTGGTGGATGATACTAATCACTGGGCACCATGCCAGGGCCCTGCTGCTGGGTGAGTGGAAACCCTCTAAGGATGATGGGCATTGAGTTCTGCCTGTCTGTCAGGCCCATTTTAGCTCCCAGAGATCAGTACAGGATTTGTCCCCAGTGTGCATCTACTAGTGATTATGGGATCACCTGCCCATAAGAGGTACCTCCGCAATCTGAGAAATCTCACTGCTGGGCTGTCTCCCAGTTTCCAGTCTCACTTTTTCACACTCTGAAGTTTCTTGAGTGAAATAGAGTCTTTGTGGCCATCTGGATATAGGCATTAATGACACAAATGAGGTGGGTGCTGCTCCCTGCAAGGCAAGGTTCTCCATTAGACTCCACGTCCAGCCCAGGCACATAGGGCACAGACACCACAGCAGGCTCAAATGGGTTGCAGTGATTCCTGACCTGGCATCTGTTGTCCCCTTGCAGAGTAGCATAGTGCCTGATTCTCCACTTATCCCACGAGCACTGTCATGTAGGGTGTCCAGTGCAACTGGACCCCCACAACTGGGAGGAGTTCTTGCACCCTCCACCTGGCTCTTCCATTGATTCACTGAGTGCCTTCAGCAAGTCATTTCATCCATGTGCCTCTGTTTGCCCTGCTGTAAATCAAGGTCACAATCCTTAGCTGCCTCCTGTTACCTAGTCATTGTTATTTATGTTCTGGTAGCCCTTGGGAGCCCCCAAACCATTCTAGTTCCCATATATGCAGAACAGACCTGCATTTTTAGGCTGACAGGGTTGAGGAAGAGATTAGCGTACAGATCATACCAAACTCAAAGAGACCACGGTGTGCATGTCCCATTTCTGACATGCTACACCAATGCTGTCTCTGTCTAGACCGCGGATGTCAGTCTTCTTCAAAAACCAACAGGAAGTCAAAGCAGACACTGAGGGCAACACAAACCCTCTTACGGTGCTTTGAAAATGGAAGTCTTGAAAAATCTGCACCATCAAAAGCCTAGAAGTCAATGGCTGAGTGCCCTACCACATACACCCATTTTGTACCAGCCCAAATCCACTGGTCTTGAGCCAACTACTTCTTTATACTAGTGTCAGTAAGGGCAAGTTCTGGGCAATGAATAGAAAAGATCTGTGTCCTTTCCTGCTCCCTCTACCTCCAGGTGTCCTGTGTGTCTGCTCCTGACGGCTGAATGTGCCGCCGGCCTATAAGGCAGCACCACCATTGATTTCAAGGTTCTTAGAGCTTTTAAGCACATGACTAATCTAGGGAAATCAGTAGCACTGCTCACATGCCTGAGGTGAAGTATTGGCAGGTCAGGATGCCAGGATGTGTGTTGCTCAGGTCAGTTTGTGGCACAGGGATGATAAGAAGCACTGAGCCTGGAGAAGGAGCCCACGGGGCATAGCCTGAAAGAGGGAGGGGAGGAAAGGTGGCTTTATGATGCCCCTGCCCACCCTGGATTCCAGGCTGCTCTAGGAGGTAAAGCAATAGACCCAGGGGATGCTCACATTTACAGCTGCATCTTTTCAGAATCTTTTCAGCCTCCTGAGCCTGTTTGCCAGCCCCTTCCCAGGGAGGCAGTACAGGCCCCTGCACCACTCTGGTCTCCTTGGAAATCTCCCTTAGCCCCTTGCAGTTCCTGTGTCCCCTTCACACACAGCCAAAGCCACCCATAGGGCAAGGGCCAGGACAGACTCCTCACCTGTCCTTCCCAGCCTCTGGCAGGTGTATACATGTGTGTATCTCCCTATTTGTGCACCTAGTCCAGCATCCTGGAGAAACAAGTCAGGAAGCTTGGTGCAAGGGTCCATAAAGGGATTTGCACATGGAGTCATTGCTGCGACAGTCATAACAAGGGAACCATCGAGTTTAAAAGCGGGACTGCATGGTTTAAATATTAAATATCTGAGCCTGGCTCCCAGCTGCACAGCCTGGGGGCAGGCTAAACAGGGCTCACCTCCCCACTGCTGCTGCAGAGTTACTACCTATTGTTGTGGGGGGAAGGTTTCATTAAAATGGCCACCCCCTGAGCCCAGCCTAGTAGCACAGTGTAGTGAGCAGCTTTGGTTTGGAGGAAGGAAAGGATTTGGACACGTCTCCAAACTAGTTGGAAGACAGATTATTCCCATTATCCTGCCACATTGGGCAGCATGCATGGGTTGTACGTGGAATATGCCCTTCACAGTTGCATTCCTTCCTTTTAAGCTCTGCGAGCTCACCCTGCTGAGACAAGCAGCTGAGCAGGCTGGTTCCTTCTCAAACCTTCTAACCAGCAAGGACAGTATCCCAAACTGCTACATTAATAGAGCAGCCAGAAGTAAGCAGGAGATGCCACCTTCCCATCTCCCATAGTGACTCCTAGCACACCTCAGATCTTTCCAGTGGCTGGACTGAGTCAGAGCTCTGGAATTTTTAATTGCTGTCTCCAATTTGCTCATTAGCTTGTGTGTGTGATTGCATTTTGCGGGCGAAGTTAAACTGTGAAAAGCAGGGACACCAGGAGTTCCTTTGAATCACACATCCCACAGACTGCAGTTGTGTTGCCTTGTGCTGTGACCCTAGCAATTCCAACAAGCTAGAGACAGATGCTGAGCTCAGGGCTCAGTTGGGATCTCAAGAAGTGGCCTTCATGTCTGGGGTGGCACTTTTCTGCTCTGGCCCAGGATCACAGCAGGGCTTAGTGGTCGCTGGAGGTGCTGCAGTTTGGTTAAGAATTAAACTGAGGCCTTAATTAAACTGGTGATGGATCCCCACACTCCCCCTACCCACCTTTTCCACAGCCCTCCCCTGCCCAGCACCCTGTCATCCAACAGACAGGCAAGGCTCAGCCTGTGAATATTTGAAGGGAAAGGTGTGGAGAGAAAGGGAGGGGGGCCATTTCCTGGCCAGCCCCCCTAGGGTGGGTGGAGGCACTGTCTGGCTCCTGACCCGGGATTCTGCGAGTTATTCTGGGCCTCCTGGCCCACCCCTTCCGCCCTGCGCTGCTCCCTCATCGTGCTCCTGCTGTTTGGGAGGGCTTGGGGGAAGCAGATGGGGCCTGAGCAAGACAGGAAGGTGCTGAGGAAACACTCTTGCAATCCTACGTGTCCCTGCAGCATCCTATTCCCAGAAGAGGATGGGATTTCAGGTCTGAGTAATGGGAAACTGGGAGCAAACATCCCCTTTTTTAGTAAGGAGGGGACTTCAGCGATTACGATCATTGTACCTGCCCCCGCTTCCAGCCCCCCTGTAAGCAGAAATGCCTCCAGGCCTGATTGCCCCTTAGTACCAGCCCTCCTGGGTCTGGGAGGATTTACGCCACCTGCCCCAAGAACTTCCCCTGCCAGCAGTTCTGGTTCAGGCACTTTCACCTCCAGAGACTGCCCCCTTCACCCCCACACTTCTCCCGCCTGAGCCCAGCAAACACTCATACCCCGGCCTGGCTTGTGTGACGGGCCCCAAGCCGATTTGAGGAAAAGTCCCGTGAGAACGTCCTCAATCTTCTTTGGTCGTATTAGGGATATTAAGGTCTAATTCCAGGAGCTCATGCACTGGGCAAGGAGGTCTGGGAACCTTTTCTAAAGCACACTTGTTCTCTCAGCTGTTTCATAATAGCTTCTGCATCTGCCCAGGTCAAGCTGGTCCCCCCCTTGGGAAATTGCCCTCCAGCCTCCAGTTGTCCAGGGCACCCCCCTCCTCCTGCCTGGCCTCCAGGGAACAGCTGGCAGGTGACACTGCAGCTTTCCCTCTCCCTCTCTCCCCCTGCGCCCAGTTTTACAGTGAACTGTGGAAACAAATATGTTATGCACCATTGCAGTAGCCTGTCTATGGAGATTTTGTTTTGTTTTGTAAAAATATATGTCTTTATATATATATATATAAAGGTTATATATAGACACACCTTCTAGTCACTCTAACCTGCCTGTCTAGGGAGGTTTATATTTTTTTTTTTTACATTTAAGAGAATTTTTCATGTGTCAATCCAAATCAATTCCAAATCCGTGAGTCAATCCAGAACCATAAGTGGCCCTACAACTGGCAAACATCCTCCACACCACCTGGGGCTTCAGATGTTTCTAAATCCTTTGGCAGGCATCCTACATGCAAGCCCAAGCCCAGAGGCTTGGGGTTCGGATGCCCCTGAGTTTCACTAGTCCTCAGCCATAAGGCTGCAGGAGCAATCTAGGGAGGAGTCTCCCGTTTCCATAAAGTGGGCATAAAGCCAAGAAGGGGAAGGGGAAGACGAGAGAGGAGGACGCCTTGGACCGCTAAACCAAGCAGCACCCACAAGTACAGCCCTGCCTAGACCGACGAGCGGAACATACACACAGGCAAGCAACAGGGGCCCGGGCAACGCTGCAATTAGGGGGCCAGTGCACACATCCACAGGAGGCCTCAAATGCCTCTACACAAACGCTCGTAGTTTGGGAAACAAGCAGGAGGAACTTCCCTTCCTGCTAGCTGACACCAACCCAGACATAGTAGGGCTCACTGAAACATGGTGGGACCCAACGCATGACTGGGCGGTGAATATCAAGGGCTATAGGCTGTACAGGAGGGACAGGACAGGGAGGAGAGGTGGGGGTGTGGCGCTCTACATCAAGGAGGAATACACATCCTCATCAGGTAGCATAGAGTCAGAGGAGAGGCACATGGAAGTGCTCTGGGTTAGGATACAAGGCAGTTGAGGGGAAAGAGACTTAACGGTGGGGGTCTACTACAGACCTCCCAACCACGGGGAAGAGCTAGACCAGGAATTCTTCAGTCAGCTCATGGAGGTAGTTAGGTCAAAGGACGTGGTCATCATGGGTGATCTGAACTTTCCAGACATCTGCTGGGAAGAGCAGTCAGCCAGGTCTGACTGCTCACGTAGGTCCCTAGCCCAAATGCAGGACCTCTGTCTAACCCAGGAGGTGCACTGCCGCACCGGGGGAGACGCCTTGTTGGCCATGGGTGACAACCTGGTGAGGGGGCTGCGGGTGCTCGACCACCTGGGCAACAGTGATCATTCCCTGCTGGGATTCACCATCCAGCGCAAGGTGGCAAAGGCCTGCAGCAAGGCAGCAGCCCTAGATTTCAGGAAGGCGGACTTCAATGAGCTAAGGAGAATAGTCGGGGAAGCACTGAGGTCCCACTGGGGAGGAGAGCCAGGTGTCCAAGAAGAGTGGTTGCTCCTTAAGGAGATGATCCTCCAAGCCCAAAGGGAAGTAATCCCGACACGGATCAAAGGGAGCAGGAGGGCGCAAAAGCCCCCATGGCTCACCAAAAGCATCTGGGAACGTCTCCTAGCTAAAAGGGAGGTGTACACCCAATGGCAGGGAGGGGCCATCCCCAGGGAGGATTATACCGCAGTTGCTCGGGGATGCAGGAGGACAGTCAGGAAGGCCAAGGGGGAGAAGGGGCTGGGACTAGCTCCCTGGATCAAGGACAACAAGAAGTCGTTTTTTAAATCCATAGGGGCAAAAAGAAGGTACTGGGTAACGTGGGGCCCCTGCAAGACACGCTAGGAAATTTGGTCGTCACACCAGGTGACAAAGCTAACCTATTTAACGACTTCTTTGCCTCCATTTTCCTGAGCAGGGACCAGATCAGCGCCCCCGCTGGGACCCCCTCAGGCCCCAGGGGAGGTGCACCCAGGCCAAGGGTCAGTGAGGATCTAGTCAGGGAACTTCTGGAGGGACTGGATGTATTCATGTCAGCTGGTCTGGACGATCTCCACCCCCGAGTGCTGAGGGAATTAGCTGAGGTCATT
The DNA here is from genome assembly GCF_001723895.1 of Crocodylus porosus. Taxonomy (NCBI): domain Eukaryota; kingdom Metazoa; phylum Chordata; order Crocodylia; family Crocodylidae; genus Crocodylus; species Crocodylus porosus. The sequence continues at coordinate 9,726,215 of NW_017728925.1, forward strand.
GCGGGACCCCTGGCACGGCTGTACGAGCACTCGTGGGGCTCTGGTGTGGTGCCAGAGGACTGGAAGAGAGCCAATGTGGTTCCCATCTTCAAAAAAGGGAGGAAGCAGGACCCAGGGAACTACAGGCCCGTTAGTCTTACCTTGATCCTGGGTAAGCTTTTTGAGAGAATTATCCTGGCGCATGCCCACAAGGAGCCAGCAGGGGAGGTTATGCTTAGGGGCAACCAACATGGGTTCATTAGCGGCAGGTCCTGTCAGACCAACCTGGCGGCCTTCTA
>NW_017728925.1:9727428-9737435 GCF_001723895.1 Crocodylus porosus
ACACACACACACACACACACACACACACACACACACCCCCTAGTCACGCTAGCCTATGGAGTGCACCAGTTCCACCTTGACTGACCTCTGCAATAAGTAACTATTCCACAGGGAAGACCTGGGATTAGTCAAGATGCACTGTAGGTTGCTGGATAGCGCAGCCATTGCTGATGAGGCCTGATACCAATTCAGGGAGAGCTGCAGACATTGTCTCCCAGCCCTGCAGCCAGGCACAATACGTCCTGTCAGGGCACAACCAGGAGACATGCAGGGTCACAGTGTCTGTATTTTATGGCTGTCACTTCTTGATAATCACCAGCTCTTTTTGGTTTCTCTAGGCACCAGGATGGCCCAGAATCCAGCAGTGAATACGTTAAGGTAGGAACCCAACCACTTTCTCCAGTGCATGTTTACTCCCTGTGCTGATAATGGAAGCATTGGCTCATTTATAACCACCGCATTGCTTGGGAAGATCAGCTGCTCCCATGCATCAGACCCAGCAGCACTGTCTCAGGCTTGAGAGGGGTGTGTGCAACCTAGTCACAAAAGAGCCTTAAAACCTTGAGTATCTTCCTGTTCAGTTGACATCCCATACAAATTTAAGAAGCTGGCATTGGTTTCTATTCCCTGTGCTGCAGTAGGTGCATTAATACCAGAGGGAGACGGAAGGCTCCTAGCTAGCAAATGCCATCTTGTTGATATTGTGACTGTGTTCAGGACTTGGGAAGCTCATTTCCTCTTTACACTGCTCCCTCCTTCCTTGCTTAAAGGAGTTCCCTTAACACCGGGAGCTTCCCACTTCTTCCCTTCACAGGGCTTCCATCTGCACAATGATGTTTAGCACTACACCAAAGGTATGGTTGGCACAAGGCCTTTTTATAAGCAAGGAATCCATTACACTTGGATCAAAGCCTGTATTTCACTTCATTACCCACCCAAAATTCAGCCTCCTCTGTCTATTTTGAAGTCCAGCTTCAGAGTCAGATCTAAACCCAGATCTGGGTCAAGTACAGGGTGTGGGAAAGCCTATTCCATCTGTCAGGAGCTGTGTCAAGTCTTTGGCTGTGGGGTAGGTTTGCTGCCATGCGGGGCTTTTAAGTCAGTACGTGGGAGGAATCCCCTCCCTATGAAAAAGCAGCGTCATTGTGAGAGCTGCCTTGGCTTCATGTTGTCCAGATGTGGGAGCAGGTGTTTGCTGCATCAAGGAACACAGCTAGTGACATGGAGCTAGGGCTGGAGCCACCTCATCCCGCAGCCTCAACGTGGAAAAAGCAGCTTCAGCTACTCAGTAGCAGCCACGTGAAAAGTTGGTGTAAATCTCTACAAATCTCACACAAAGATCCTGCTTATTCTCCAGCAAACTGTTAACATTCCCTGGGAGTCTTCATGCGTTGACAGAAATTCATTAGTGAGCGACTAGCCTTGGGGAAGAGCATGCATCTCAGAGGAATGCCAGCAGGACTATTTGAAGGGGGCAGGGGTGGGAATGGATGGCTCAGGAGCTTGCCCATGGGGATGTTCAGTCTTCCACTTCCACACATGCAGTACAAATGTAGCCCAGGTCAGCTACGAATGGAGGTTGCCACCATCTGCTCTCTATTGGTGACCCAGGTGAAATAATCAGATGACTTCCCAGTTCAGTTCCCAATGGGAAAATGTTCACCTTACAAAAGTCAGCAGCCACAGGTTTGCAACAGTATTTGTCTGTTGGGGAGCTGAGCACCTGCCCTCTAAGAGCCAGGCTTCTTGAAGGTGTGTCTGCAGCAGGACAAAATTGGGAGGCATTCCTGGAAATCTTGGCAGTTGGCACTAGATGCCAGGCTCAACAGAGAGATCAAGCAGCAAGTCTCAGCTACCCTGAGGGCTCTTTGGTAGTAGGAGATGTCCTGAAGGGGCAAACTCCAGATTCTAGGACTATTACTCCTTACTTAATGTGGGGGGTTTCAATCCTTTCTGTAGCAGGACCTCTCTCTCTCATGTAGCAATACAGGAAGGGCAGGTTGTCTGGATAGCACTGGAATAGTCAGGAACATCCAACAGCCCTTAGGATGGAAATCTGGAGAGCTGAAAGCAGCACATCTTTGAAGGAGGGATGGTAGACGTGTATTTGTTTCTCCTGTTTGCCAACCTTTGCAGTCAGCACAGTGTGAATCTCTTTGATTTATGCAAGCATTGTCCTGAGAGGGCAGGGACATAGGCAGAGGAAATGAAGAAGGAATTCACTTGAGCTGACCTTGCTCGTGAAATGTTTTCTCCTTACTATATTTTTCCATGCACCCACATACTTAGCTATGGGCTTAATTTGTGAGTTATGATTTAACTAACCAAAACATAGGCATGCTAGAGAGATGAATGTAAACAGTCACAGGCCTTTGCCATTACAGTCCAAGCGCCCTTGATGATCTGCCAAAGTGGCTAGCTTCAGATCCAGATTGATCTTCCTGGGCATTCAGGTCAATTGTTTTTGTTGTGTCATTGAACGGGGCTGTTTTGTATTTTGTCTACTGATCGACCGACTAAGTTTTGCTGGTAAAGTAGTGGTGATGTCTATTTATTCACTTATTTATGGACAAATTCTCTTGAATTTAAGGATGAAAGTAATAGGCTTCTATGGAAATGACTGTAAAACCTTATAGAAATTAGTGTTGGTCTGATGAACTAGCCTACAGAACGGTGTATAGCCCAAGGATTAAATTCTACATGATGTTACTACAAACATAGTATAAAATACTGTTTCCCATGAAATTTGCTGTAAGTGCCTAGGAAATCATAGGTAGCGTGCATCCCCGTGGTATCCAGGCGCCCCCTACAGGTATAGTGTGTCTTTCGTCTGCTCTTTACTTGACGGATGATTGTTGCGGTAATAGGAGTTATCGAACTCGAATAAATAAGTAATACAAACTTAGATCAATCAAGATGATTGAACACAGAGTTGGTAACAGCTTGCCGTGTGCCTTCCATGCTCATCCAGGAGACATTTCGAGACCAGGTCTAAAGCTAGATCCATGCACTCATGGAAACCCCATACTGAGGTGAGGTTTGGCACTAAACCAAGGTAGAGGCTTCACGCTAGCCCCTTGCACAGGGGCAACTTTCACTCATTCAGATTGAGGTCCTTCTGATGCAAATTCCGTGGGCTACAGAAAATGTGTCTTGCTTTATAGGCAAATCAGAAGACATGGTCCTGGCCCCAGGGACCTTCTCACTGGGATGCAATGCAGTTGCACACCCCAACAAGCTAACTCATTCTCAGAGTGCAGTATGCGCCTCACTCGCATGCCTGGGATATCATACATTTCATACATTTCATAGACATTAGGGCTGGAAGGGACCTCGGGAGATCATCGAGTCCAGCCCCCTGCCCCAGGGGTGGGAAGTCAGCTGGGGTCATAGGATCCCAGCAAGATAAGCATCCAAATGTCTCTTGAAGGTGTTCAAAGTAGGTGCTTGAACCACCTCCGATGGCAGGCTATTCCAAACCTTGGGGGCTCTGGCAGTAAAGAAAGTCTTCCTTATGTCCAGCCTGAAACGGTCATGCAGGAGATTGTGACCGTTCGACCTCGTCATCCCTTGGAGTGCTCTGGTGAACAAACGTTCCCCCAGATCCTGGTGAGCACCCCTGATAAACTTATAGGTGGCCACCAGATCAGCCCTGAGCCTGCACTTTTCCAGGCTGAAGAGTCCCATGGCTCTCAGCCTGTCATCGTAAGGTCTGTTTTCCTGACCTCTGATCATGCGCGTGGCTCTCCTCTGGACTCTCTCGAGCTTCTCCACATCCTTTTGAATTGTGGAGCCCAAACCTGAATGCAGTACTCCAGCTGCGGCCTCACCAAGGCCAAGTACAATGGTAGAATGACGTCCTGGGATTTGCTTGAGAAGCATCTATGGATGTAAGCCAGCGTTTTGCTTGTTTTACTAGTTGTAGCATCACATTGAAGGCTCATGTTCATCTTGAGTCTAACAGGAAGAATTCCTCAGACCAGAGCATACTCTCCCTAAACCTTTCTGTCTGGCCTTTCCTTTCATTCCAATCCCCCCACAAGAGTCAGTGCCTCCCAAAAGACAATGGGTCCTCAGCAATTTGGTCCCATGCACCTGGATGTATCAGAGTGATGCACCCTCCTGTCTGGAGTATTATCCATTGATCATGTGAGAAGCGGGACACTTTCCCTCTGCTAACTTGCTGAATTGGTTCCGTAAGTAGACAGGAGTACAATGCCTTTGTACAGACTCTTTCCTAGGCATTAACGGATCACATGCCTCACTGGTCCTAGTGGCAAAATCTTCCCAGGGAAGGCCCAACTCTGCCCAGTTATGCCTCCCATGTGGGCTCAACCTAGAGAGACTCGCTGACCACCTTTCCACTCACCCCACCACTTCCCAGGAAGCCATTAGAGTTCCTCCAATCCCAGCATCTCCCTTTCGGTGTCACTGCAAGCAGTGCTGCAATGATACTGGCTGCTGCTCTAGAGTCAGGCTTTCCTAGTAGGAATCAGCTCCTCATGGAAACTGGGCAGGGGACAGGATGGTGGGAAGGTTCTAGTTATTCCCGATCTAGTCTGTGGAAGCGGGAGTTGTAGCAATGGTAGAGTCACTGATTGGGGAGCTCTTATTTACTCTAGCTGCTCCTAGCAGTGCTGGGAATCAGGATCGGTGCACCCCTTTGCTTTGCTGAGATTGCTGGATGTCTCATATTGACATGAATAAAATGATAAGCAAACAGAGAAGGAACCAGCCTGTCTGTTCTGCAATACTCAAGCAGAGGCAAGACAGGGAAGAAAATATAGATGAGAGAGAACACAGCCCACCAACAGAAATACCCTGTATGAAGGAACAAGGGCAGGTCAGGGGCTGCTCAGAGAATCTGCAATATTCACATGTGCTGCTGAAACAAAGGCCAGGCCACAACCAGCTTGTTATCAGCTCCTGAACGCCCCCCCACACCATGGGGTTTGCTCTTGGTGAGTCAGAGTTGCTCCCACAACTTGGCTCATCAGTCAGCCTCATTGGCAGGCGCTGTGGAGAGTGTGTGGGCTGGGGAAACTCCAGCAGGTCTCCCCACAGCAAGGTGAAGCTAGGACCCCTTGGACTGCAGTCGTGAGCATAGGTCTGCTTGCTGTACCTAATTAGACTCCAGGCAGCTGGAGTGAAGGAGGCGGCAGGCCAGGCAGCCTCCCACACAAGGCCCAGGGCACACAGAAGAAAACAGGCTAGCACATCCTCACCTAACCCGGGGGAGCCAAGTGCTTTTATTCACCAGGCCTGCTTGCCCTCATTCACTGTTTCCTTCTAGTGTGGGAGCAGCTGCTGCTGCTGGCTGACGTGTTCCTGCGTGCAGCAGCAGCACTGCTGGGATAACACAGCCAAGGAGCAAACCACACGCTGCCCAAACAGGTGTATGTGCCTAGCAGCACAGGGCTGGTGGTGGGAAAAGGGGCAGCTGGCATCTTCCAAGATAAGCTGGGCCTGATTCCCAGTCACCTGCACCCACATAAATTACCACGACTCTGGTGTGGCATCTCACAGACGCTTTGTAAGTGATTATAGATGGTTCAGGGCAAGGAGGAATGGGGCTCTCTGAGTCGAGCTCACCAACCCTGCAAAGAACACTAGCTCCCAGAGGGCCCATCTAGATCGGGGGCTTGGTAATGAGGTTTCCCAGTCTGCCTTCGGGGGTGGGACACCCCATTCTCATTTGTTTCCATGAGAACTGGGCATCTGAGTTTCTTAGGAAGCTCTAAGAAGTTCAGTTTTTGCCCCTGCATAGACAAAGGCAGTCATGTTTAAAAATGTCTTGCCCACAAGTAAACCATGGTTCTTCCTGAACCAAGCAAACCCTGTGGTGCTGTCTTGAGCAGCAAAACAGGGTTGTTCATTAACTGTGTTCGTTCAGCTGAGCTACTTTCCCATAACAGAAAAGCCCTCCTCAAACCTGTTAAGGTGAACTCAGGTCGAACATGTTTGAAGCGGTATTAGTAGGCTCTCTTGGGCTAAAATTTGGTCAGCTTCAAATATACCACCACCTACATTTTAACATGTGTAAAGACAGCTTCTCTTCCAGGTTAAGCTAAGTCAAATACAACTGAAAAAAACACAGCCTCTTTCTCCCTCAAAACAATGTGTGGCTCTAGGGTTAACCTCCACCAGGTTAAAGCTAGAACTTGATGGTCTGCACTAGGATTTTAAAGCATATTTGAAAGTGTGCTATATTTTAACAGCACACTTTTTTTCCCAGGGCTTGGGTGCTAAAAGAGAGACTGCCATGAATGGGGTGGTAATTCAAGAAGTCAGGGTAACCCCCCTAAGAGCTACAGATTTAGGCTGTCTGCACATTCAAGCAAAACACCTCAGTCTCTGCTTGGGTGACGTAAAGATTTTCTTGAGAACCAGCTGGCTAGAGCACAAGAAGCCCAGCTTTGCCTGAAAAAGGCAGGCAGATATAAAAGTGACATCTGTCCCAGATCTCTTATATATCTCTTAGTGTAGGATCTCAATGCTACTGTACCAATGAGTGCCACTTCTTCAGCCAGAAGTTAAGCCCCTGCCAAAGCCCCAGTGCTGTTGAAGGGAAGCAACGAAAACCTTCAAGAAGGAAAAGGCTTTTCAGGAAGACAGCTCACAATCAGATTCTTTCAGTGCAGCATCTCCCTGTAAACCACCATCTGCTCTGTCCCTCGGCCCTATTCAAGATGAAAGAGCCTATGTACTCCACTTCCAGCAGTGAAGGGCTGGAGATGCCTGTGGGAATGTGTGAGCGTCTGTGGCTCTGTGCTCATCTCTCTCTCTCTCTGTCTCTATTAATGATACCAGTTGTACGTCCAGCCAGTGTCAAATACAGGCTAGGAGGGAATCCAATGCTACCGTCACGTGGAGAATTTCACAATTCCTTCACAGCGCATTTCACCATAAATAGCATTTTCACAACTGTATGACATACTTTGGTCAATGGAGAGGCACTACATTGTTCACATCACCCTGGGTACAAACATCGCTCAAAGCCCTTCAAATTCCAGGCCCCTGGTGTGTGCTGACCTTCCTGCCCCATTTTCTTTGCATACAAGGTACACAATGCATGTAGTTGTGTTTCCTTTGTTTTTTCCACCCATGGTTGTGTGTGGAGGAGCTGCTCTGGAGGACTGTCTTTTTTTCAAGCTGTGTTTGCTTCGCCCTTTCCAGGGGCTGTAAGGCATTCATTTGAATTAATTACATGGGAAAATGTACTGCTCAAATATTAACTGTGGTAGAAAATCTCTGTGTGTTAGCAGCCCTGTACTTTCTTTGGAAGCAGCAGTTGAGATTTGCTATATACTAGGCATTTCCGCATCCCAGGGCGCGTCTACATGAAATAATTAGTGCCCATTGGACTAATTCTACTGCGCATTAGCACAACTGGCAAAAGCAGTATTAATGTGCTACTGCACAATAGATTAGTCCAATAAATATTACATGTCACAAGAAAGTGTTCGTTTATGCTAATGTGCAGTAGCGCCAATAACTGGTACTACCAGTTATTACAGGCACTACATTTAATGCACTGTAATTACATCACATTAATGAACATGTAGATGCGCCCAAGTGCCTAGGATCCCTTGGACTTCTGGAATGAGGCTGTAGTTGGCAAATGCATGGGGTCCTTGCTTGAGGATAGGGAGGCCCATTTTTACCAGCACTCTTTTAAGCTGTTGGTATTAATAATTCTACAGTTTATATATCTCCACCTTCCCCCCTGCCCAGCCTCTTGTTTTAGTAATTCTGAGCTAATCCTTCTCCAGGCTATATAGCCTGATATAGACAGTGTCCAACACATAATTGCTCCGAAAGAGACAGAGAAATCCATGCGGCTCACAGCCATATGGATGTGAGCTATGAGAAGGGTAGAGAGATCCTGTCCCTCCCCATGATCTGAGATTTGCTCGCCTATGGATCACTGAGAAGGAGCTCGGCATTTTGCCTCCAGTACAGGGGACCTGCCACTGAGAGCAGCTGGGTGAAGACCTGCAACTCTCCCATCACTAGATCCCCTATCTTCTAGCGACTGACAGGAAAAATACTTCTTTAGAAGACCTGACAGAGATAATAAGCTTCCTGCTAAAGGCCGAGAATGAAAAATGAACGTAGTTTGGAGGGAAGAGACGGGGAGGCCAGAAATAGCTTTGCTCTGTGTGGCAATGTGCCACCAGGGAGAACAAATAATAATAATAACCAAATGGACACCTGGGGCCAAAACCATCCCTAAGGTTACTCCAGTGTGTGCTTACACAAGGGAGGAACTTGGCCCTTGGCACAGAATCTGTTTTCACTGAGCATCCTACTGTGGGCAGGGATTTGACTGAACTGAATTTAACTTTGGCAGCGTTCATCTCCCCAGATGCTCCAGTGAAGTCTGGTATGGGATTGAATGGGATTGTGCTGGGCAAGACAACTGTACTTGGAGTATGGCGGGGCAGTCATTAATGGGGACATGTGAAGGGGTCTTCAGGCTCAGAAGGAAGTGGGGGAGGGTTACTCAAGGTGTGGGTGTTCATTCCTCTCTTTCTCTCTTGGGTTTAATTGCCCATTTTATTAGCAAGCTCTAAACAGGGTGTCAGTGTGAGTAAACAGAACTGGTGCCAATTAAAGGCTGGAGGCCTTTTCAGAGGCCATCCCCTGTGCCCACCCCTTCTCATTAGCACAGACACTGTGTGAGTGGGCAGCTCAGCCTCCCACTGGTTGGACGGCCTTGACGCTCTGCTGCTAAGTGCAGACATCAAACCCTTCACAGGAGGCTTTTTTCTACAATGGAGCCTTAGCCAGTATTGTGGCAGGAACATGGGACTGCACAGCACCTCCTGGGCTCGTAAGTCCAGGTCACATATTCACAGGCAAACCTTTATCCAGACAGTCCCCAAGATTGTCCACTCAAGTCCCCATCACATGGCATAGCTGCAGAGCACATTGGAAGGAGAAAATACTCTACAACACACTACCAGGAAAGAGCAGGGGAGACAGAGGTGCCTCCAATGTACTGCCATGGCAAGGGCAGTGCCAGTTCAAAGCCCTAGTGGTGCACCAGTAGAAGCCAGTGCAGCAGTATACATATATAAGTATGAACTGATGCGTAAGGATTGCACCAGTTCTAAGCGATACTGGAGCAAGTGGCTGTGGTATGTTAGGATGGCACAAGTACAATGTGCACGAGCACCGGTGCAAAAAGCCCTGTGTAGATGAGGCCAGCAAGGAAAGCAGGAGGGCTTCCAGGGTTCCTCCACACCACAGCCAGCCCAAGGTCTATCTTCCCTTGCTGCCCTCACATAAATGTCCTGGATGCTGGGACATCCCACAGACCTATGAGGCAGAGAAGCCCAATGACAGAATCAAAGCCTGGCTCGCAGAGAGTGACCCAAGATCAAGGCATTGCGAGTGAGAGGTCAGGCACAGATTAAAGATCTAATGTCACAAGCAGCTGCTCGTGATGGCTGGCTCGCAAGTGTTTGCAAGTCCTTTGGGAAACAGGACACCTGCGTGGAGGAGACCCGACTGTTTTAGATTTGGCCAGACCAACTGGCTCAGATGCAGTGTTTTCAGCAAAGCCAAAACAGAGCATTTGGGAACTGAATTAAGTGTGTCCACACAAGGGGGTCGGGTCCCTGCCATGAAATGAGCTTTGAAACCAATGTAGCTGCCTTGGAGTGATGCTCATGTATCCTCCTTCATGCACACCCAGGGGTGGGGTTTGCCACCTGACATGGACCAGGCTTTCTCGCTGGGGAGAAAGATCAGGACCTGCAGCTTGAGCCTATGAAATCTATGACACAGTCTCTGAATTAGAGCTTCCTGGACCTTAAATGCTGGAGGCCACAAGTGCGATGAACAGTGGGGAAACACCCTGGTCAGACTCAGTTTCCCTCCCTGTCAGTGTCCACTCTGTGCCACTGTGTCACTCACAGATTTCATAGACACTAGGGCTGGAAGGGACCTTGGAAGAAGGAGTCCAGCCCCCCCCGCCCCCGGGCAGGAAGTCAGCCGGG
>NW_017728925.1:9738090-9758532 GCF_001723895.1 Crocodylus porosus
GAGGGAGCCCGGGTCCGAGGGACCCAGCCGAGCCCGGCAGCACCGAGGCTTTCCGTGTCCCTCTCCTGGCGGAGGGCTCTGCATGCCGGCCCTGCCATTAGTGTGACCGGGCGGCGTGCGACAGCGAGGGACGCGCCGGCATGTGTGTGGCAGCACTGGTAGCAGGCCAGGCTGAGCCGTTGCTCTGCTGAGGAGGTGGAGCACGCAAGCCGAAAGGCGAGGCGCCCGAACCGGGCACCGCACGTCTGGTACCTCTGACAGGTGGCGATGCTGGTAGCGGAGCGGTGGTGTCTCGAGCGGGAGCCCTCTCGCCTGCAGCTCGCTCACCCAAACCCTTCTCAGGACATGCTGCTTCCTTGAGAGCCTCTCCAAGCACAGAATAGGGAGCGTCCCACCCCGCTGTCCATCACACCTCGTGTAACGATGGGGTCCTTGGTCTTTGTCTCAGGACACTTGCACAGCTCTGACTGCATCTGACTTTGGTTAAAGGATGCTCGGTGTGTCAAGGCCCCTGCCGTGATCCTCAGCTGCCTTGCACTTTGTGTCATGTGTGGGTGGGAAACGCCAGTCATCTTGCTTGGCACCCACCGTTGCAAAGGTCAGAGGTGCAAATGATGAGAAACGTGGGTCCATTCTTATCCGCTAAGTAGGAAACAAACAGCATTTACGCAAAAGGCACTGATGCTTCCAAAGATAAGAGTCAAACTACCTTTGGCTGGAAACTAAGAGGCTACCAACCAGCACTGTGCAAGTTAAATAAGCAACAGGAGCGTATTGTTCGTGTCCCATGTAACTCGAAGCAGCTTAAAAATCAAGGCTCTCCAGCTTAGAGAGCATGAATGCCTGCTCCATATGGGTATTGTCAGAGCCCCATCTGACCTCCCACTGCAATTGCTTGTCTCAGGCTAAACCCTGGGCTTGGTTTTCTTTCTTGGTACTATGGGAAAAGAAACTGCCTGAGACCAGACTGAGGAATCTGGAGAAAGCATCCCCAAGGCGCTACAGCTCCCCGGCTTAGCGCACCTTTTAACCAGCACGGGGTTTCAGATGCTCCAAGCCAGTGCTTCCCAGGGTTGATAGGGAACCACTGACTTCTGTTGAGGGACTGTGGGGGAGTGGAGGGACTATGTCCCAGCAGTATAGGGGTTAAAAGTGAGCCCCGAATGCTCACCTGGCTCTGCCAGATCTTTATCTCCATGTATTTGTGCCGGAGTCCGCACAGCAAACACTCACTGAACTCCAGATGAATGACTGGAGCCTTTCCAGCTGACAACAGCATCTCTGCCCCTCGACCAATAGCAATGCACCCAGCACTGAATGCAATGACATCATTTCAGGCCAATGGTAGCTCCGAAAAGGGATGCAGCAGCAGCAGCCGCCTTGAAGTGAGATAACTAATACATAGAGAGATGGATGGATGGTGTATGTACACACACACGCACACCCCAGCTGTGCCTACGCTAGTGGCCTGGACCAGTGGGATGGCATCAGTGTAGGTACCACTGCTCCAACCTACCTGCATGCTGCCATGGCCTCACTTTGTCCTACAGCCACATGGCACTGAACTATGGCATTTCAGCTGCATTGCCCACCAGCTGCCTGGACCACAGAACTTTTGCCTACATTTCCAGAACGTGAAAGACAACGGGCCAGGTGAGGCCATGGTCCAGACCTTGTCAAAAGGGAACTTCTCCGATCCCATCCTGAGGAGAGACTGGGCAAAGACTTTGAACCCATATCTGTCCTCAGTGGAGCCAGTGTATAGTGGCATCCTTGAGTGATCCACGTTGCTCAATAGATGGGTCATTGTGTTCTGTACCAGTCGGCATCTTTTGAAGATGCAGGACATCATTTCTACATGGAACAGAGGAGGGAACTGGTTTTTATTTTTATTGATAATCAAAGACCAGCATAATTGGTTGGGCTCATCACAGACTATCCCTAATCTATATTGTACGTGACCAAGGTCAGGCAAACAGTCCTGACAAACCAGGATGTCATGCTTACAAGAACCCTAAACAGGGATTCTGGTCTTCCTCGCCATAGGCATAGGGCAGAGCTGGAGAGCCATCCTGTTAGCCAATAGCAGTATACAGCAGTAAGCCCTGTTGACCTGTCTGGGATCAGTGGAGCAAGGTGGAGAGGAAGTTGTTGGACCCCGGGAGATACTAATGGTCTTGAGGCTCATTTGCTTCATGGGAAGTTCTTGATGGAATCAAGTCTTGCTTCTCTCATTCCACATCTACCTGAACAGGGTAGATTCCTTTTGCCTCCTCTCCTCAGTCGATTTCTTCCATGGGCCATTTAATGTCCAGATGCTGCTCTTACTGAGAACTTGGCTGCTTTGCTCTTCCACTATGGATTCTCCGTGCTGGTCCCTGCACCTGCTTGGAGACATCTGTATTGCTGTTACAGTGGAATGATAAAATGTGAAGTTGGCATGTCTCCAGAGGAGGGTCCCAGTAGGGACAGGTGGGCAGATTTTGGGATAAAAAAGGAAAAATCAGGAGCTTTTTGCATTGAGGGCTAGCCTCATGGATGATCTGGGGTGATCAGCTCTATGGGGAATGAAAGGGTTTGTGGGGTTCACAGGGCAAGACAAACTTCCAGACTGCCCAAAGCTTGAAGAGGGTTGAATGAGTAAAGCCTATGGTGATCTTGGATTTGAGAGGGCATCTTCCATCTGGCATTCAGACAGTATTGCCCACTCTAAAGGACTGTGCTACTTGCATGTATGAAAGTCTGCTCAAGATAGTTCTTTGTCCATCAGAGATGAAAACAGAGGCTAGACTGGAATAAGGGCCCCATATGAAGTCTCTTTGAATGAGATTCTGGTTGGTAGCCCTTGGCTACCACTTCCGTTCTACTGCATAAAACAGCGTTCCCAACAGCTGAGTACACTGAGCTAGGGCCAGGCTGTGTGGGGTGAATGTACCCCTACCTGGGAGACTGCCAATCCACCGAACTGCAAAGGAAGTGAAGCAGCAAAGCAGGGGCACTGGGCAGCTGGTGTTTTGTGCTGTGCAGGGACCAGGAAAGGGAGGCGGATGGAGATAGATTCCCCCTTCCCTCTTGCAAAAGCTGCTATTATTGTTTGCTCCTAAGGACCTGGAAAGCATCCTCAACCCCCCTGCCTGGGAAACAGCACCCAGTACACTGTCTGGGGCAGATGGCCTCCATCACTGTTGCTGAGCCAGCCTAGTGGCTGCGTTCCCCAAGCAGTGCTTAGCATTGGCCTTGGCAGCTCCTGATCTGGTTTTCCTAATATACTTCCATTATATTTCCTCCCAACCTCACTGTGCCTCCAAGCTTGGCAGGTGTAGAGCAGGCTGGGCTGCAAGGAAAGGCAGGGCCCAGCCTCTGATCTAACTGTGATAAGAATGACAATTCCAGTCCTGCCCCAGACCTGCCATTTGCCTGGGCTTTGAAAGACTTAAGGTCCAGTGCAAACTCAGCAACTGCACTGGGCACAGCCTTTTCTAGCTGGGCACTTACTTCATCCAGTTTCACACAGAAGCATTCCCCATGACAGCATTCACTTGGCCTTGGATTGCCTCATCTTCCTAGTACCCGCTTCTTGGCTCGCAGCCAGCTGGCACCATGCACTCAGGGGAAGGCCTCCTCTGAGACATGCTGGCAACTGAGGCAGAGCAGTCAATTGTTGGGATAATGGCTAATGGCTCTGTGGTGCATGGGCTGTTCAGCCAAGTGGCTTCCAGCAAACTTGACTCTATGCAGAATGCAGCCCCAAATGAGCAGCTTGAGCAGGGACTGGTGCCCTAGGGCAGGAGTGCTGCGGACACCATTGATGCCATTAGCACAGCCATCTCCAGCCATGTGGGCACGGCCTGCCAGAGGCTCACAGTGATTACCTTTACCCCAAATATCAAGAATACAGGGGTTGTGAACAGTGTGATGCAAGACCAAGAGGCAGCAAGCACAACAAATGCCTTGGCCAGGCCACCCTGAACTAAACGGGTGTTTTGTTGCATAGCCCAGCAGTGATTAGATTCTGACCCCACTCCTCAGCATAGCTGCTGGGGGGCGTTCTCTCATGGCAAACAGTCCCCAGATCTCATGACAACAATGCTTCCACTTCCCCTCTTTTCTGCTAGTGTAGCACCTGCCTATTGGAGCTAATGCCATCCTGGCTGCTAGCCAAATCCAGGCCTGGGAACGCTGGGTGCTGCTCAGTTTGTTTTGTTGTTCTCCTGCATGTGCCTGGGGTGGATTTGGGGAAAACCCAGCTGGATGGCACTGCTGAAGAGTAGCTAATCCTCTGCCCATGTGGAGCTGGTGGGAAAAACAAAATGCAAAACTGACTAATCTATTGAGCAAGTAGAACAGGGAGCCTGAGGGCTAACGCCAGCCCTGTCAGTCTGTGACAGGAGGCTGGAGATTGTTTCCTGAAGGACCACTTGAACAGTTTTCATGTCCTAGCTGCAGTGCAGTAGCTCCTGGATGCCCACCCAGCTGGCATCCCATTATACCAGGTGCTGTTTCCCTGGGGTTTTATTTCCTGCCTAGCGGGAAGGCATAAACCTGGATCTTAAAGGGCAGGAAGATGAAGGCACTTGGGGAAACAGCCCTAGAATGGAGAACTCAGGCAGGAATGTGCTCCCATGGCATCAGGGAGACCCTCAGGAGGCGAGATCATTCTGCAAGCCTGGGTCAGCCCTGCAGGAGAGGGTGGTGGAAGGCTGGCAAGTGGTAGCCTTTGCTGCGGGACTGCGTTGTGGTGGGGCTTTGCATAGGTGCTTGAGCAGCCCTCACACTCCATCAGCTGCCCACTTAGGCTTGTGGCAAAGGTTAGAGAGTGCAAGGTTGATGAAGACGGAGGGGAAAGTCCCTCCTGAGAGGAGGCAAGTGCCAGGGTGGGGGAAGTGGATGGGAAGCACCAGGGGCCATTTTTCCAGTGAAGCAATGCCATCACTGATTTTAGGCAAAAAACAGCTTTGAAACTTTTCCCGCTACTTGGACATCCCATATCACTCCGAGGGCATCATTGTGGGTACCCACCGGGGGCAGCAGCAACTTGCTTAGATCACACGCAGCTCCACCCTGCATGGGGATAGCCTGCTATATACTTGCTTCCCCTATATACTTGCTTCCCCGGGAGGGCTCTGCAGGCTGCTCACTGGCAGAGATCCTTACCCTCCCTCCAGCTGGGGAGCTTCATGAGGAGTTTGATTTGAAGCGCCTACTGCAGGGAATGAACCGAGTAAGCTGCTGCCACTCGCAGGCTGCTCCATGTCAGAGGATGGGGTTGTCATGGCAACCGCATCTGCTTAGGCCTGGGCCCCCAGGGAGGGAGCTGGACCTTGGCTGTATCCTCTGGCTACCACTTATTTTTAATAGAGCCCAGCTGGAGTAGATGAGTTTGCCCTTAGAAGGACCCGAAGACAGGGGCTTGTCTACCAGTCAGGAGCAAGCAGGGACCAGAGATCCCACCAGGCACCCACAGCTTCCACAGAGCAGTGGGAGCTCAGGGCCCTCTGATCCTTGCAGGCTTGGCCCCAGGTCCACATGTAAAAGCTCCAGATGTGCATGGAGGCAGGAGTTCAGGGCAATGGCGAGGTTGAAGGCAGCTGCAAGGTCTGCTCCGAGAGGGTGGAGGGAGGTGTGGCACTGTTAGAAGGGAGACTACTGTCTGGGACAGGCAGCTGAAGAAAACAAGAAGTCATACACTTGTTCTGTCCATAAGGACCAGGGGAGGTTGAAAGGAGTCCAAAAAGGAACATTGGGCATTACTGTTGTGAACCTAATTAAGGTTTAAACTGGAGAGGGATGGTGATGGAGATGGCAGGGAATGGAACAGGCCTCTATAGGGAGATGTAACCCCTAGACTGCAATAGAAGGAAGCTTGATAAGCCTCACAGCCAGGCAGGGAACCGACTTCCCCTGAGCTGAAGGATAAAAGGGGGGAAAAGCTCTATCAGCAGAATACATCATTACACTCCAGCAAGGGAGAATGACTTCCATGCTCTTGCTCTGACCAAAATGAGCCAAGCCCAAGATGCCAGGCAGGAAGAAGGGAGGGGAGATGGCTACTGTCTCTAGGAAAAGTGATGCAAAGGCAGAAATGTCAGCAGTGGGGGGCAGGGAAAGAGCTAGGAGTAGGTGACCGACTACGCGATCCCGTCCAGCCTCCACAGCCTGGCCCTAGCTGGATTCTGTTAGTCTCAGGGCTGCCAGAGTCAGCAGAGCCACCACTGCAGGGTACTGAGGGAGCTGTCTCCAAGCCATCGCTGCACTGAGACCTTGGCACAAGCCTTGCAATGCTGGCCCAGAGAAAGGGTGCAGCGTGCAGAGCTGTGCTCCAGGCCTCTTGGCCGGCACTACAGATCCTCTCATCATGCATGGGCATGCGTGGGGAGCGATACAGCCGGATGGCCGCGCACTGTTCTGGTACGCACCCCCCGAGGCAGGAGACACTCTGTGTAGATATTGTCCGAGAGCACCAGCACTGCCAACCCCTTGCAGGAAGGGGTCTCCCCGGCCCACCCCTCCTACATGCAAGCACATGCCTGGCTGTAATTATTCCCCTGCCTCTTCTCCAGCAGGGGCAGCCTGAGCTTGACTTGGCATCTGACAGCCCTCCAGGAATCCCATCACCTCTGCAGCTCTGGCCCTAGGCACTGCAGAGCTAAGGCACAGCCCCAGCTCCAGCTGATCAGAGACATTACGTCAGCTGTTGTCTCCCCAGGGGTGGGGAGGGGGAGAGACTGGGTGCTTTAGGCTCAGGTGCAGGAGTGCAAGTAAAAGCTCATTTCTATGCAGCAGCTTTCCTTCAAAGCCATCATTACTATTCATGATATCAGCGGGTGGACACAGCAGAGTTAACCCTTTGGGGGATGGGACACATCTGTTGTTTATACATGATCCCTCTTGAACTTTAGACTGGGCTTCCCCTGACAGTGGGGGGCGGGGGGAGGTTCAGATGGGTTGGCTGTTGCTTTGGCTATAGAAGTCCCTTCCTGAATGCAGCTGTAAGCATTGTGAGCCCAAGACAGTGAGGAGTGCTGGTACTGGTCTTGTCAAACCAGAGCAGGGAGCTAATGTACTGACCAGCTTTGCAAGGAAGAAAGCATTGGATTAGGGCTAGCAAGAGGATCCACTGAGATCCCACACACTGCACTGTGGGGACTCCAGGGGACTAGGTGTGCTCCCTGCCTGTGGTCCCAACTCACACAGCAGACAGCCTGTGGCAGGACAGCACGTGGCATGTCACATCAGGGCAGTCAACCTGCTCTTGTCTGAGCTGCTCTGGCCAGGGACAGAAACATGAAGTGTCCTGGGCTGAGAGGCAGGGGGTGAAGTTTAGAGTCCTGGTTCACGCTAGACTTCTTGCGTCACCGTGGGCAGGTTACTTCAATTCTGAAGAGAAGATATACCAACTTACACACAGGAAGGCAGTGTATAAAGCTCCCTGATGCATGGAGAGGGCCATCTAACTCTATAGTACAGCTCCCAAAACAAGCCCTCTGTAGAATCAGAGCAATCAGTGGTGCTGTGTAAAGACTGGCGCGTATTATAAGCCTCGCTATGGCTTGCTAATCCCATTCATGAACCAAGGGGAAATCACCCAACTAGAAGCTGGTGGCAATGGGATTCCCTCTGGCCTTGGTTTGTTACCCCACTGCTAGGGCTGGGCCCCTCCCTTGTCTTGACAGGCAACATATGGATCTTCTCTATAGTGTCCATAGGAAAGCATGAGCTCAGAGAGCTAGGCGGCCCCACCACAACCCAAAGAGGTTTTGAACCACTCCCAAGCCTTCTTGAGGACAAGGTTCCCAGCCCCACCTGATGCTGCCTTAGCCCTTGTTGTCTGGGTCGTGGCTGAGGGTATTGCAGTGGGCAGTCCCTCAAGCTGCTGCTACAGGGCACCCTTGTAATGCAGCCCCAAACCCTGTAAGTGCAAGATGGGCACTCCATTTCCAGCCTGATCAGAGCAGGATCAAGGGCCATGCTGTAGTGCCCTGCATCATACTGCTGACCAGGTCTCTGGCTCAGGCTCTTCCCTCCGATGGCTCTGCCTTCCCTTGCACTGACGTCATCATCTCCCAGCCTGCTGGGACCCACAGGCAAAAATAGTCTGATGATGTCACTCAGCAAGGTGGCAGAGCAGGCAGCACATCCAACGTGGTGCGGAGGAGTCCCAGGTGCTCAGGCTCGAAGCATATGCCGGAGTGGGAGGAAAGGGGGGCAGGAACACACCCCTGCTCCCACAGCCGGCACAGGCACAGATGAATAAGCATGCTCCCACGGCAGTGCCCGGATCAGTAGAGCGGCACCATCTGCCTGTAGGGTTACAGAGAGCAAAGAACTCTTTGCCACAGGCCTCTGGTGAAACAGAGCTGTTATCTTGGGTTCCTGTACTGACAGCTCATCCATGCAGCTGCCTCAGCCATGGAGGGGAACACTGCACAGCTCTGGTTACTGACACCGTGTACCATCACCCCTGCCTGAGCCCCAGTCCTCTACAGGCAGAGCCCATCTAAGCAACCCCCGCTCCAGCCAGCATTCAGAGGTGGAGGTTCTTATACATGAAAGAGCACCCACCAGCTAGTGGATCCCTGCATGGCAGGGGGCTTCTCCTGGGGTGGGGAAGAAGGGCATCTTATTGGGTGCCATTCTGCCACTGCGAGCCAGGCTGATGCACTCTTGTGCTCTCTCTAGTTCTCCAAGGAGAAATACATCCTTGACTCTTCTCCCGAGAAGCTACACAAGGAGCTGGAGGAGGAGCTGAAACTGAGCAGTACCGATCTGCGCAGCCACGCGTGGTACCACGGGCGCATTCCCCGAGAGGTGAAATGTGGGGAGGGGGCTGCGGGCTGTAGAGCAGCTCTTCCCCTGCCAAGGTGCTGAAGACCACATACTTCAGGCTGGCTTTAGCACCAGAGCAAGTGATACCCAGTGTTGAAAGGGCATCAGTCTGCCAGACTGGGAAGAGGCACCAGGACTCGCCACCAGCCCCTCAGCCCCAGCTGCAGGGTCAGAGAGAGGCCCCCTCACAGCTTGGTTCCTCCATCCTACACTGCAGGGATCTTCCCATGAGGAGACTGAGCAAAGCCAGGTGCTAGGAAGGAGAGAGGGGTCATGGCCCAGTGGTAGCCTGGCCTGGTAGCAACTGGGGAAAGTCTGCTTGCCATGCAGTCAGGGGTCCCTCTGAGCAGCAGCTAGACACAGCATCCAGATACCCCCTTACTATGGAGCTAATGTCAAATGGGGCAGGCTGGGGGGGAAAATGGGGAAGGGGAGGAAAAGAAAAGAAGTCACGTGCCAAGTGGTACCAAGTCCCTTGTAGCCAAGGCCTCCCCAGCCCTCCCTGGAAGAATGACAGGGCCCTCTCACTAAACCCCTCAATCCCTCCCCCCAGCCCCAAGCCTCCCTGTCCCAGGGTTGGCCCCACTGAGAGTCTCACCCTTGCATCCCCAGGTATCCGAGAGCCTGGTACAAAGGAATGGGGACTTCCTGATCCGCGACTCGCTCACCAGCCTGGGGGACTATGTGCTGACGTGCCGCTGGCGGAATGAGCCACTCCACTTCAAGATCAACAAGGTGATGGTGAAGTCCAGCGAAGGTCGCACCCACATTCAGTACCTGTTTGAGCAGGAAAGCTTTGACAACGTGCCTGCCCTGGTGCGCTTCTATGTGGGCAACCGCAAGGCCATCTCCGAGCAGAGCGGTGCCATTGTCTACTGCCCCATCAACCGCACCTTCCCGCTGCGCTACCTGGAAGCCAGCTATGGACTAGCTAATGGCAAACACAGCAGCCCCCACAGCCCTGCCAGCCAGAAAGGAGGGCACATCAAGAGGCGGAGCATCACCATGACAGATGGCTTGACTGCAGACAAGATCACCAGGGGTGAGGGGTGCCCCACCAGGTGAGAGGCCACCTCTGGACACTGGAGGGTTGTCAGGTCAGGGAAAGAAAAGGATTATTGCTATAGGGAAGCAGTTCACTGCAGGTAGCCTGTTGTTGCCCACAGCTCACAGGCTGCAACCCTCAGCTTCCTGCTCCCCTGTCCCTAGACAGTACCAGGAACCCATAGCAGCCAAACACTCTTGCTCAGTCTAGGTGGCTTAACAACCACCACTCAGTTTTGATTTCCTGGTTCTCTCACACCTGCCCATAGGCTGTGGGTAAGGCTACTGGGCAGCACACAGGGATGGCCCGATTGCCCCAGAAGGGGACAGAAGGGAAAAAAGTAGTAGCTCTTTAAGAGGTGTGTGCCATTAGGTTATCATAGACATGTAGGGCACAGCTGGATCCGAGGAGGGCATCTAGTCCAGGCCTGCTCAGAGGCATGAATCGGTGCACCTGCTGCATCCCTGACTGATCTCACCTCATCTTAACCCACAGGGGACAGATTCCCTTGCTGCCCTCGGTGGTGTCACAGTGCCTTGAAACACTGAAAAGTTCTCTCACTTTAACTTGCGACAAGATGAGCAGATAATGTCTCACCACCCTGCCCCAGCCCCACTTTCTCCAGCGGACACAATCTTTCTGCATAGGTCCCCCTTATTACACTTCAGGGTTCCCTCCCATTTGCCTAAACCTGGGGTGCAGGGATCAAGACAGGACAGACTGCTCCTGCCAAGACCTCCCCCACAAACCAAGTCGCACAGAACAGTTGCCCCCTATGCCTTGCTTACAGCGCTCACATTATTCCCCCAGAAGGGCACTCTGCCTTGTGCACAAACATCCCATGGCTGACTGACCCCATGTGGAGCTCCCCATGGCCCTGGCTCATTTCCCTACAGTGCTGCTGCCCTCCAGCTACCCAGTTAGATTTGCACAACCTATTTGCCTTAAGTGTAGCACTTTGCCCCTTCATTGAATTTCAGTGTATTGATTCCAGACCATCTCTCCAGTTTCATCAAGATCATTTTGAATCCCAAGCCTGTCCTCTAAAGTGCTTTCAGCCCCTCCCAGTTTAGTGTTGTCCACAAGTGCACTCTGCAGTCCATCAGCCAAATAATTAAAGGAAACATTGATTAGGAACAGGCACAGGGAAGAGCTTCACAGTACCCTGCTTGCTGGAGCCTCCCAATTTGACAGCAAGTTATTAGCAGCAGTTTTTTAAACACAGGCTTTCAACCACTTGCACACCCACTAAGATGGTTTCAGATCCCTTTCTCCAGAAGCTCTCACACAGCCCCAGCACATGCATGGTACCTTAAATAAGCAGCCCCATGGTGTATCCAGCCCTCCCCAAATGCCATACCTGTGTCTCACAGCACTCATCTTTCCCACCTAGCCTCTCTGGACCAGGTTTCCTCTTATTCCTCTATCATAACTCCAGTCTCCATGTAAGAAGCTCTGCTCTCACTGGGCATGGTTTATATAGACCTCAGACTCCTCCCACTCCCAGCAGTCCCTAACTGGAGCCACCTGTGTGGGTTATTGCTCAGGCCAGGCTGTTCTGAAAAACTGACCACTTACTTTAGTGCTTCAATGAAATCAGAGCTCTCCTGAAAACCCAGCCCTGTGTGCCTTCCCTTGGGATCTGAGGAGACACCCCACAGCAAGCTCGTAAATGCCAGGGTCAAACTCAGCATACAGACAGGAGCGTATTGCCCACTCCATACAGTTTATGCTGTGA
Source organism: Crocodylus porosus (assembly GCF_001723895.1). Taxonomy (NCBI): domain Eukaryota; kingdom Metazoa; phylum Chordata; order Crocodylia; family Crocodylidae; genus Crocodylus; species Crocodylus porosus. Next base: position 9,749,700 of record NW_017728925.1, read on the forward strand.
ATTATGCCTTGGTGTCTACCCTGTGCTCTCTGCATGAGTCATGTGTGCTAGAGGAAGTGTCTGACTGACATGCTTTCCTCTGTCCCCAGCGTGTCTTTACCACACCATCGAGACGTCATCCGGAACTGTGCTGTGAGCGTGGACCAGATCCAAGACCTCCACTCCCCAATGTCTCCCATCTCTGAAAGTCCAGTATCCCCAGCCTACAGTACTGGTAGGAATCTTTCAGGCACCAGTAAGGATTAAGATGTGCACTGGCTGTACAGTTAGGGGTGGACCTGGAGGAAAGGACGAAGGGGGTCAGGTATCCAGTGACACCAAAGGCTCTGAGCCCAGCTGCTACCAAATAAGGCAGATCTGGGCACACAGCACTGGTCTCAGTGCTAGCTCAGTGCAGAGCTTCCCTGAGACTCTGCCTGCTTTCCATGCTATTGAGTGCTGGAGCACTCAGTCTCTGTTGAAATTGGCCCCTACTCGCATCAAGGAGAAACCCACAGAGAGTGACAGTCAGTAACTACATCGGAGAAGAGACGTGCACACTACATTCACCAGTCTGGAGCCACGCGAGAAGACTGACTGCTGCCTTTGCACAAAGGCAGATCCCCTAGATATTGAGAAGTTTCAGATGCAGAAAACAAAGGGCTGGCCATCTACTACAGATCCCATGAGATAAACCGCTGCTGAAACAGCCAGCAGGGAGGGGAGATTTAAACCCAGGCGTGTCAAATTGGCTTGGCAGTGCTTTGTAATTTCAGCCTGTCATCAGCCATCTCAATTACAACATGGGCTCAAGGTCCTGCCCCTCATTTGGCCAAATGCTCTGAGCAGTAATAGGTATAGATGTAGTTTGGTGGGTCCTACGCTAGGTTACCGGTTGTCTGAGAGGGGACCACCCAAGGTCTGACCTGCTCTGTGTGCATGAGCACGCGCACATCTCTGTGCATTATACTCATGTCTCTGAGTTACTATAACAGGGTCTCTCCTGCTCTCTGCAGTGACACGACTAAAGCCCCAAGGCAGCCTAACCCCTGCCTCACCAGTCATAAGACGATCCAGCGAACCCCAGCTGTGCCCAGGAAATAACAACAAGCCGGCACCAGACCCAGGCGACAGCACTCACTCCACTCCCTGCCACAGATACTCCAGGGCCTCTCCTTCCCCCTCTGTGAACAGCTACAGCGACCCGGACACGGGGCATTACTGTCAGCTCCACCCCACCTCCCCCGTCAGCAGGGAGAGACCCACACATGACACCAAGCAGCTTCCCACGAAGAGCTACGTGGAGAGGCTAAAGGTGGAGGAGGGGCCCAGAGTGACTGTGGAGAATGGCTCCAGTGAGGTGGAGGCCGGGCAGAGGCTGAAAGGAGAGATGGACCTCGGGGGCTTCGTGCCGCCCACAGTGGAGACAAGTTCCTCCTTCAACCCTGCAGCCTTCCGGTCCCTACTTATCCCTCTAGAAAACAAGCCCCTGGAAATGGCCGTGCTGAAGAAGGTCAAGGAGCTCCTGGCAGAAGTCGATGCCAAGACCCTCGCCAAACACATCACCAAAGTGGACTGCCTGGTACGAGCAGCATGGCGGGGTGGCTTTACTACTTAATTTGATCCGCCGCTGCTGAGCTCACTGGAAGAGCTGGCAGCTAAGCAGAGAATCAGGCACCTCTGAGGGCCCTTCGTAGCCTCCCATGCCACGGACCCTGCCTATCAGCCCACAGGCTGCACATGGCACAGACCAGAGCACTGAGTGCAGAGTAGGGACTAGCAAGCCCTGATGTCGAATCCCAGCTCTGCTGCTGACTGCATTTGTGGGCAAGTGGCCTCAGCTCTCTGTACTCAGCTTCCCAGTCTGTAAAATGGGGTAAAGGGAGGTAACACTGTGCTGTGGACATGAAGTACCAGGCACCCATGCTCTGGTGCTGGAGCCATTTAGGGTGAGCTCAGTCTGTGCTTAGCCTGGCTGGGATCCCTGACAAGAGGATAAATGGTGCCAGTTATGCAAGAGACCACTGTGAGGCAAGGCCTCACCCCCCCAGGAATTGGACTAAACCAGTCCAGCTTGCCCCAGCCAGGTCACCTTGCCACTGCAGCTGGGACCACCACTGCTGGGTACCACCTCCCCCATCCACAGTACTGCAGTCCTCAGCACCCTGGGAGGAAGATGTGTGGGATTACCTTGAAGGGCAGGATAGGACAGGCCTTGCCATGAGCAATGCAGTCAGTGGCAGAACCGGGACTAGAACTTCAGGCTCCCAACACCTACCCATAGCCTCAACAGCCCCTGCTGCAATCTGTGCCAGCACCCCCGTCAAGGCTGTGTCCCTGGGCCCCTGCAACCTCTGCTGCCCTCCCCTGGCTTCTCCTCCTCTGCTGGAATCTTTATTTCCTCTGTTTCGCCAGAGCTCTGTCTCCTGGTTCCCATATCCCTGGCACCCTCTGTTCAGTGCCTGCATTCCCATCCTCTCACGATATTACTTGCACGCACACACTCAAGTTGTGTGTAAACCCAGACCCGGCAGCAGTTCTTGACTCAGCTCCAAGAGTGAGCTCAAGGGGCTCCAGTCCAGGCATTGATGTTTCCTTGACTGGGCCCCGCCAGCCTATATCCACCCTGACCATGCTGATGCTGGGCTGGGGGTGGGGGACAGGCTGAGACCTGAGCTCATGGCAGAGCCCATCCAGAGTGATTCCCGCAGTGTGGCCAAACTTTCCATACAATTGGCCAAGCCCCCCTCCTCAATTAGAGGAGCTTAATCTGCTTGCTGTCTTTGTTGCCAGGTTGCTAGGATATTGGGTGTTACCAAGGAGATGCAGAGGCTCATGGGGGTGAGCTCAGGCGTGGAGCTTCTCACATTGCCCCACGGACATCAACTTCGGCTGGACCTCCTGGAACGGTACGGCATGGGGAGGAAGCAATGGGCAGCAAGTGCAGCACTCCCTGTTCCCTGCAGCCACCTGGCTCCTGCGGGAGCCCAGGAAATGCGGCATCCGACTGCAACCCCTGGGTACTGTAGGTGTCAAGCTAGGAAAGTCTGGCCTGGGTCAAGCTGGGCTCCCTTCCTCCCCGCAGCAGTGCTCCAGGCCCTTATTTGCTGACAAGCTGGTTATTTAAATGGCAGTGACTGGTCCTAGCCTAACATCTCAAGAACCTGAAGGCCCTAATTTAGCCACACAACCCAGGCAGCATCCCTACAAGCTCCACACCCCAAAGGAAGCCCATTCTCCATGACACTGTCACTCCTGGGCCCTCTGTTGGCATGGCCAAAGCTTTCAGCTGTGCCTGCTGGATGGGGACTGCTGCTACCTGGCACCTGGTGAGCACCGTAGAGAGGCCAAGTTAAGAACACACTGCTCCTGGGGTCACAGCTGAACCCGAGAGTGAGGGGCGTCCTCTCCTGAGGATGCAGCCACACTCCCTTCCCGGCACTGGTCCTGCACTCCAGGTCACTGTGTCTCCTCACAGTGCTGTCACATCCCCCTCTCAGGTTCCACACCATGTCCATCATGATTGCCGTGGATATCCTGGGCTGCACAGGCAGCACGGAGGAGAGGGCCACCCTGCTACACAAGACCATCCAGCTGGCTGCCGAGCTGAAGAGCACCATGGGAAACATGTTCAGCTTTGCTGCGGTGATGAATGCCTTGGAAATGCCACAGGTACCAGACCCCCTCTTCAGTGCACTCCAGGCTCAGCTGTGCCCCTGTCCTCCTCTTTCCCTGCACCCCTTGGGGCTAGAAAGCCTGAACATGAGCACACAGGGATCAGGGGTGGACAGAATGGCATGAGATGCGGGGAAGATTCAGGGTCCATTTTCCCTGCAGTGACTTATGTAGGTGGGCCCCCCCGCAAGTTGACTGGCTCCCACATGGCCACAGCTGGTGCTTGTTGCCAGCTCTGTCATTTGGAGGAAGTGAACCCAGTATCCAGTGCGGTGCATCCAGTTTCATGGTTGCCCACCAGCGCCTCCTGGGATGAGCTGCTCCCTGCAGTAAATGAAGGGGGATTACAATTCTGTGTATGATCCACTCTGGCCTGCAGGCAGCCAGATGTCAGGGAGAGGTGCTCTCAAGGCCCTGGGGCCAGGGCTGGATCTGAGCGGCTCAGCCTTGCAGGTTTAGGAGTGAGAGGTGTGAGCTAGATGCCACTGGAATGGCCTGGAAGAGCACCGCCAGCAGTGAAAGGCTGCGGCCAAGCTGCGTGCAGTGACTCCCCAGAGCCCCACTACACTAGCCCATTCCCTGCCCTGCCTAGTCCCATGCAACTGACAACTGTGAACCCAGGGGCCCTGTGGAGCTGAGAGCACAAAGATCAGCTCCCCACTCTGCTTCCACACGCAGATCTCACGGCTGGAGCAGACCTGGATGGCGCTGCGCCAGAGGCATACGGAGGGTGCCATCCTCTATGAGAAGAAGCTGAAGCCCTTTTTGAAGAGCCTGAATGAAGGAAAAGGTACCAGGGACAGGGGAGCCACTTGCCTCAACTCTGCCCTTCCCCGCTGCCTTCTCAGCACTGGGGGCTTGACCCCTCTGCTTTCCTCGGAGCCTACAGTTCTCCCATGGCAGCCATAGCTGCTGCCTTGCCCCTGGAGTCAAAGGCCACCAAACCCCTGGTGCTATTCACCCCTTCCTTCATGAGCCTGCTTGGGGATGCCAAGGCACTAACCAGTCTCAGCAGGCTGCAAGGTGCCAAAGGCACAAGGCCCTGTAGAAGCTGCAGCTCCACCCCAAGGAGGGTCCAACTCCTCCCTGGTCCACGGGTCACACTCTTGTCCCAGCCTAGTATCTCCATGCCCCTGGCCTGCTCCTTCCCTTCCCAAAACACCCATTTCAGAAGGAAATAAAAATACCAGCTGGGCACAAACACAGTATTTGTGCACCAGGCACTGAATCCAGCCCCATCTGCTGCTGGGAAGTAGGTGCTTGTGCCAAGCAGACAGGAAGCTTTTGGAAAGACAAGCAGCCAGGCTGCCAGGAGGGCTGGGCATGCTGGGCACAGGGCTCACTGAAAGTGTAGTCCTGGCTGCGGGGGCCGAGGTGGGGAGCACAGACTCCACACGCCTCCGGGAACCTGCCGGGGCAGAAGCCAAGCATCTGTCTCCAAGTCTGATTTCAGTCTAGTTCAGGGCTGGTAGTAATTGTGCATGTGGCTGCGTATGACCCCCACACCAACCCCAGCTGGAAGGGGCAGGACTCCAGAATGATCCCCACACATGCCCCTGCCATCACTGGGGCTGTGTGGCCCCTGGTGGCTGAATGTCCCATGGAGACTGGGCTCCATGGATCTCTTTTATGTCAGGGCAAGACATGCTGTCAAAGGAAGCCATGACAGGTAAAGATCTTGCCCTTTCCTTGCAGTGCCAGATCTGCAGAGGACACTAGGTCTCCACATGATTTCCCACCAAGAAATGGCCCCTCTTGCTACCAGTGCAGCACTGGGTAGTGCCCGGAGCATTCAGGGTACACATGTCCTCATTCTCTTGCAGAAGGCCCCCCGCTGACCAACACTACCTTCCCGCACATTGTGCCCCTCATCACACTCCTGGAGCGGGACGCTGCAGTTCTGGACAGCTCTGAGCCCTGGGAGAATCTGGACAACGGTGTGGAGATTGTGTTGGCCCACCTAGAGGCTGCCCGGATGGTGGCACATCATGGGGGACTGTACCACACCAATGCGGAGGTGAAGCTGCAGGGTAAGGAGCCGGCAGATCTAATGCAGGACCTCAGCCACACTGCAGCCACCAAGGAGCACCAGCCTGCGGGCTGTGGCATGCTCTCCTTTCAGCTAGGGGTGGTCAGGCAGCCTCAGAGAGCTCCTCCAGGTAATGCCAAACATGTCTCTGGGGCTCCTTGGAGCATCGTATACCCTGTGCTGGCAGGGGTAGGACCCACGGAGACACACAGCAGGGAAACCTCCTGCCCCCGCTTCTCCACAGAACTGGGTTTCACTGCCAGAACTGGAGCCTTCCAGGTGGCAGAAGGGGCACAGCAGGGTGTTAGGTCCACAACTGTAAGTTTGGGGTCTGCAACCACTCCCTTCCCTGGGGACCAGTCATCCCCAGCTGAGTGCCCATGAGTCCCAGGTCCTACCACCCATACCCCCATCTTGTTGTCTGGACAGATTCACTTCCCCCTGGGATCAAGCTGAAGGAGCAGAGGAATCCCACTGCTCCCTACTCCTCCATTCCTTTGTAACTGACCTAGCTCCTGCATACTAAGTGCTCATGCCCAGGTAGCTCCACTTTTCTAACATTTTGGGCCCTTGTTTCCTTCGCAGGCTTCCAGAGCAAGGCCGAGCTTCTGGAGATCTTCAGCACTGAGTTCCAGCTGCGCCTGCTGTGGGGCAGCCGGGGTGCGGAGAGCAGCCAGATTGAGCGCTATGAGAAGTTTGACAAGGTCCTCACGGCCCTCTCCCACAAACTGGAGCCCTCTGTGCGCTTCAGTGAGCTGTGACCTGACTCAGAGCCAAGCTCCTGGGGGAGGGTGGCATGATCATTGCATCAGTCCTGTGGGACACCCGGCAAGCAGGCACCAGGTCTGTAAACCCATCAACTCGTTCTCATGCAGCCAGAGGGGCAAGGAGCCATGGCCCTGTGGGGACTACAGACCTAGGGGGAGACCCAGCCTGGCACAGGTGGTGGATGTGAGAAAGAGCCAAGATAGCATCCATCTTCTGCAGCAGAAAGAATGGGTCGGGCTCAGGCTGCAGCCCAGGGACTGGGAAGCTGCCTGGGTGAGGTCTCCTGAAAAGCCCCAGAACTCGGGGCACAGACAGGGATGGAGTTGGGGCAAAATCGGCCTGTGCTTGTTCCACATGACCAGAGGATACGTGCTACTACCCACCTTTCCTCCGCGATCTTGACATGGAGCAGGAGCAAAACATCACTTGTGGCCCCACTGTCCTCAGCTGCCCCAGCTGCACCAGGCCCTGCATACCTGCCTCCATCCTGGTGCAAACGTTTGAACTGTGCATGCCTGGATGGGGGGAGCTTTCCAATGCCTCTCCCAACTAGGACCCACCCTGCTGTTTCTCTGCTGCAGTCCAGGCTGAGGCACGTCCGCCTCAGCACAACACTGATGAAGCCAGCACTCTACTTACTCCTACCCCCGCCGCCCCAACTGCAAAGTGTTTCACTCACGTGCTCTTTGTCCAGCCCTGCCAGCTCTCAAGCCCCCTTGTGTCCCATTATCACAGCGCATCCCCACCTTCTTAAACAGCCAGTTCTCCTTGGATTTTTCTGTCTGTTGTGTCCGAGGCCTCCAAATTCTGCTTGTAAATAGGTTTCATGTTCAGTTTCTGATGTACAGATTTGCAAGGGACATTCTCATTGTAAATAATGTTCACATCATTTTGTCATGTAAATAAGTGTATATAGATCATAGGAGTTTGATTCTTACATACAATAAACTTCTATGATCTTCTTCAGCAGCATCTCCTCCTCTGCAGTTTCCTTCTGTGTCTGCTTTGATGCCGCGGGCACTTCCAGCATCTCTGGGGTTCCTTGTGTTCGTTTTGGCCTTTTAGCAGAGAGGGGATATGCAAACAGAGCAGTAATGGCAGGGATAGCCGGAGGTGTCAAGTAATCGTGGGGGCGGGGAATGGGCAAGGCTGAACCCATGCCTGCTGTTCAGCCCCAGGGCAAATCCACTTCATGCCGAGTTAATTTGGCTAATGCAACTTTATTTATAATAGAGGCCAGTTGTAGAGGGGGGAGCAACGACGAACCAATTGCCTGATCATAAACCATCAGCCCACAGCCTCGACAGTCTGCAGACAATGAAGACTCAAAAAAGTATCCTGGGAAGAGTTAATGTGGCGAATGCAGTTCAAGCTCCGTAGCAATCAGTTCAAGCTGTGTCACCAGACCTGGCTGTTCCCGGGGATCCTCCCGCTGAGCACTTCAGCCTACAACCTCTGTCCTCTCCTCTGAGGGCCATGCCCATCTGCCCTGCTTCTGACTTGGGCGATGAGCCCCTGGAACAGCTGAGACCCTAACGCTTTCCACAGCGCCAGCCCTGCATACATTTGCCCCCTCGTCCCTCCTGTGCGGCTCGGTGCCAGGAGAACAGTAGCGCCAGAAGCTACTGGCAAGGGGCCCAACTCCCCTGGACCCAAGGAATCCAGGGCTTGTTTCAAGCCTGCCGACGGGGCGCTCCTGCGACCATCTCCCGGGGCAGCACCAAGGCCGCTCAGGTCATGGAGATGGAAGGTCAGGTGCTGCTGAGATCATCCTTGGTGGCTGCAGAGCTCTTTGCATGAAGCATCTCTCCTATGCCCCATGCCAGGGAGGAGCAAAGCCAGGGGGTGGCATCTGCGGGCCACAGACAGCAACAGGCCCCGCAACGAGGCACCACTGTCACTTGGCCCCATTCAGGCGCTTCCCTGGCCAAGGCCCATCTGGTTTTGTATCAACAGAGAACAGAGTAGCAGAAAACGGAAATGTCCTCTATGATGGCCACCCTCCGGCCTAGCGCGCGCCGGGGGCAGAGGCAGGACCCACGATCACAAACCTGGTCCCAAGCCAGGCCAAGAGAGGCCACGCCCTCTCACTTGCCGGCCCCGCCCCCTGGCTGCGGCCCCGCCCCCTGAGCTGTGGTGGCGGCAGCTCCAGCCATAGCCTTGTCTCGAAGCGGGGCACGCCGAGAGTTGTAGGCCCCGGGAGCCCGCAGCGCGAGGCACGCCGGGAGCTGTAGGCCAGCGGGTGGTGGAGAGGTAAGCGCGGAGCACGCCGGGAGCTGTAGTGCCCGCCGGCGGCGCAGTGCACGCCGGGACCTGTAGTCGCGAGTGGCGGGTGGCCATGGGTCCGGCGCGGGCGCTGCTGCTGCGACTGGCGCTGGCGCT
>NW_017728925.1:9758632-9822303 GCF_001723895.1 Crocodylus porosus
CCGCTTCGCGCGGGACCCGGCGCCCGCCAAGCCGCTCGTGCTGTCGCTGCACGGGGGCAGCGGCACCGGCAAGACCCTGCTCACCGCCGCGCTGCTCCGCGCCCTCTTCGCCGACGGCGCCCGCAGCGCCTACGTGCACCGCTTCGCGCCCGCGCTGCACTTCCCGCACGGCCCCGAGCGCCTGCCGCGACACCAGGTACCTCCGCTTGTCGCCCCTAAAGCACGGCCCGTCTCGCGTGTGCGCGGGACCCTGCATCTAGTGTCGCCTCCCGCTCCTGGGTGAGGAGAACCCGGGCCCCCCCAGCCGCCTCCCGGTGAGCTGCTGGCCTCTCCCCTCCGGAGTTGGGGGAGACTTTGGCAGCCCCGTTGTCTCCACACAGCTCCCTCCTGGAGAAGCGCTTCAGAGAGAACATACGTTAAACTGGAGAACGGTGTAAACCGTGGCACGGCCCCCAGCCCTGGCTTTCGCAGTCTTGTCACCCCCCAACCCCTCCAGAGCTGAAAGGGCAGCTCCCTGCCACTCCACGAAGGACAAGAGGGCGGTGGGATAGGTTTGCTGCTGGAGTCGGAGTATTAAACCTCTCCTGATTTTCAGTTTGGTGCACCCTTGGTGTCTCTTCCCTAAATGGTTTGTAATGAGATGATTAAAGCTTCTGACATTGTAGACCCAAGCTGCGGAATCCGGGTATACTTTGCTCTGTGGTAACTCAAGCTCCACCACAAGCCCTTGGCACTCACAGGCCTTTTTTAAAAAAGAAAAAAATCTTCCACAGGAAAATCTAAGGAACTGGATCCAGGGGAACTTGACAAGCTGCGGGCGCTCAGTGTTCCTCTTCGACGAGATGGATAAGATGTACCCGGGGCTCATCGACGTGATCAAGCCGTTCCTGGGGCCCTCATGGGTTGTGTTTGGAACCAACTACCGCAAAGCCATCTTCATTTTCATCAGGTAGGAGAGCCCAGTCTGACCAGGCGAGGGAGAATTTGAATGCTGTGCCATTGCTCCGGTGACATGAGGGCACCTTCCTCCCTGTCTGAATGATGCAGCCCAAGGTTTTACCTCCTGTCAGGCCTGAGCTCACCTGAGTAACCCAAGGTGCAAGGTCTAATGGGGCTTTGCTTTTGCCACTGTCTGGTAACTTCTCACACGCTAGGCAGGCTGCTCCCAGATGCTGTCACTCACAGCATGGCCTCTGCAGTGCCGCACCGCTCCGGGGATTATGGGAATCTCTCTCTTAACTTCTTGCCTTGCTCTTCTGGCTGCTGTCACTCAGCAATGCAGGAGAGGAGCAGATCAATCAGATGGCGCTGGAACTGTGGCGTGCCCGCAAGGACCCAGAGGAGATCAACCTGCCGGAGCTGGAATCTGCCATTTCCAAAGCCGTGTTTGAAAATCCAGAGAGTGAGTTAGCTTTTCAGTGCACGCTGGCACCAGCGGGGGGGCGCTAGACCACATCTTGAGTCATCTGATCTTTGGCTTCTGAGATGTGTGGGCCTGGTAGAAATTATCAGGGAGATGGAAATGAGAGCTGAGTAGGCCAGTCTGGCACATGGAAGGAGCGCTCTACTGAGAGCCAGCAGCTCCCTTGGAAGAAGTTCAGCAGGAGGCAGGCAGTGCCCAGGAGAAGTTTAATTGAGAGCCTGATCCTGAGAGGCACTGAGCACCTGAAGCTCACTGTGGTTGCACTGCTTGGTGCTTGTCCCTCAGGACTGGGCCTCAGAGAGGTGGGAAGGAGGAGGAGCCTGAAGTGTCAGCGCTTGGGATGGGAACTGCAGGACTTGGAGAGCATGGAGTTGTTCTGGGGAAAGATGTGGCTCTGCTTCCTCTTAAGCTGAATCCAGAACAGATGCATCTGTCTGTAGTCAGGGCACCACAGGCATGTAGAAATTCCTCCGGGTTGGTGGGGGCCTCTCCTTGCCCATAGGGCAGCACTCCATGGGCAGAGATGCTCTTGGGTCAGAGCCCTTTGGCCTCTCCCTCTTCCCCTGCAGATGGGTTCTGGAAGTCCGAAATCATCCAGGAGCAACTCATTGATGTCTTCGTGCCTTTCTTCCCACTGAGGCGGCACCACGTGAAGCAGTGCGTGGTGAACGAGCTGGCCCAGCTGGGCTTGGAGGAATCACCGGCAGTGGTGCAGGAAGTGTCCGACAGCATCTCCTACTTCCCCAAGGAAGAGCAGGTCTTCTCATCCACTGGCTGCAAAACTGTGGCCTCGCGCATCAACTTCTTCCTCTAATGCAAGGCCTATCCTGCCAAGGGAGTGTGCAGCAGCTCCAGGTCATTGGCTGGCAGGAAGTCTGTTTGCCCCTTGGCTCCAACTCCCCGGAGGTAACCTGGAGCAGCTTCTGGGCCCAGTAACATGAGGATGGGCCCAGAGAGCAGACAGCACAACTGATGCAAGCACTACCAGCTGTGCGCATCCCTCTTCCAGCAGCCCCGCAGAGCCAGATGTGGGGCGCAAAAGGCAAGTGACTTGACCTACAGCACTTTATCAGCTGATTCTTTGCCCTGGAAGGCAATGACAGACTGGCCAGGCATGCTCATGATGTACTCAAAGGGATGCGCTGCAAGAACTAGGAAGGAGCTTCCATGGCTGCCACCTTTCTTCCACAGCTAGGATCAGGCAGCCTGCCCTCCCAGTCAATCCTAGCCCAGCTGTGCTGGGCTGCAGGGAAAGGAGTCCTGCCCTCCTGTGGTTTTTAATGGGATTTTTAACCCTTATTTTAACCTGAGCCTCAGTCGTGATTCCCTGGACAGTGGGCGCTGGTGTCAAAACCCTGTAGCGCTGCTCTTGTGCACGTCAGGTCTCCGTCATATCTTCGGTTTCTAGAGCACATGTTTGAGCTGGGTGTTCTCAGGTTCTCTCTCACTGTGAACGCACTGCTGGGTCTCAGTCACAGTCTCCTCAGCTGTACCAGGTAGGGGCCACAGAGGGAAGAACATGCGACTTGGGGAGTGTCCCCTCCCAGGACATAGAATCTCTCTGTGCAGGCACTGGGCCGGTAGCCACCCTGGGAAGCATCAAGGGCTGTACAGGCAAGTGTCTCCCCCTCGCAGAGCAGCAGTTCCTACCTCTCAGACAGAGCGAGCATCCACTCCTGGTTATAAAGTCCCCCCAGGAACGTTACTGTGCTTCAGTCCATGACTAGGGCGAGTCTTTACCCCGTCCCCTCCACGTTGTGCAGAGCTGATGAACTTACTGCACATCCAGGCAAGCAGGGTCTCTGGTATCCAGGCCCCTGCCGGCTGCCTGCTGGCCCTGGCAGAGCTGCAGCCACTCAGCGTAGCAGTGCCAGTGCTGCCAGGCATGGAAGGGACAGCAAACAGTAGCTCCCTTCTCAGCACTGCCCAGGACAGTGCCACTGACCCTTACCTGATGCCCACTGGCCTTTGCTCCCCACTGGGAAGTGGTAAACTGGACTTCAGAAAAAGGGGAAACTGCTCAGGCTAGGAGCTGGGGCTGACAGGTCTGTGGGTGGGTGAATGTGCAAGGTGGGAGTTGAGTGCCAGGCCTGCACCCATAGACCCAAGGTGTCTTCAACATTGTAGTGCAGCAGCACTCCAGTTTCACTGGTATTTGGCTCCCTTGAGCAGAGGCAGGAGCCAGCACTGTGAGCCTCTAATGGGATCCCACCCAAGCTGCAGTTGGACCAAGATCCTGGTTTACAGTTACACATTCTGCCTCTTCCAGAAATGTTCGCTGGTCTTCATTTAAAATAAATCTTGTCAAGAAACTGGCCTGGCTTCACTGTCACTCCTTTAGACTGGAGCTGGCAGGGCAGACAGGAAATATTAAGCAGCCATGTAATGGGCTGGAACAGCTGCCTGCCACGGCAGAATGAGGTTGGACAGGAGCAGGGAGAGATGCCCAGTGTCTGCTTGGATAACAGGAAAGGGGTTTGGGAGGCCAACAGATTCCAGTGAGAGGGGCATCGCTGTTCTACTTGACCACAACCATCCGGGGTAGGACCTAGTAAAGCCACAGCTGCCCCCTCTGCCACTTGCATCCTTTTGTTTAAAATCCACGAAACTGCCTGGACAGCGCTCAGGGGATAGGAGAGAGCAGGGCAGGCAGGTTGCAGCAGCATGGCCCTCCCTTCCCCCTGCAATCAGAAGGCCCCAGCAGAACTTCCTCCTGCGGGGGGGAGCACTTTGCTGCTGTCACTTCTCTCCAGCTCAGCCTTGCAGTTCAAGGTGAAACTAACAGGCTCCTTGTTAAGCATGTTGCCCCTTCCTTTTCTTGGTGTAGGCTTTAGCAGCATCTTCCCCCACCCCTGTCAACCCATAAAGCCAGGCAAGGTGCTGGGCTGGGGTGGACAGGCAGGTGCAGCTGCGCATGGAGGAGCTGATGCTGGTGCCCTCAGACTTGCTCCCAGTGCAAGCACAGGACTAAAATCAAGTTGCCTACTGAAGGCAGGCCCCTCAAGTGGGGCATGGGCCAGGGTGCACTTCGGCCCCTTCCAGGTCCGTGAACTGGATGCTGGCCCCCATGGGCAGGGCACTTTGTCCACGCTCACCTCTGGCAGGGGAGCAGGGCCCGTTTCCCAGGGCAGTGCTTTGCAGACAGTGATGCCTAGAGAAGGGGCTTGGCTGAGGCGAGTCCCAGCCTCCTGAGCAGACTGGACCTGCACCCAGCACAGGGAAGTGTCCTTTCCATTTCCCTGAGATACATAAAGAGACAGGAGCCACCTCTTAGTCACACAGTCTATTCTGTGCAGGGGTAGGCTGAGTACCCCTCTGCTGGCTGCGGCCCCTGGGTTGCTGTATGCCATGAGACCTTGGCACTCACTTCCTGCTTCTCCCCCTTCCCTTACCAAGTGGGGGCACTTACTCTGCTCGCGCTGCTTCCAGAAGCAAACCTCATCCTGTACAACTCATGCTCGGTTGTACAGGAGCTGAGGCTGTTCTCTGCATGCCACAGGATGCTACCAGGCTGCTCTGCCACTTCGCTCCCAGTGCTTGGTTCTTTCAGCTCATCCTCCAGGTCTACCAGGGAACTGAGAGAGGACACACAAAGCCAGTTACTCACTGCAGAGCCCTGGCAAATGGAATGCATGGATGCCCCCACACAGTGAGGGGAAGGCAACAGCCCCACTGTGTCACTGGGACCTTAGCACCTTCCCTCCAGGACTAGACATCTGCTCGTAGTGAGATTGAGGGGTTTCTGCCCTCAACTCCCAGGTTCTCCAGCCCCAATACTGTCAACAGCCATCAGCAGCAATTCCAGCAGCCCCCACACCATGCCCAGTCCCCCAGTGCCCGCCCACTGCCTGCTTCATACCAGGGGGCCTTAGCAGGGTCCTGGTCCGCTGGGCAGGCCTGAAGCTTTGCCTCCAACAGGGCTCTGGCAAGGTCCCCGACCTTACTGCTCAAGATGCTCTGGACAGACTTTCCTGGGAAGAGGCTGGTGATAAGAAGCATGGCCTGCAGCAGGGAAAGAGCAGAGGTGAATGGCACAACAGCAGGCACTGACGGGCACAGCTCTGCCTCTCCCATGCTCAAGGCAGACCTCAGGATACAGCCAGGCTGCTCCCAGCGTGGCCGCCCTTGCTGTGGGGACTGGAAGGAACTGCTCAGGCCCAATGACATCCCACTCAAGTGCAGAGTCTGTTTCTCATTTACTCCATCAAGATCTGTCAGGGAAAAGGAACCTGCCCTCCCTGCAGAGCATGGTCAGCTGGGTTGGAGTGACACTGATGGGGACTGAGGCGGTGGGTGAGGGGTCTCACCCTTCCACTCTGGGCTGGGTTCATTTTCCCAACAGCCACCCCTTGCCACAGGGGCCCCAGCAGACAAAGCTGCCCATAGCAGGACAGGGCTTTGCAGCTTTACATTCAGTAGCAGAAAACCTCTTTCACCAGTGTTTATTTCAACAAACTGCTGCAAGGCTACAGTCCTAGTTACAAGTATTGTGGTAATGCCTGAGGGACCCTGAGCACAGCAAAGAACCCCCCACCCCTCTACATGCTGTACAAACATGGAAGAGAAAGACAGCCCAGCCCCACTTAGCACCTAAATGGAAGAATGCAGAGAAGGGGCAAGTCAGGTGCAAACATCTCCCCTGCCTGGCCATGACTGCCCCAGCCAGCAGGCTTAGGCTTAGGGTGGTACCTCCTCATCTGCAGGGTCCAACAACAGTGCCATGGCAACATCCTCCTTGGCACCCATCACCTCCTGCAGGCCCAAGCGGCTCTTGGCCCGGTGCAGAAAGTACTGCGGCAGACGAGGGTCACAGTCAATGGCATTGGAGAAGTACGACTCGGCCTGCTGGTACCGCCTGTGGGGCAGAGTTGGCTTTGCAGAGCCACTACACTGCAGGGATGGGGGCGGGGAGGGGAAGAGAAGGTGAAGCCACAGCTACACACCTCCTCCTGAGTTCCCGCATCCCCAGCTTGTCCAACAGCATGGAAATGCGGCGCTGCAGGCTCACGTCCCATGGGCTCAGCTCCAGTGCCTGCTGGTAGTCAGCCAAGGCATAGGAGAGCTCCCCCAGCTGGAAGAGGCAGTCTGCAGAGGAGCAGGACAGCTTCTGAGCAAAGGACAGGGTGGTGTCCAAGCATCTTGGCTCCGTCTAGTTCCTGCAGAGGCTGAGAGAGGCTGAGGACTGCTGCTGCCCAGCTGCTCAGTCTGGGGAGCTCCAAACCAATAGGAAACACATTAAGGCCATACTGGATCACACCTCCCAGCCCAACCCACTGGACAAATGTGTGCTTCAGCCAGCTCTGGCAGCTGGCCAGCAGCACCCAGCATGGCTGAGCAGGCTGAGAGGATGGGATGAAACCAGCCGCAGAGGGTTCAGGGAGGCAAAACACAGCTTCCAACCAGGAATGAGCCTGGATGACCCCACAACAGGGCTGAACAGGCTTGGGGTTATCCCCAGCCGCATGGTGTTAACCCGAGTCCGTCAGCAATGGGTCATTCGCAGCTGCCACTACTTCGCAGTTATGGAGCCCTTCCTGCTTCCGAAGCACCTCACAAACACTGCCTCGTCTTCCTGGCCCCTCTACCAGGGCCATCACGTTTAAAGCCAAAGACACGGGCATAGGGGAGCAAAGCAATGGACTGACTACATCACCCTTGGGGAAGCAGTGACAAGGGCAGGGACGGAACCCAGAAGTCCTGACTCCCAGTCCCTGCAGAAGCCTGCACCGCCCCTCCCTTACACAGAACCTAGAGGGAAAAGCTGTCTGCCACCCACATGAACATCCAGCTAACAAGGGCCTCCAAGATCGTTTCCCTGGACTGCTCTGCTCCAGGCCACCTCCACACCACCTCCTGTGTGTACACCATGCCCAAACTGTATCATTGCACCACTCTGCCCAGGCCTGACCACACTCTCCCACCCCAAAGGGATGTTTCCAGGTTGCAGCACATTTCGAAATGAGCCGAGCTGCCTCTGAGGCCCTCCCACAGCCCAGGCCAGCCCAACCCAGCCCAGGAGCAGCCCTGTTACCTCCTCTGTTGACATAGAGCCCCTTTTCATTCTTATCTGCCTTCAGAGCCTTGTTCAGAAGCAGCAGTGCCTCTTCAAAACAGCCCCTGGTGTAGCAGTGAACTGCAAAGTCATTGTAGGTGAGCAGGAGCTGGTGCTGCACCTCCAGGCTGGCTGCTCCCCCCACCTCAACCAGTTCCACAGCCCTTATGTAATCATCAATGGCCGCATTGAAATCCTTGAGCCTTCTATAGAGAGTCCCTCTGGCACAAGAGTCCCACGGCGTGGAAGGAAGGAGAGACAGACAGACAAGGGCAGGGAGGGGCATTAGAGCCAAACAGCAGGGGGCCAACAGTCAGGCTCCCTCTGCCTTCCATGGGTCCCATATCCCCGATGCCACAGGGGACCCAACTCAGCTGTCTCAAACTGCCCTGGCTATCTAGCAGCAGCAAGCAGTAATGGGAGCTCTACCTGAATGTGTAGTACTCAGCCTCCAGGGGGCTGTTCTCCAGGGCAAAGTTGATTTTGAGGATGGCTTCCCTCAGATCCCCCATTAGGGCCTTATTCACAGCTTCAGCCTTGGCTTTCTGGCCTCGCTTCAATAGCTTCTGCATTAGCGCCTGAGCTCCCTCATGCTGTGGCTCCAGAGCCATGGCCTTCTGGATGTCCTGGTAGCACAGAGGAACCTGGAACACAGGGGACCAAGCTGCACTGAGGACTCATGTGGGCAGGGGCTCTCATGCATCCTTCAGTCTCATACCACTAACCACCTCTATGCCCTCGCCCAAAGCTCCAAGTTGTCTGATTAAACATGGAGCAGCAGAGCTCTTGCATATCCTTAGAAGCCAGTCCTTCAAACAGCCTTGTGTGGACACCGATGCCCCCACCACTGAGGCAGCCATCAATTCACCCAGCAAAGGGTTAATTTCAAAGCATGGCTCCATCCCCAGTCAGTAGAGCCATGGCTGGGCCACATGCTCAGAGCCTTTCTTCCACAAGGTCCTGCACACAGCACGGCCTAGACAGCCAAGATGCCTCCCCCACCTTGTTGAAGTGGTCATACAGCCTGGCTCTCAAGGTGTACAGGTCCGGGTTCTTGGGGTCTCGATCCAGGTCTCTGTTAACCAGGTGCAGACAATCAGAGAATCTATTCAGGGCACCAAGGCAAGCAATACTACAGCGAGAAAGAGAGGATAGGACTAGGAACCCATGGAAGAAGGCAGTCACTACCACAGCAGAAGATCACCTCTGCTCCCCCCTCCCACCCTGGCCTTACCATTTCCTGTGATACATCACATTGTTGGGCTGCAGCTCTGAGGCTTGAGTGAAGGACTCCAACGCATCCCAATAGACCTGCTGGTCAAACAGACACTGACCCTACAGGTGCAAAACAAACAGCTCAGAATCGGTCTGACCCTAGGCACCTGTACATTGCTCCCAGTTCCTGAGGGCAGGATCATGGCTGCCTGCACCTCTCCAGGCTAAAGGAGAGACACAGCTCATCCCTGGCAGAGGCACAAGCTCCACTGGCTTTCTTGTGCTGCAGATGACTAGGTTTCAACAGGTCACGGCAGATATCCAGGCAAGGTCTGTGGCTGAAGGGATATGAGCAACTGGCTCTCCTTAAAAAACAGGATTGCCTTGTCTTGCACTTCAAGGGGCATCTCCAGCTGTCCCCCAGGGCCACAAGAGCCCCTGTCCCCATGGAAGCACGGAAAGCATCAGGCCTGCCAAAAGGAGGCTCCTGGGTCTCTCACCTGCAGGCAGAGGATGAAGGCCATGCGGTCGAGGTACTCTTCCTTCAGCAAGGATAAGGAAAGAGCCTTCCGGAGGTTCAGCACCGTGGACTGGAAGTCGCAGAGCTGGAGAAAAGCTTCTGCTCTCTGCACGTAGAACTCCACCTACGAGCGTGGCCAGACAGCCGCCCTGAGCCTCCTGTAGAGCGCAGGAGCCCTCCATTTCACCAAGGGACAGGCCTCCTCCTTGATCCACTGACCCTTTACCTGGGCAGGTAAGGTCAGCCCCAAAACCCCAGCAGATCTGAATGAGGGCTGACATTCACCCCCTGCTCTGCCCTCTGTTAGACCACCTCAGAGCACCGCAGGCTTTGGCCTGAAGTGCCCCGTGGCCCCTGCCTCATCAGAAGCTCGCACCTTCACATGAATACTCCTGTTCTGCGTTCCCCCTGGCAAGGCCCTGCAGGCCTTACCTGCTGGGGGTCCAGGTTAATGGCTTTGGAGTAGGAGATGACAGCTTTCTCCCACTCGCCCTGGGAGAAGAACAGCATGCCTTGGCAAGAGCTGCAAAGAGAAGATGTGTCACCTGGGGCCAAAGCATATTCCTCCCAAGAGCTTGGACTGGGTTTCCCCACACAGGCCTGGGAGATGACACCCGCTTCCCCTGCCCAGGTCACTCCAATGATTAACTCGGTAGCTTGCTGCCCTCCCCCAAGCTCAGGGCTCTCACACCCCAGGGAGGGGAACAGGCAGGGTCATGATGACACAGCCTGGTTGCCACCAACATCCAGATGCACGGGGAGGGGAGAAGAGCCTCAAAGAGAAGAGCCTCAGGCATCCGGCACGAGGCAGGGAAGCCATCGCCCTGTGCCTGGGGAGGCAGGAGGGGCCAGGGGACACTCACTGCTCCCGCGCCCTGTCCCGCAGAATGGCTGCGCCCGGCTGTGCCTCACAGGGGGGCTCCACGTCCGGCAGTGCCTGGCCGAGCCCCAGGATGTGGAGCGGGAAGCTCTCGGGGGCGCCTGCCAGCGCCTCCTCCATAGGGCCGACCACGAGGGGCGGTCACTGCTAGTGCCCCGGACCCCGGCTCCTAAAGCCCCCAGTGCCCTCTGACTCTCGACCTCACTTGGTATCCTCTGACCCCGGGGCCTCAGCCCCTGTTTCCTCTGCACCCCCCACCCCGGTGCCAAGGCCTCCTGGTGTCTCCGCGCCGGAGGCGGCTCCCGCCTGACTGCATCGCGTTGCTAAGCGATAAGAGGTCGCAGGGATCGGGTTTCCCCGCCATCTTTGATGTGGGCATGGCCGGCGAACAAGCAGGTAACGACCAGCCACAGGTGCGTGAGGGGCGCAACCAAGACGGAGACGGGGACCCTAAAACTGCAAGCTTCAATGAGGGAACACTTCTGCCCACATAAAAAACGGCGGTCGCCCGGCCTCACCACCGCCCCTCATGCCCGCAACCAAAATGGCGGCGGCACCGTCGGGCGCCTGCCCTGCCATTGGCTGCAGGGCTGTGACGCACGAGCCGCCCCCGCCGGGGGTTTGTGCCCTGATTCGGACGTGCCGGGGCGGGGTAGGTGCGGAGCCGGCGGCGCCGCGCCATGAGCCAGCCCTGCGCCGTGCTACGCGCCGCCGCCAGCAGGGTCCTGGTAGGGTCGCCACCGGGACCGCTTCCGGGGCCATGGCGGGGAGGGAATCCCTTCCGGGTCGGGCCAAGAGAGGCAGCAGGTGGCGCGGGAGCTGCCGGCCGCGAGGAAGGGGTTGGGCGTAGGGCGGGGCCCGCAGGGGGCGCGGGCTTCGAGGAGGGATCACCCACCTCCAGCACATCTGCAGTCCAAACTCCTCATAAAGCAACCGTCAGCGCTGAGGAAACAAGACATCGCCCCCAAACCTGCCTCAGGGAAGACCAGCGGGGCAGGGCAGCCAGTGTCCTGCTGCTATAAAAGGTTGTTTATACACGCTGTGAAGCACGGCCCGCAAACACGGGGCTCAGGCCCGCTGCATTCGAGTTACCCTTGTACCTCTGCACTGCCTGAACCTTTCCTTAGCCATGGGATACGTCATGTTCCTCCTGCCACGCACAGGATGACACCACGCTTGGCCTTCCGACTGTGCGCCGCAACCTTCGTCTCTAAACTCATCGAATGCAGCAGTTGCAACCATCTTGTCGAGTCCCTCTCCCATTTCCAGCCTAGACAGGATTGTAAGGGGCTACATGGTCATTGAGTCCAGCGCCCTGCCCCTGCAGTCGGCTGCGTAAGAGAGGCTAAGTCCGTGGGATCAACGAGAACGTCCATCCGCCCCATTCAACACCAGCTGCAAAGCTGAGCTCCACTGATGACCTCTTCCCAGACGGGGCCCAGGACAGGTGTTCCATCCTCATCTTCCTTATAATCTTGCCCTTGTTCTCTTCTGCCTCTACGTCTCCCCAGTTATTTCAGCTACAGACAGACAATCGGTGTAGACAACTTGCAGATCTGCCTTTGTCTCTGATGCACCTAATAAGAATGGAGGGTCTCCTTTGCTGGGATGTCTCCAAAACAAACCTGACAGTAATAAGGCTAGTGATGGGCTGAACTGACCATTATTATCTCATTGTTTCCTTGCCTCCCCTGTCTGTCTTGGATCCTGTCGTCTCTTGTCCTACTTTTAGGTTGTAAGGTGGCTGAGGCACAGCCCTTTTATACCCTACTGGTACAGCGCTGAGCACAGCTAGGCCCTGATCCCATCTAGGACTCCTGAGGTGATGTAATACTCTACCATGCTGCCCTGTAAAAGCTCTGCTGAATCCACATATTGTGAATCACAGCAGGAACACTCCCCCTCTTCTATGCTGATTGGCATTATTTCTTGCTCTGCCACTTGCAGACAGGCTCTTTCTAATGGATGTTGTAGCCCTCACGTGTGGCTGAGGAATCCTGGGACAGACGTGGTTCTGAGTCATCCTGTGGCTTCTGAGTCATGGAGACAAGAGGTGCGGCCAGAACAAATAGAAGGCGGGGCACTGAAAAAAGCCCAGACACAGAGAAACAACCCCTGTCCCTAACACATGGCCCCCTAGCATAAGCGAACTGGACGTGTCACATTGCCAGGCCCCATGGGTTTCCTATCCTAGGAAGTAAAAGGAGCGGAGATGAGAGGAAGGCAAGTTTGCTCATCACAGCCCAGCAGGGCCGGGCCCCAGCTTCAGTGTGATCCAGTGGCTTGAATAGAATCGTAGAATCAATGAGTCGGAAGGGACCTAGACAGATCATCGAGTCCGACCCCCTGCCATGGGCAAGAAGGAGCACTGGGGGTGGGAGGGGTCACAGGACCCCAGCCAGGTGCTTATCCAGTCTCCTCTTGAAGATCTCCAGGGAAGGTGAGAGCACCACCTCTCTGGGAAGCCTATTCCAGGCTCTGGCCACCCTTACCATGAAGTAGTTCTTCCTAATATCCAACCTAAACCTATCCTCCCTCAGCTTGTGGCCATTGTTCCTGGTGACTCCAAGGGGAGCCCTGGTGAACAGACTTTCCCCAAGTCCCTGCTGGTGGCCCCTGATAAGGTTGTAAGGGTGGTAGGCAATGCCAGGAGTCCCAGGAACAGCTGCCATTTATCCTGTTTGCAGGTGGCTGGTCTGGGAAATCATGGGCTGCAAGGGACCCGCCACAATGTGGGAATGGCTGTGCTCACTCAGCTGGCACAGAAGCTCCACGTCACTGACCAGTGGCAAGCAGACAGACGGTGCTGTGCAGACGTAGCCATTGCCAACCTGGAGGAGCTGGACTTGGTGCTGTTGAAACCACGGAGACTCATGAATGTTAATGGATTCAGTATAGCCACTGCTGGTGAGTGGCTTGATGATTTCTCTGGGTGGGTGGCAGGAGGGGTCCACAGCCGTGGTCTTCAGGAGAACTTCAGGCTTCCCCTCTCACCTGCTTGGCAACAGGGACTCACTTACTGCCCCAAACAGCAAATCCTAAGTACCTGCCCTGGGTTTGACAGAGCAAGCCTAGCCCGGGGCAGTTCAAACACTTCCTCTTACATGGACAAGGCGGCTACTCAGGACTTCCTTGCTGCCCCGGCCCCTGGGGCAGAGTGACAATAGAAACAGAGCCTAGGTCTTCCTGATGCAAAAGCTCAATGCTCTGTGAGCTAAAGGAGAATCCTTGCTATTAGTACAATATAGGGTCTGTGACACAGAGTGGATTCAGCCCAATCAGAGACAGTGCACACATCAGCCAGCCCTTCTCATCTCCAGAAGCCACTGCAGATCACAGCGTTCTCGTACCACCTTGGGAGGTAGGTGAGGTCAGCTGAGTATGCCCCATGTGGGTTCTTGTGACAGGCTTTTGGGAAGGAGGATTCAAAGGCTCTGCACAGACACCAAAGATCTCAGCATGATTCTTGGAAGTAAGCAGGTTTCTCTGGTGTCCCAAGCAGCTCCCATCTTCCCCTGCTGCACCCAGTCATGCTTCAGTGGCACTGGCTGTCAGGTACTTGGGGCCTGGACATACTAGGCTCACTGTGCAGCTGTATCCTGTGGTCCAAACGCCAGGCAGCGCTAACATGAGCCTGTACACTCCAGCTGCCAGCATTTCTGCCAGTGCATTCCTGAGGCCAACAGGTCTCAAACCCCTGATAAACCCGTCCTACTGTCTGCCCCTTGCTGCATCTCTGCCAATGCTTGTGGCATCCTCAGGGAGAGGTATTTCCCCTCACTCTTTGTTTCTGTTTCAAGCTGAGACATACAACGTGGACATCAAAGACATCTACCTGGTTCATGATGACGTGGACAAGCCACTGGGGAAGATAGCAATGAAGCTGGGAGGCAGCGCAAGGTACAAAGAGGAAGCCCTGGCACAGTACAGTGATTGAAGATGGGCATTGGGGGCTGGGAAAGCGCCTTCCCCCTGGCTGGGCAGGTGAGAAAGGGACAGGGACAGAACTTTTGAGCTGCCACTGTTTAAGCAGAACTTACAGCCCCATCGGACACAGGCTTGCCTGCCGCCTCCAGCCAAACTGCTGGTTAATTGGAGACATCATGACGGCCTGGCACGAGCGAGTGACATTATGTCCTGCATCTGTGCAGTGGATCAAACCGAAAGATCCGTTAGTTCCCTCCCAGTTCCTTGCTCTAGGAGTAGCTCTGTCAGCAACTCCTTGTGTGCTGGGGACTATGTCTCTGGGTGGACTGAAAATAGCTGCTCTCTGGCAGCCAGCATCTTGCTCAAATGGAGTGACTGCTGGGCAAGACAGCCAGCTGCCCCTGTGCCCCACACACACCCACTGAGTCAGAACGGTGTGCAAAACATTTGGCACCAGGTATGTGCCCAGAGGGGAGGGTGCAGCACCAGGTTCACTAACCTGGTTCAGAGTCACCACTTAGTGAAACCAGGGTACTTTGTGCAGACGAGCCCAGGTCTAGGAGCAGGGTTCAGTTGTTCCCTTGGTGCCTCAGGCCTCGCTTGCAGTGCCATGTGGGTTCTCACCTTCCGCTGACCCTGCTTAATCTCTTACTGTCCTTAGGGGGCACAACGGAGTCCGCTCCTGCATCAGTGCCCTGCACTCAGATGTAAGTACACCTCTCCCTGCAAGACCTCACTTACACCTCCCAGCCGTGGCCCCTGGAGACAGGCCTCAGCCGCACCTCACTTCATGCCTTCCCTCTCCTCTCCATCCCTGCCCTGCCCCAGACTAGCAGCAGTCTCCCCTCCTTGTTTCTGCATCACCCATGAGCTGGGGAACATGGAGGCAATTAGCTAAGTGGAACCAGCTGGCCTGGCCAGGAGCCCAGGGCACTGGCTCAGCTGTACTGTAGAACCAGGCTCCTTCCAAGCGTATGTTTGTTGGAGCACAGCCTGGATCCAGCCACATCACAGGGTAATGGAGTGAGACGGGGTCCCCACCCTCCTTCTCTTGCTGATCTGTTGGGGCCCCCCTCTAGTGAAGCCCCCAAGATCCCCTTCCAATCCACAGAGCTGCTCGCCACTCCCAGAGTCCCCTTCTTTTGCTGGGCCCTGGCTCATAAGGCCCCTGACACTGAAGTTTTGGCCTAACATCAGACAAGCCTCCAGCATCTGTTTCTGCTTTGGGTCAGGAGCACGTGCTCCAGGCTCTGCCGGGTACATGGTGCTCCACTAGCTGCCACACTGTACAGTGGGAACAGCTCAGCCAAAGGCCCCGGTCCCAGCATGGGGGAGCGAGGAGCAGCCCCATCACCCTGCTCACAGATCTCGTCTCCCCCACAGCGCATGGTCCGGCTCCGGGTGGGCATCGGCCGCCCCGTGGGAGAAGCTATGGTGGATCACTTTGTTCTGGGCAGGTTCACCAGTGCTGAGCAAGAGGTCCTGCCACAGGTCCTGGAGCAGGCAGTCAGCCTGCTGTTGGAGCACATCCTGCAGGGCAGCAGGGGCACCACGGCAGCCCTGGCACCAGACAGGGGCCAGGGCTCTGCCACTCCCAGTGACAAGGGCGACCAGGGTTGAGCCTTTGATCACTAGGGCATTTTCATGAACATGGTGACAACAGAAAGCAGTGGTTCTGGGCTCTTTAAGGGGTTACTAGGCACCATGGCTTGCACGGGCTTGGGCAGTATCCTGGAACTAAGCAGAGAGCACTGACCCTACAAGCAGGGCTGTGTATAGCACTGTTCCAGTAACAGGATGTGGGGCGAGGACCATCAGGCAGGAGCTCTCCTTGCACACCCGAGTCAGCACTGGGCTCTTCTACCTGCACAGGCAGCTCTTACAGGGAGCCAGACTTTCCCTCTGTGCAGGGAGCAAGATCCCTTGACCCCAGCCAGGCTCTGTGCCTGACCCCAGCTGACGGTTCATGGGGCACCTGCCTCCTCACCCTGCTTAGGGCTGGCATGGCCTAGCTGCCCCTTTCCCTCTGCACAGAGCACATTACAGGCCCCCTGTTGAGCCAAGTGGGCCTCAGCTGCTCACATTTATCCTTCACTCTCATTCAACTGTTGACAGCATTTTCATAGAACAGTTTTGCACCAATTGGAAAATAAACCCATGAGCCCTCTACCCCCCCCATGTTTGTCCTCAATCCTGCTCCTTTGCTCAGGCCACCCTGCAGAATAGCAGTTGGCTGGCAGGAAAAGCGTCCGTCCCCGCAGGCTTCCTGTAGGCCCCAGCCTCGGCCGTCAGAAGGGTTTAACCACTACCTTGGGCAGCGTGGTTGGCTGCTTCCCCTGTGTCTCCTCTGGCCAGGAAGTCACAAGTTGCTGTGGAAAAAAAGTGAGAGCAGTTTAGACACAGCCCCCCTCTGCTGCCTCCCAGCAGGGGCAGGACAGGGCTCTTTGGGCCTGTAATGTACTTCCCCCCCACCCCCAGGCTCCTTAGCTCCAAGCTGAAGGGATCTGTTTGGATCAGGAGAGGGGATGGGTCAGTCTAGGGCGAGGGTTCTCAAACTGTGCGACTTAAAAGGGGGTCGCAAACTTCTCCAGCACTTCACGCTGCTTCCACATGCTGTGGATCCTTCCACTGGTGCTTCCATTTTCACCACTGCCTGCTTGTCAGTTCCCCCCCACCCCTGTCAAAATCGGCCACTGGGGACCCCGCTGCCCTCCTGCTAATCGACTAGCCAACAGGGACCCCACCCACTCAATCAGCCACTGGGGGACCCCCCACTCCTGCTCCTTGAATGGCTGCCTGCTCCTCGATCGGCTGCCAGAGGTACACTAACCAAAAAAGGTTGAAAACCCCTGGTTTTAATCAATAGCTTTAATTATGGGGTGGGTGTGTAAACATATATATTATTTTATGGGGTCACAGTATCACAAAGTTTGAGAACCCCTGGTCTAGGGGCTGTGTAGAGCCTGCCCAGCCCTCCCTCAAGACTCCGCTTCTAACCTCTGAGCAGAACCTTGCCTGGTCTCAGCCCTGCCCAGGCCCATACACTGCTGCCCTGAAGCTGGCCTCACCTCTGGGCTGCTGCTGTAGGCACGGAGGGTCCTGAAGTAGGTAGTCTCAGGCAGCAGGCCTAGCTGGCTCATGTTGGGCATGCTGTGGCACAGCTGCGGCACATGCCCCTGCCACATAATCGAGTGGTGAGACAGCACACGGGAAGCCTTCACATGGAGGGCTGAGGGCAGCTGGCTGGACCTGAGGAGGGAGAGGGGCTGGGTTACACCACGTGATAGGGGGGAAGGGAATGGCGGGGCAAGGCCTGCAAAGACATGATGGCCAAGGACCTGCTTTGGGAGGGAGCACAGGAGGATGGCAGGCCCTGGCGGGAGCCAGGAGATAACCTAAGGGCAGACAGGAAGCACCGGGTCAGGAATTGGGAAGCAAAGTGAGCCGGAGCCAACGCAAGCCAGGAAGACTCTCCTGGCTGCCCTGTGTCCCTGGTAAGAATGTGCGGCTGGGGTGGGGAGCTGCTGGCTGAGAGTTGTCTTCACATGCAGGGCAGAAAGAAGACAAAAAGAGCAGATGCTCTGCCTCCCTGCTCCACCTTGCAAGGCCATGACAGCTCCTGGTCCATGGACCTCCCCCTCCAGGGCACTGGACCTGGGAGCAACATGGAGTTGGCATGGACAAGGAAGAGAGCTTCTTCCTGCATTGCCCCTGCAGCCCAGCCCTCTTGGCACAGGCCCCCCCGACCCCAAATACCGCTCCAAGTGAAGCTCCCTGCTGGCCATTCTCAGTGGTGGGAACTCCTGCTCCGGGAGCCTCTGCTCCCCCTGAGCCACCTGCTGCACCAGGGCCAGCAGACTCTGCAGCTTCTCCTTGCGCCGCAGCTGGAATATGACATCAAACTCGCCTTCCTCCTCGTCAACTGGCTTCTCCTGTAGGCCACACAGATGGGGGAGGTTGATGGAGTTGCGGGGGGAACCAGCACAGAAGCACCTCACCTGTGGGCTACGGCGGCTCACCTCCCCAGAGGCCAAGGAAGCACCCGGCTCAGTCCTACCACTGCAGCACCTGTGAGCACCCCAGAGCTCCCCAGTGCCCTCTGTGGGAGACCAGGACCTTGGATGCTCCACGGCTCCCCAGTTCTCTGCGGAATTTGTGGGACAGCGAGCTGGCTCCATGGGGTCTGGGCCAGGCTCAGACACTTCCTGGCCCTATGCTGTTCTTCACCACAGGAGGGTTTTGCCCTTCAGAGCCTTAGTTTGGAACATGCTCTAAGCCCCTCTGAGCACACCAACCAAGCCCCAGACCCTGGGAGGATAGAGCGACATCATCTAGCCCTACAGGTGAAGAAGTGGAGGCACAGAGTGGAGCAGCAGCTTGCCTGGGGCCACACTGGGAGGCACTGGGAAAGCTGGGACAAAGCCAGGAGTGCCTGTGCCCAGCCCCTGTAGACACCACTGCCCCCTGCTTGTTCCCACATCTCTGACCTTGATGCGCCTGGTACAGGGAACACTGGGCTCTCCCTCCCTTCATGCCTGGCATCCTCATAAGCCTGGGGGCAGTGGGAGCCTCACCAGCAGCAGCTCTTTCAGGACATGCACCACCCGAGCCAGGACCCTTTTTGCCTTCTTCCTCTGCTTCTGCTCCTCTTCCAGGAGCCTGGCCTGACTCTGCCCTTCTGCCACCCTCCTCCTTGCCTCCTCTTCCAGCTCCTGCAACCTCTCTCTGGGGTGGAGACAAGAAGAGAATGCCAAGGTCTCAGGATGCTGATGCCTGCTTGGCCTGGAGTGTAGGTGCCCTGGTACCCATATGTCTAAGCTGGTTCACAGAGAAGATGCTGCAGGTGAAGCCTCTGGGAAGCAGGTTCTGCCTAGGCCAGCTTTGCCAGCTGGTGACCCATATGGTGGCTGCCAGCTTCCCCTTTCCACGCTAACTTGCAGTGCTGGGACACAGGGAGGAAGCAGCAGCCAGGTAATTACTGGGAGGGGTTCCCCAGTGTCCTGTAAATGCAGCAATGGGTTGCAGGGCCCAGCTGTGTGGTGGGCAGAGCCTCTGCTAGGCAGTGTGCTCTCAGCATCTGGTCGGCCAGAGCACTAGTCAGCACCACCCTGGCTCTAGCCATCTGGCCTGCCTAGCGCACATAGTGGCAAGGGCTTGCCAAGTCTGAGACTGGGCTGGCGCAGTTGTGGGGGATATCAAGGTCCTGGCTGGCTGCAGTCAGTCAGAACAGAAAGACCCCATTCTTTCCCTTCAAAGTGCTGGAATTTCCAACTCCCAGCCAGCCCCAGGCCAGGAAGTAAGAGGCAGCAACACAGTGCCCCTGCAGCCAGGTCTAAAGGAATAGCAGCGCTTTCTGAAGCCCCAGCACCAAGTCCTGTTGCACCTGGGGCTTTGTGAGGATCTTCCACGAGCATGGCCTGACCTTGCTCGGCCTGCCAGACCTGGAGGGTTATGAAACAAGGGCTCTTCCACTCGCCTGCATGGCCCAGGAGCAGTGCTGGAATAAGACCCGTCTCTGGGCCCTAATGCCTTGTCATCACCACTATTGGTGATGCCAGTACCTCAGTGCCTGAGTCTCCCCCCGCAGCTCCTTGTGGGCCACCTCCAGGTGGCACATGGCCTCCCTCTGCTTTGTGTACTCATTCAGCAGCAGCTTCTGCTCTTTGCATCTCCGGATGAGCATCCAAATCATCTGGAAGGAGCAAAGGGTAGAAGGGGGGGAGTATCAGAGGACAGGAAAGATGCGATCAGCTTTAGCCCACACACCTCAGCCCCTCCCCAAGCTTTCCTGGCCCATGCACAGTAGGGCTGTGCAAAACAGCACCGTTCCATTTTGCCTTCAGTTTTGATGGTTCAAAGGAATAGCGTTCTATTTCGAATTTCATTTTGATTCGAAACAGCTAGGCTGACTCTCTGCCCCCATGCCTGATCCCAGCGTGTGTGGTGGGGGGGAGTGAGCCCAGCTGGGCTGACTCCACCCCACCCCCATGCCTGTTCACCCCATCAGATCGCAGCGCTGGGGAGGGGAGCTGAGCCAAGGCTCAGTTTCCTTCCTCTGCACTGTTATCAGCTTCCGGCACAGGAGACAGGGAGAGCCAGGGCTGCGCTCCCGGCTGGTGCTCCCCTGTCTCTCACTGCTGGTATCGAAACGTTTCAAAACATTTTGACCAGCCTCGTTTTGTTTTGAGGCTGTTTCAAAGCCCTTCATTTCGATTCAATCTCATGGTTTCAAGCTCGAAATTAGTCAAAACAATGTTGAATCGAAAGAACCGGCGAAATTTTGCACAGCCCTAATGCTCAGCACCCTACAGCCAAGCAGTGAGCCTCTGCACCCACTGGCCAGGTTCACACCATGGTCTACCCAGGCCCCAGCACCCTGATAGTGCCCTGGAAAGCCCTCATATGGCCACTAGGTGCAGCACCCAGACCTGGCTTCAGCTGTCTGGGTCAGTGTCCCCTGTGCTGACCACCCCAAGACAGCAGAGGAGGGGGGCTCTGACCTTCTGGTGGCTGAGGCTGTTCTTGGCCATCTCCTTCTCATTGTGCTCCAGCATCTCCAGCTGCTTCTGCATCTCAACCTGAGCCTCCTTCAGCTGCTCATTCTCCTGGAGGAGGTCATAGCTGCGATCAGACAGCTTGGTCAGCTGGACACTGATGGCCACATTCTCCCGGATGGCGCGTTTGGTGGTCTCAGCCATCTGACTGTGGGACACCTTGCGAAACTCGGATGCCACCACATTGACGCGCTGCACCATCTCCTTCTTCAGCCTACAGCGTAAGAGGCACATACATGTGTGTGCAGGGAAGGGCATCACCCCCAGCAGGGGCCCACTGCCCTCACCAGCACCTCAGCCCCAAAAAAACAACCTACATGGCGGCTCCCACATGCTTCCTTTCACTGCCTGGGAAAGTATGCACAGCACCCGTGAGAGACCCTGGATGGGGGAGCGTGCACTCCATCCCAGGTGCTCCGGGGGAAAACTGCCCATGTCCTACCCACCCACTCAAACAAGTTCAACCACCTGTGTACAGGGACAGCTCTACTAGATGCCCATCACCACACAGCTGGAAACCCGCCACCTGCCAGCCCCCTGCCTCTCTCCATCCACACTGGTATTAGTCTCCCTCTCTGATTGCAGATTGGGGACCGAGGCTTGGGCAGGGCAAGTGAACTGCCTGCCAGTGGTGAGGCCAGGAGTAGAAGCCTCAGGTCGCCAGTCTAGGCTGTAACCACTGGCCCACACTCCTGCTTTCACTCTCATGGCTGCCTGCAGTGGGGAACTGTGGGTCAGGCTCTGCTGGGCTGACCTGTCCCTGTCCAGCACCATCTTTCTCTCCAGGTTGTAAGTGTACTCCTTGTGACCTTCCTCCTGCTTCTGCAGCTGCTCTTCCAGGGTCGCAAACTTGGCCATGAGCTCGTCCTTCTGGACCCTGAACTCCTCCAATGCGGCCAGCTTCCCACCTGCCAAAGAAATCACTAAGGGCCCCACCAGGTTTGCCTGGGCTTTCTGCCCCTAGAGAGAGGAGAGAGCAAGCCAGGAGCTTCAGCAAGCACAGGAGTCCCCTCCCGGGGTTCTCCCCAGCACCCGAGCAGTGCTGCTTGGCGGTCCAGTGGATTATGGAGCCAGCTGCCTTTCAAGCCAGGACTTAAGGATGTCTGCACGCCCCGGCCTGGGGCTGCAGCAATACAGGGACGCTTGCCCTCATACTGCTCCAGCAGCACCTGCTGTGGGTTCAGCACCAACAAACTCCAGCACTGTCAGCCCAGCTTTCACCAGAGTTGGAGCACAGACACGCACCCACCCCTGCAGCAGCAGCGAGGCTCCACCTGTCCACAGCACAGAGAGCTTCTCCCTCTGCCCCGCAACCCCACCAGTAACTACAGCTGGTCACAACAGTTTCCTTCATCAAGGGAGAGCTGGGTTCTCTGCTAATGAGCATTTGCCTGGAAGGCACCAGCTCTTCCAGAAACACTGAGACTTCACAGGAGAAAACAAAATCTCTCAGGCCCAGGCCAAACCAACATCGCTTCACAGCAGACTTTGGCTGAAAGGTTACAAAATGCTTCCAAGCTTTCGACTGGAAAAAAAAAGATAATAAAACCTGATGCTTTCAGCTGACGACATCAAGGCAGCAATAAAGGAATCAGGTTCATCCACGTTTTCCAACGGAGGAAAAAGAGATCCCCACCCACTGCAGGCGTAGCACATTTTAAATGCCTCAGTAGCCCAAACAGCCTGAACTGTGCAACCCCCAAAATGTCCATCCCCCAATACCTGCAACTGAAATCTGGCTCCAGCCCTGGGTCGCCCAAGCTGTCTCCCGGGCTACACCTTATGTCGCTCCTCGGTGGGGTTTAAATTTCAGTAGGAACTCAACGCTCCTGCACAGACCCTGGCAGGCAGCCAAGGGCCCTGGGTTTGAGGAGCAGTGGTGGTGGAGTCTGGTCCGGTCGGACCGCGGGGGCGAGCTGTGCAGGGGAAGGGGCGACCAGGGCTATGACCTTACTGAGCAGCATGTTCTCGGAGGTGAGCTGGTCCTTGGTCTCCTGGAACTCGTGCCGCACCTGGGCCAGCTGGGCTTCGAAAGCATCTTTCTCGGCATCCTTGGCCTGCTGGAGGCCCAGCAGCTGGTTGTGGAGCTCGGCAATCTCGTCCGCGCGCTGGTTCAGGGTCCTCTTGAGGAAGGCCACGATCTCCTTGTTGTCGGTGGCCATCTGCTGGTTCTCCATCCGCAGCAAGTCCTCGCCGGCCTGCAGCTCGTCCCATCGCTGCTGGTACCTGCCCGGGGAGGCAGCGCCGCCCTGATGTCAGACATCCCGTGCTGGGTCACCCCATCCTCCTGCTGCCCGGGCCTGCCGCCCCCAGCCCAGGCCAGCGGGACACCCACCGGCTCGCCCCAGCCCCAGCCCCAGCCGGAACCGCAGGGGAAGCCCCGGGTGCAGCCGCCCGCCCCGCACCGGGCCAGGCGCTCCTCCAGGTCCCGGATCTGCAGCAGGTAGAAGTCGCGGCCGGGCTCGGGCTCGGGCTGAGCCGCCTCCGCGCCCGCCCTGGCGCCGCCGCCCCGGCCCTTCTTCTTGGCGGCCGTCGGGGCCATCGCGGCACGGCCGGAGCCCGCGCGCGCTTTAAGAGCCGCGTTGCCAGGGAGCGCGTTCTGTACATAGCAACGGGCGGCGGAGCGTCTTAAAGGGCCAGGCGCCGCTGCGAACGCCCCTAGAGAGGTGCCCTGGACTTTGCTGCCCCCATCGCTCAGCTGCACGGCAGAGCCTGCGGCACCTCCTAGGCCCCTGAAAGCACCGGGCACCTGGTCTGCGGCAGTGGGGGGGGGCACACACTGCCCAGCCCTGTCCCTGGCACAGCCCAAGCCAGCTGTCACCTGCTCCCAGTCTCGTGGTGGGGAGAGCAGGGCCATACCTGCACGCCAGAAGCCTCCTCTAAGAAGGGCCGTGCAGAGCCCCGTGCTCCGCAGGACTGGGGTCACTGCAGAGGCGTTGCCCCCTCCAAGCCACCTTGGTGAACAGCTGGGACAGGGGAAGGTGGGCTAGTTAAAGCATCTGCTTCCCACCAGGGGAGCTGGCAGGGGTGTCGCAAGGATAAATACATGGCAAAGACAGAGTGCGCAGACACTGTGTAAGGTCCTAGTGCAGCCTGTGGGCTTAGGGCAACTCTGCAGGTGCATAGGCCAAGGGCACGCGCCTCGGATAAGAGATGGGGGCAGCACCGTTCAGACTTCAGATCCTGAGCTGTCTTCTGGGCACTGGGACGGGTGCTGCTAATATATCACGGGGTCAGTGAAGAAGCCTGCCCTGACAGTCTGCCCAGAGGGCAGGATTCTAGGCTCTGCCAGCAGAGGTGAGCTTGGGCTTATTTGGGCTGGCAGAAAGTCAATCTCCCCCCTTTCCTATGGTAGCAAGTGATGTCAAGAGATAATTTCTGAAAAGCTTTTCTGAAGTCAGGGGTCATAGCATGAGAAAAAACAGGGCTGGAAGGGGCGCAGGAGATCATGTCCTAGTCCAGCCCCTGCTCAAGCCAAGACCATCCCTGTCTAAATCCTCCCCACCAAATGTCTGTCTAGCCTGCTCTTAAAAACCTCCAGGGCTGGGGATCCCACAGCCTCCTTGGCCATCTGTCCCAACGCTGTTCCAGCTGCCTGCTCTTTGAGTCCTGTGTCTCCATTTACACCTGGGCAAAGTGGCAGTGAAATGTTGCTCAGTTAGACTGCTGCTTGTGCTTAACCTCTCCAAAGCCCTCGACAGACATGACACTAAATAACCCTCCTACTTCCCCACCTCTCGGGGGGTATCACCCTGCTACACAGATGGGGTGGCTGAAGTACACAGGGTGACATGACTTGCTGTTGTCACCCAGCCAGCCAGTGGCAGAGCTGGGACCCACCTACCTTTCAACCCTATTTGATCAACCAGGCCACACTTCATTTTCTAACACCGCTCAGTGCTGGAAATCCCAGTATCCTGGGTAAATGAAGAGAGGAAACCAGGCAGCTCTTTCCCTAGTGCAACAGTTATCCCAGAATAAAGCACTTTATGCCAGGATACACTGCACCCACATTAGGGTGGTTTTACCGGGTTAACATCAGTACAGTTAAGAGCACAGCCCAGCCTCCCCTGCCAGTCTTGTTTGTGCTGCTCTAAGCCTGGAGGTGTGGGGAAGTGCTGCTATTTCTGGCCAGAGCTGGAGTAGGTAGATGCATAACACACTAGAGAACACCAGGGACCAAGACAATGGCAACAAGACTCTGGCGAACAAGCTTAAATAGAGTCGGCTTTAATCCTCCTCCTGGTTCACTCACGTCCATCAAGAACGAGTGCAGGTGACAGATGAGCCTGGCAGAGCATCGTCCAAGGACAGCATAACCCTGAGCTACAGTCAGCTGAGACAGCTTCTGCCCTTCTGGCTTGTGCTCCATCCTCTTTGGAAATCTGTGCCCTCATAGGCATTTCCTTGGCACCCATCTCCTTAGCATCTCATCTCCTTTCCACCAAGCACCTATGATGACAGCTGTATCTGTCCAGGGTGAAGAGAAGGAGATGATTCTGCTGGAGCAGGAGAAGGACCTGATCACATACACCAATGTCCAAACAAGCACTACAAGAATAATACTACACAGCAGCTCTGATGGATGCCTGCAGCCAGGCAGCCTCCTGGGCATGGTTGGGCCCTACACAATTCAGACCCGCCCTGCTCATCCAGGCAGACTCCACAAGGAGGTAGGGAGTGAGAAGTAGTAGCCTGCAAAGGACTAGTCCAAAAGTATCACTGCTCAGCAGAGAGATCTCGCAGGCATCTGGAGAGCCCAGCATGGTCCTTGGTGCAAAGTCTTGCTGCAGCATGTCCCTGTGAATGGAGGCGATGCACCGAGGCCCATACCCGCTTTCGGTTGGTGACTGCAGCTGCACCTCTCAGCTGGGAACCAGTGGAGTCTGCTGCTGGGCAGAGTGGCCCACAATGCTCCCTTTGTCAGGCTCAAGGAACAGGAAGCCTCCCTGGGAAAGAAAGCGAGAGCCCTGTGTTATTGATGCAGGCAGGGGTAATCACTGCCTGCAAGGGACAGACAGCCCAGCTCCTGTTGCTAGTGCAGTGACACTCAACACTCGCTGGCCCGTGTCCCACAGGAAGCCGATTCCCCTTGTGCCCCTGCCAGATGGTTGGACGGTGGCTCTCCCTCCTGCTACCTCTGCAGATGCTGCTGACTAAATGAAGAGGGTGTTGTGACTGGCCCTGGGGACTGAGCTACCTTCTCCTCCCAAAAAGGTCCATCCAGTGCAGGCTGAGGCCTGGTGCTGGGACTGGCACAGAGGAGACTGGCTGTGATAGTGGAGAGGGGCTCTGTAATCCTAAATACATGGTCACCACCTGCAGCTGTTTTAAGCCAACCATTATTAAGAAGAAGGTGGGAGTGAAGGAAACAAGCTGCCTTCTCTCTGAGCTCTTCCCCCCAGAGGCAGCACATCCAGGCCAGAGGCTCCACCGTCCTGCACGTCATTTGGCTCACTGGAGATGCAGACCGGGTCACTTAACACATGTGGGTGTGAAACATTATCCCTTCTGTTTCTCTGGTGCCCTTCAACCCCAAGGCTCTCAGTCCAGACCCAGGAACTTGCGGCCACCTCTGGGGAGGAGTGTGCTGGCCAGCTCACAGCAGGCCCAGGAGAAAAGAGGGGACCTGCTGGCTTGTTAAAACCCCAACCCGCCTGCCTGACCTGCCAAATGTGCCCTGCCAAAATAAAGCCAGGCTATTTTTTTCTTGTTTTCAACTCCTGCCCTGTTGCTTTGCTGCCAGTCCGGGCCCTCGGTGCTAAGCTCCTGCCTAGAGACTTGTTTTCTTGCCAGCGCAAAAAATCCCAGACAGCAGGACTGTTTTGGAGCCTCTGAGAGAGGATTAACTCTAGCAATGCTGGGCCGGAGCAGAGAGAGCAGAGGCTGTTCCCAGGGCGGCTCCTCCTCCCAGCATCAAGTGCTGATTTCACACTCATAACACAGCACAGGGCATGTGGCGCAGCCCCCGCCATCTTAGCAGTGGGAAGAGCAGCCTGAGGCAGAAGGGTCCTTTGAGATGGAGGGGCTTTGCAGGCAACTGCTACTGAACCCTCTGTGCGCCAGAGGAAATAGCATCCCTGTTGTGCAGTCGGGAAAATCAAGGCACATAGCGTTAGTGTAACTTCCCCAAGTCCATGCAGCATAACAACAGCCACCAGGAACAGATCCCCCAGTCTGGATGCTCAGTCCCCTCCACCCCTACACACAGGGTGTATAAAACTCTTGATAATGTGACCGTTCCAGGGTTTGCCCCTGAGCCTGCACACACCCTTTCCCACAGCTGCAGCCAAAGGCAGCTTCTTGCTGCTTTACCTGTCCCATTGCTGGGGGTGACAAGGCATCAGAAACAAGGAGACAGGGCCCAGGCTCACCCTCTGGGTGCTCCTACACCTTTCTCTTCCTGCTGACAGCCTGACACAGCTACTGTCCCAAACAGATTGCAAAGGCCATGTAGTCAGGGACTTGGGGGCCCAAGTTACTCATCTCCCACCGAGTTCCTGCCTGCTTGTGGGATTTCCATCTGAACAAATAGGGGTGGCCATCCTGATCTAACCCAATGGAAGGGGTCGGGGCGTGAGGCTACACAAGGTGCCCTAAGATCCACGGGGAGGCAGGGACAGGAGGGAAAAGGTTTTAAAGGGAGATTCAGACATGTCACTACACCGGATTTCAGGACAACGCTGAAACCGGCATCAAAGGCAGCCGGGCCCATGCTGCATGGACCCACAGCACGTGTGTCCACATGTTCAAACCTGTGCTCCACAGCTGCTGCTGGACCACGCTTACCAGGCAATGTCAGAGCTCATCTCTGGCAGCTGAGCGGAACGAGTGGCCGGCATGGCCTCGGGAGTGCTTCAGTGTCTTCTGCGAGCCGCTCCAGTCCGTCTTCCGGGAGTCGTCGTCCCAGATGGTGGAGGTCTCCGTGTCGCTGAGCCACTGGGCATCCCCAGTGTAGTGAGTGGGCTGCACCAGCAGGGGATGCACTGAGTACACCACCAGGTCTCGCCTGGCAAAATGCTTCTTGTAATCCTGGCTGTACAAGGCAGAGTGGAAAAAATACCATTCTCAGTGGAACGCCGGGGGACTGGGGGTGTGCAGCATGGGGGGCAGCAGGACCCACCAATGCCGCGCACCACCTAGGGGGATGCTCAGACAAGGGGTGCCCCGGACCCAGTGCAGGGATGGAGCCAGTTTGTTTCCCGCTGGAGGCCTGAAGCCAAGAGCTCCAGGAGAGAAGGCGGGTCCAGGGGAGCGTGGAGGTGAGAGGAACGTGCCCGCAGCTCTGATGAAACGTCTCAGACCACAGCCAACGCGCTTTGCTTGGCTCAGGCAACATGTTTTTCCAAGTCCAGGCAAGAGGAGAGCCAGGCGTTTCCCAGGCTCCTCGTTAGAGTGCGGCAAACAAGGATTCCCACGATGAGCTCACCCGGCAGGCTGCTGGCACTCAGCGCAGAGCAGGAGGTGACACTGTGCAGGCAGCATCCAGCCTCCTCCTCCATGGGCTCCTCTGCTGGGAGCACCCAGGACCCTGCCCTGTCTCAGCACTCCAGCTCTCAGCACCCCTGACTGCCCAGAGCAGGGAGTGACTCTGGAGACTGTTCTCCACACCCAGGTCACCCCTATCGCATCTGTCTCCTGTGACCCAGACCATTGGCCCAGGGCCAAGGGGGTTGTGCTGAGGCTACTGAAGCTAGCATGGCACCTGGAGGGGCTCCTGGCTCACACCTTCCCATCAGTCTGTCTATCCATCTTCCCCTTCCACCCCTCCCTTTACTCTCTGCATCCCACCTCGCCTTCAGCCTTTCCCATTCCCTTCCACAGCCTCCTGCCACCTGATGGGGCTCTGGGAAGTCTACACTGGGGAAAAGGCCCTGCCAGCCACACAGCTGCAGGCCTGGGGCTGGAAAGCATGTGGGGCTGCAGAAGATGCAAATCACATGCACAGCCTGGGGTGGCTGGGAAAGCTCAGCTGCCTGGGCAGAGAAACAGTGGCTAATCTCTGTGGTTGGATCCTGCAGGGCACCCACAGCTCATCTCCCTGCAACAGGCAAGTCAACAGCCTCAACCTCACACCATGTGTGTGCAAAGGGGATCAGCACTGTCCTGGCTAGGCATAATGCACACAGACCCAGCCTCTGCTCAGGAATCCCTGTTCTCCCCATCTGATCACAGCCACGGAGCAACTTATCAACTGCACCATGAGAACAACCCAGACACTAGCAACCTGATCTTGGGGAGAGAAGACCCAGCTCGGTCCATAAAGAGCGCAGGGGAGGCCAGTGCTGCTGTTGGGTATATAAATGTATATAGATGCTCCTCCCACTAAAGACAAGGCTGAGACCACCCCCCGACACTCATTCCACACCAGCACCATGCTCAGCTGGCAACAAATCTCTATTCCTTCTCTCCCCGGAGCCTGCTGATGACTATTTTCCAGAGGCCAAAGCCCAGCCGTGTCTGTGGGGGATGAGCTAATGGTAACAGATGTTTTCCTTCAGCATGTGGAAGCTGGGGGGGTGGGGGGAAATGCATGTTCCTTCACTTCCAAGGAACCAAGGTCTGAGGACCCCAGTGCAGCGAAGCAGGCAAGGGGGGAAGATTGCAGGCCCTGGGCTAGAAACCCAATCCTACCACCTTCCAGAGGGGGCTGCATGAAGCAAGGCCCCAGCTCTGGACTGTTGCGGTCCATTCCCCCCAGGGCCACGAAGCCCCTCTTACTTTGGGTGCTTGTCGTACATGATGGGCAGGAACTCATCCACGGGCAGCATTTTGCCCAGGGGATTGGCATTGATCAGCTTCTGGGCTCCCTGCTGGGAGATGATGTAGGCCAGGGTCCAATAGGAATATGACGGCACCACCAGGTTTCTCACGTCCTCCACCGGCTCCTCATCCTCAGTCTGCACCTGCTTCCTGCCCAGGTAGCTACAAAGGCAGAGAGACCCCCCCCTTCAGCAAGAGGGAAGGAGCCGGGCCCTCAGCAACCCCAGGAGACATGTGTGCAGGTGGCTTGAGGGGCTGGGAGTGGGACTCAGACTCCCTGCAAGCTGCCAGCTCCCACCCAGTGACTAGAAGTTGCTCCCACCTGATGGCCATTGAATAGCGTATGTGACATAAATGTTTTGTGCTCTCACATCACCCAACACCCCACTGAAAGCAGCACTATAAGCCCCTGCATAGGCGGGGCCAAGGACCAGCAAGCACCACTGATGCCCCTCTCAGGGGTCCTGCCCAGAGCAGCACTGGCTCCCACTGTGCTGATTACCATGGAGTGATCAGCCGCTGCCACCACAAAGACAGTGCCCAGAGCTGCTGCTCTGTACCCCATCTCCCCCCA
Organism: Crocodylus porosus; assembly: GCF_001723895.1. Classification (NCBI taxonomy): domain Eukaryota; kingdom Metazoa; phylum Chordata; order Crocodylia; family Crocodylidae; genus Crocodylus; species Crocodylus porosus. Next base: position 9,788,541 of record NW_017728925.1, read on the forward strand.
ATTAAGCTACTGTCCTGCCAGCCCTGTGTGTGGCAGCTGGGAGACCATCACTGCCCCAAGCAGCAGTGCTTACGCAGCCCTTGAATCTGCGGTGCATGTGTTACAGATGGGAGTCCTTCCACCCTGGGACACTGCGCTGGGACACTCACTGCTGGAAATGCAACAGCAGCAGACATCAGAAGGAGCCCACAGGGGAAGGGGGCCAGGGAATCAGGGCAGGAGCCCCAGTAGGGTGGTGGCTTGGGCTGGGCCCCGTGTGCAGCTCTACTCCTGCCCCTTGCTGCAAGACCAGGTCAACATACATCAGGTCCCAGTCCAGCTTTGCCCACTCCAGCTCTCCCATAAGCCTCTGCAGCCGCTCCTTGAAGTAGCCCTCAAAGCGCACGTCGTCCTCAAACACCACCGCCGTCCCCAGCCCCCGTGCCACAATCTGTGGAGAGCAGGAGCAGCTATTGATACGGTCCTGCCGTCTTGGTTCCTTACTGCCCAGCCAGGCCACAGTTGACCCCAGCATGCACCCAGGCTGGGGGCAGATTGGGGAGCCTCTTCCAGCAAGAAGCTCATGGTGCAAGAGGCCTCCCAGAAGTGACACAATGAGAAAGCTCTGCTTTCCCTTAGGGCTGGCCCTGACAGCAGACTGCTCTGGCCAGGAGCAGGTTCCCAGGTTATCAAGTGGCTCAGGCAGCAGACAAGGACTCAGCATCTGACTGCCGGCTCCAGTTCTGCCACTGAGCTGCTAGGGGACCCCAGGCCAGTTGCCTCCTTTCTCTGTGCCTCAGTTTCCCCTCCTGCCTTCTCTTGCCCATGTAGACTGTAGACCTGCCAAGGCAAGGCCTGTTCCCAGTGGTGAGCAGCATCTAGCACTAATCGAATCCAACCCAGCTCCTTCCTGCCCCATTTACCACTTTACTCAGCCCTGGGGCCATACCTCCTTCCAGATGTAGTAATGGCTGAGGAAGCAGCCAACCTCCCCCTTTGTGAGCGTCCTGCCAGAGAACGGATCGTAGTATCCTGGGAGCAGGTCCACACCCAGCTTCTTAATGTCACTGCTGTTCAGGGCACTGGAGGAAAGAGACAAAGCAGGGAGCAGGCTGGAGGGGACAATATCACTGCAGCCTGGGAATCCCTCCTCCCCAACACTGAGCCTATATCTTCCACCTGCCCTTGCCCTAGTCAAGTCCCAGTATTTCTGCCTCCAGCACAGCCCTGTGCAGTAACCTCTAGGACCCATATGGGTTCTTTGGAACCTGGAATATCCCCCAGATGCCCTAAAAGCCCGCCACAAGATGAGCCAGGTCTGGTGGATGTGGAGCTCTCCACATAGCACAATCCACAGCAACAGGCAGAGCGTTGGGGGCTGTGTGGGGGTGTGAGGCTGGGCACTACACCAGGCCCTAGGTATAGCATCAGCATCAGCTGCTGACTGTTCTCACTGCCACTGCTCCTTGTCAGTCACCAGACCCTTGCTAATGAGAATAGATGATGCTGTGCCACCTTTCTGCTGTGCCTCTCATTTCCCTGCTGAATCTATTAATGAGCCCCCACCTCATTACTTCATCAAGGGGGATGAGATCCAGGAACAGAAACCAGTGTGTAGTCAGGGGCCCAGACTAGCTGCCCACCCCCTCAGCTCAGGGATGGCTCTGCTCCCACCCCAGCTAGGGCAAGACCTGCAGTGTTCACATGGGGCAAACAACAGAGCAGTCACCTCCCATCCACAGCCTCCACCACCAGTGGCTCCACTTCCAGCTCCAGCAGGGCACTCAGCATCCGCTGGCGCCGATCCGGCCGTCGTGCCAAGTTGATCAGGAAAATCTACAAAAGAACCAGATGTTGCAGAACCTGGGGCCCAGGGGCAGGGAGAACGTGCATCCTCAGCTCACTAGCAGGGGCAGCATGGCACCACAAGAGGTCCTGCCCTATGGGAATCTACCAGACACCAAGGGGGCAAACCATTGTGACTGAAGGGAATGGGTTCAGTTGGGATGCAGTGGGCACACTCAGCTCCACCCAGCTGGGCGCAGAGCAGGAAGGCAGCCCTAGCCCCATGACTATGAACACACTGCAAAAAGGGCCTGAGTCCTCCACTGGGAGGATGATTGGATGCATCCTCCAAGACAGCAGCCCGAAGGGTGGTGGTCCCATCTCATGGGATAGGTCAGCATTTCTGCTGACCACTACTCCATGTCTACAATCTAGCCAATTCTGTACTGGTTAAAGCATGCTGCTTCTGTGGCCACAGGCTGCCATGCAGAGGGTGTCCTCCTCTCAACAGAGGCCACAGGGACAGAACAATTCACCAGGGGTGGGGGCACCTCGCATCACCCCTTAGTGTCTCCTCCAGTCAGCCCAGTACTGAGAGACTCCAGAAGCCACAGGGAGGTGGAGCGACGCCAGCAGCTGCATGGAGAAGAGAATCGTAAAGAAAAACACACTTTCTCTCCCTGCATCCCAGAAACATACCTCATCAAAGCCCATTTTACTGAGGAGCTTGGGCCTGGTGTAAATATGATCGGAGCGGGACATTGGGGGACCATCCACTGCAAGAGACAGAGCACAGGGCTGAACTGCCATGAACATCATGCCCAGTTGACCTACATACAATGAGCACCCTCACCCACTGCTTCCTCAGAGACCAGAGCTGGGGAGCCATTTGTCTGGGTGAGCTGCACCTGCTCACATCCAGATGCCAGGTGAGGAATCCCAGGTGGAAGACCTGCATGACCCCCTGCATTCCCCATGCAGCAGGGCTCGTTCCTGGTGCTCTTACCCATGGCTTCCTGGATGAGGTGCACAAAGTTGATGCGTTCATCCTCCAGCGTCTGATGAGACTTCACTGGGACATTGATGTAGCCAAACCGCTCCTGGTTGCACACATACGCCTCAATGTCTGCAAGGCAGCAGGAGACAGGAGGTAACCTTAGGGCTGCGCAGCTCCAGCACCTGCACCTGATTCCTACCCAAAAGCTCCCTACACCCACCTTCCCTCCCTCCCTAGTGCCCAGGATCTCACTACTTCTCCAAGCTCCCCTTCCTATCCTCTACCCATGACCCCACCTTGGGCAGAGGGGCCATTTGAGAAAGTGAGGCAGGTGGAGGTTCCTTGAGGAACCTTTTATCTCGCGTTCATCCAGCATAACAAAGGGGCCAACCTGAGTTGTGTGGCAAACTGTGAAGCAAGATACACCCAGAGCGAACACAGGTGGCTGCTGCGCCCTAGCCCTTTCCCTCTCCAGCTGTCTGCCCTGTTCTCCAGGGCTCACCCGCTGCCTGGCAGGAGTAGGCAAAGACGATGATGTCATCGAAGGCCCAGGTGTAGTTGGGATGGGGTGGGTGGAAGGCAAGCTTGGCGGTGCCGTCTTTCCGCAGGTCGATCAGGAAGGCGGCGTACACCATGGGCACGGCAAAGCAGCCCAGGCGCTGGCGGTTCTTGGTGGGGAAGTAGTCCGCTGTCCTGCGGTAGTAACCCTGTGGAGCACATGCCATCCCGTAACTCCCACTGACCGGACTACGAGGGGTGCCAGGACAGAGCAAGCAGGACCTGCCATCCTCCACAGTAGCCTGCTATCCCCTGCACACCCAGCACTGAGGCTGCTCTCTGCAACGCCCCTCCAGGCAGAAAGCAACTGGTGCACAGCCCATGGCATTGTGGTCTAGCAGAGAGAGCAGTTCTCCCAGGGCTCTGTGCCTTTCTAAGTCTTCCTGGCCCTACCTTGCCCCCTCTGACACCCAAGATGTGAAGCACTCAGAGGAGACTCTCCTGCCTACTTGAGCCCAGCACATGGTCTACCATACAGGCAAGCACCAGCTGGGCCCAAGAAGGAAGGAAGGGTGTCTTCCCTGTCCCTCACTGGGCTCCAGGGCCTGTAGCAGACCGGGAGCCATACAGCAGAGACAGGCTGTGTTCGATTCCACTGAGCAATTTTAGGAGATAGGAGAGCCAGAGGTGAATCGGCAGCTGCCTGATAATACACTCTGGAAATTCTAGGATGAGAAGCAGCCTGGAGCTGACTTACTGACTTGGCTATGAGCCCCTGGGCTTGGTAGCCCCTTGGGGCAAAAGGGGCTCCCAACAGGGCCGAGGAAGTGCTTGCAGAGGGGCGCCGCACACCACCCTCTCGAAGAAGCCATCAGCCTCAGACCAAGCACCTAAGCACCACCTTGACAGGTGTGATGGATCCACAGCTGTGGCCCGACCCTGCCTTTCCTCTTCAGGCAAGTAATCTGTGACCTCAGAGGAAGCTTGGTGTGAGGAAAGACAGAGCACAGACTGAGCCAGCACCTCAGGATTTGGCCCTTGGGTCAGAGACATCTCTTGGCTGTGATGAAGGGAGAGGAAACCTTCCCCCCTGCCCATCCCAGCTCCACCTAGAACCACAGGACTGTGACATCCCTTGGGGGACATCAGCCTCTTGGGCATGAGCCACAGCAGCAGCTGGGCTGAGTGACAGGACACGGCCCGCCCCGGCACAGGGGGTGCCCCGGCCTGCTCCAGCAGCTCACCTGAGGGGTTATCCCACACCAGAAGTTGGAGTAGTAGGTCTGGGAGTCCAGCATCGGTGCAATCACCGATTTGTTTTGGGCAATCAAGAACTTCAGGGTCTGGTTGTTTGTCAGGACACTGTCAGTATCTGCAAACTAGGGGTGGAAATACAGCTGGCTTAGAAGAAGCGGCGCACTGAAAGCTGGCCCTGTGTCCACCAGCCCCACGACAATGCCCCACAGATAGAAAACACCTCGGCAGGGGCTGGTTCCCTACAGCCTCCAGCAGGAAGTGCTCCCACACTGTGATGCCCTGCTATGGCAGTCACAGCTCCAGGCCACCCTAGGCATCTTCAGTGTTTTTCTGCATCCTTCACAACTACCCTTCACCCCGGGAGTGAAACACATGGAGTTATCCAGGCTGCACTCGCAGACGTGCTGACATGGGCTAGCAGAGCACAAGGGGAATGAGGTGATCTCTGGAGACCCAAGCCCAAACCATAAAGCCTGAGCTAGGAGGAAGAAGACAAACTCTATTATTAAGTCCTTTAAATGGTGGGGGGTGCAGCCTGAGACTCAGCTGCTGACAGGCATGTTGCCCTGGCCCAGAAGGACAAACCAGGAGGACTTCCCCATTTCTAGCTTCCCAAACTGGCCTGGCTCCCCAGGGCTGGCTGCCAGGGAGGGTCCCGCTTGGCTCAGTTTCCAAGCTCTTACCAGAATGTAGTCAGCCCATTGCTCCCGCGCAAAGCTCAGAGCCTCCTGTTTCAGCTTCATGAGGTTTTCGTAGCGCTCATTTGTCCAGTGCTTGGGGCCCAGTTCATTGGGGTATGAGCTGCAGCAGGCAAACAAAGAGATACTAGCCTGCCTCGGGCTACAAACATACACACTAGATGAAGAAGCCTGCCTGAGAGCTGTGTTAGCTTAGCCTGGGGCAAGGTAGTTTGGCCTGGACCCAAAGCCCACATTAAAGCTGGGCTTGCTTAGCTTTGAGGAAGCCGGGGGTGGGCCCATCCAGGTCACACTCCCCACGGTCAGCCCAACCTGTGCTGCCACACTCTGCTCACTGCCCCTGTGTGCAGGGTGGACCAGTGCTGCCTGAACAGTCTCTTGCGGGATGGGAGAAACATGACACTGCCTCAGTGACGTTGGCTTGGGACCGGACCGGGAGCAGCCAGCTACCCCAGCACACATTCCAAGCCAGGACGCTGGAGAGAAACAGACCCTCCCTGTCTGCATCTGTGTGCAGGGCCCCTCGCTCCATCTGTGCATGCAGGTCTCTCGCCCTGGGGGAGCTCTCTGTGCAGTCAGCTTAGGCAGCTGCACACGCCTGCTTCCTTGTGCCACCAAACAGCTTGTGATCCTGGGAAGGTGCTAGAAGAGAACCATGCCCAGCTCACCTGGTATAAAACTTCTGTGCACCCTGGCCAGCACTGGGTCAGAAGCACTGCAGGGTGGAAGGGGCTGACACATGCATTTCTGCACAAGGAGTGCCATGCCCCAAACCCACAGCTCAAAGCACAAAGGTACATGGAAGGAAATTGCAGTGGGGAGGTCTGGAGCAGAGCACCGGGAGGGGGCCAGGGATTCTTGGGTTTTGTTCCAGCTCTGACCGACTCCCTCACAGCTTTGGATGAATCACTGGCCAACTCCATGCCTCAGTTTCCCTGTCCTTGAGACAGACCACAAAAGATGCTCTGCTAGAAACCATCACTGATGCAAGGCCTCTGGCAGCCTTGTGCCTCACCTGGGCTCCTCCACTGCCCTCCACTTGACATGGCGGTAGTGCTTCTCCATGGCCACCAGCCACTCCCTCAGGATCTCCGTCGTGTTGTCAATGTTGTGATCTGTCACACACCTGAGAAACCAGAATGCAGAGATGTTGGCTCTTTTCCTTTTCCACATCACCCCCCAGCAGCTCACGTCTCTCAGTCCCTTGTCCAAACCCAGCAATGGGGCTCCCAGTCCTATGAAACTGGAACGAAGCAGCAGTAGTAGTCACCAAAGAGCGCTCCCTCCCCTCCCACCTTCTAAAGCCTGCATCTCCGGACAGCAGTGGCAAGGTGCTGTATGATCAAGGATGCCAAGTAGGGTGCAGGGCCAAATGAACAAAACTGAACGTGGGTGTCTCACGCAAGCATGATGGGGTGAGGGATGAGGATGGAGCCCTTGACAGTATATAGTACCAGCCGAGATCAGACCAAAGGGCAGGTAAGGCCATGTCCAGTTCCTGAAGGCAGGCAGTGCCACATGCTTTATGGAAAAGGTAATTAGCCACCAGTCCACAGGGGAAGCTTTCTCCTGCCCCCCATCCAAGTGTGGTTGGTTTCTGCCCTGCACCATATGGGTTTAAATCACGTGCTGTCTTAAGCCATCTAATGTAACTGTGCATATTCTCATGAAGAGGCAAATAAAGTGTTCGTGCTCAGAGAGGGACATCATCCTGGGACTGACTGAGACCCCCACCCAGCATGCATGTGCAGCAGTAGCCTGGAAATCATTAGGCAGTAAGGACAAGGTACGGGAAGAAGACTCTGTGGCCCAGAAGGCCCCCTCTGCTCCCATGTTGCTAGGAGGAGCTGCCTTCAGGGCACTGCCAAACCTGTCTGCCTGTCCTGCAGTCTGTGGACAATGCCCTGCTGAGAAATGCTGCCCTGGCTGAGGAACTGGTTCTCAGCTCTGCCTTATTATAAGCACATCAGGGGCCCTTGTCCAAAACTACTCAGTGGGGGCAGGGGGGAAGCAGTCAACACAGCTGGATTCTCATGCCCGCCCCAGGGACACGTCATTTAAGCTCTGAGTCCCTTTACTCCCCCACCTGTAAAATGAGGATTATACCCTCTCTGTAAAAGGCCTTTACAAGTCAAAAGTAACACACTTGTTTGCGTGCTGTCAAACACCGTCATAACGGGCCAAGTGTACCGCCAGTGTAACTGTACTGATGTCAAGGATAAATTTAGGACAAAATGTTTATACCCAGGCACAGAAGAGCTAAACAACCTTCCAAACTTTGCCCACAGCTAAGGCAGGATGCTGCCACTTCAGAAGACAAGCACAAACCTCTCACGTGGCTCTGGTCCTGGGCTATACACATACGTGCCAAGCCAAGAGGCTGACAGCAGCAGGCAGAGGCAGTGGGAACTAGCTGGAAATCAAACATGTAATTTTAAACAATCAAGGTTCTGCTGCCAGGAGGGGGATTGCACAGAGATTGCTTCTGCCCAATTGCAGCCCTGCTGGCTGGGTTACAGAGGTCGCGAGCTGACCTCACTGTGCCAGGACAGCCACCAGGCTTATTTGTCTTCAGACCTGATTCTTCCTAACATGGCATTAGCCGATCACACGCTTTCACTTTTCTGTCCCTATCTGTCTGCTTTCTCCCCACCAGAACCCGCCCACTTCCATCCGCTTGCATGTGGTCTGGAGAGACACGTAAGCACATGTGTGTATGGTCTCTGCAAATCCACACTGGACCGTCCGGCCTGCAGGGCGTCACCAGATCCCAACACACGCAGAGGGACAAGCACGGACCCTCTGAACCATGCAGCCCTGGGTGACAGCAAACACTGCAACACTGAGCTAGAAGAAGGGATGCTACACCCAGCTGGCTGCAGATTGCTGTTCCAGTCCCAGACAGAACTGGCCGATGCACAGACTACCTCCAGTCTCCTTTCCCTCATTTGTTCTGTGCCTCCCCCTGGTGCCAGGCCCACAACCGTGTTGGCTGGAAAAAGCTCAGCAGGGCACCCTGTTTCAGCTGAAAATGGTGCACACAGCTTCTGCTATGTAATACCACTCAGCAGAGGTTAGGGCTGCAAAGGCAGGGTTTGGTATTGGAGGGGAGCCAGCACTGCACAGCAGCCAGGTACCCACTCTCTTCACCCTCTCCTCATCCGTGCATCTCTCATCTCTCGCTTCCGGGATCCAAATAAAAGTACCTGTCTCCCCCAGTTCCAGGAGTGATCCAGCATCCAGCACCCCAAGATCCCAGCCCCCAATCCACCAGCAAAGCCATGGGAGCTCACAGAACTGCCACACACATGCCTGGCCCCGGGAGATGAACGGGGACCTCACATTGATAATGCTTTCAGTGGGAACATATCAAAAAGACCCCCAGCAGTGCTGCCGTTAAAGAATGTCACATCAGATGGAAAGAGTAGTTTGGCTGAATCAGCAAAGCTGGGCTATGTATGACCCCATTCTCTGCTGTGGCCCCTGATGGGACAGGGGCTGAAGCAGTTCCCCAAGGGGCACAGTGTGCCTGAACTACAACTGGAGCACCTCCTGCTTGGTCAGGCTGGATCAAAGCTAACTGAGAGCTCCCCCCAGCCCATGCTTCCACCCCACTCCCCACAGCACCCACTGCTGCGAGAGGCTGAGACTAGATGGGCAGGGAGACCCAACGCAGCCAATTCCTCCACACCATGTTCTGCAGTGAGTACTGCTATGAGAGGCGCCCTCCCTCCTTCCCTCCGTCGTTCTGTGCCACGACGCGGGGGATCCCGGAAGCGGAGACACAAATTCCATGAGAAATGTTGAGTATCTGAACCAGAAAACTGTAAGAGGTGAGCAGGCAGCCAGTGCAACGCACACAGCAGCCTGGACTGCTGGCTCCCACCTAGGCTCGAGATCTCCAGCCAGGCATGTCAGCTGCAAACAGACGCACAGATGGCAAAAAAATCAGATGCTCTTTAAAAGCATTACGCCACGGGGGTAATGTTTCCTACAAGCTCAGGCGAGAGGCTGTAAAATGTGTCTGCAGTGGCAGTGAGGAGCAGATGGAACAGGAATCCCGGCTCCAGGCACCAGCATCTCACTGGACCCCAGAGGGGCTCTGCCAGGGCGCTGAGCCCTTGGGAGGTAGGGGCCGGGAGGAGAACGGCCGTGTGCTGGGTGGGACAAACCCCTTCAGATGAGGGGAAAAATGTCCTTTTGAAGACTTAGGGCTGCCCTCTGCTCTGCTGTGCCTCCTGTCCACAGTGCTTGGAACTTAGTGGGGGGCTCAGGGGTCTTTTCCCACCCTGGCAGCCACCTACCCCACCTTCCTACAGAGAGGGGACAGGAAAGAGAGAGCTGCTGTTAGGGAGCGGGAAAACCACCCTCTCCGCTTTGTTGCACCCATCCTGCAAGAGCATGTTCCCTGTCCCCTATGCCTACACCCAGCTCCACCCCGTGTGTGTTTGCTGCCCTGCCTCGCCCTGGCATCCCCCCAGGTCCCTCTGCACTAATGCCCCTCCGCAAGGGCCAGGAGTGGGAGCCATCCTTACCAGATGGAGATGCGCCCCTTGGGGTAGTCCAAGCGCTCCAGAGCCCCCAGGTAATGGGGCAACGAGTGCTCCGAGTTGCGGGCCAGGATGGCGATCACCACGGTGGGCAGCTCCTGCTGCTGTCCAGCTGGGCTCCCGCTGGCCCCCTCCTCCCTGGGGGATCCCCCCAGCCCAAAGGCCAAGCCCCCCAGCAGCAGGGGCAGGGCGCAGCGGAGCAGAGCGGCTGCTGCGAGGCTCATGTCGGGAGGGCGCGGCTCCAGGAGAGGGCAGCAGCCAGGGATCAGGGATGGGAGCTGGGAGTGGGGCGGGGAAGGGGGCGGAGGAGGGGGCGGAGGAGCGGGGGGCTGGCCTGGGAAGCTGGACAGAGAAGGAGGGGGATGCCTTGTGAGGGGGAAGGAGAAGCTGGTGCCTTTGGGGCTGGGCTTTGCAGCCCAACCCCTGAGCCCCTCTGGCCCAGTGGGGCAGGGGATCAGTTTCTCTCCCCAGAGACCAAGGAGGGCCAGCCAGGCAGGTGGGTTCTGCAAGCTGCACAGAGTCCAGGAGGAGAGGAGCTGAGACCCAGCCATCTCGTCTCACCTTGAGGGCATCTGAAATCACAGCCTGCAGCCTCTCTGGGCTTGGCAAGTCCCTGTGCTGGGACTACCATGGCACAGGGGGCGGACAGCTTTGTGCTACCTCTGTGCTTTCTTCCAGCGTTGGGACTGCAGAGCGAGCCAGGCATCCAGCACAGCCCGCACACTGAGATCTGCCATGGCCCTCGTAGTCACTTCTGTCCCAAATGATCCACTCACCTCCCAAAACACTTGACGGTGCCCCCTGCACCAGGAGGTGCCACAGGGCTGGTCTCCTGACCCTTTCTCCATGTCCAGTGTATGTCCAACATGGGGCTTTCAAAGTGCCTTTATGTTATGGCTGCTTTACTCCAGCAAAGTCACTATTAAGGGGCCACAGTGCCCTGGGCTTTGAGCCCATATGATACAGCAGCAGCTTCAGCCAGTAAATCCTAGCACTGGAACATTTAAAAGTAGATCAGACAAAGCCCTCTGGAAATGCATTCCCACCTCCCCTGAAACAGCTCTTCATTGCCTGGGAGAGGGACAGGACCAAACTTTCCATCTGTACCCAGCACTGTACCTAGATTTCTGGTGGCCCTGGGTGAACTTTTAGCATTGCCCCCCCCCTTTGCCAGAGATGATAATAATAGTAACAATAAAAATCACCATTTTCAGGCCCACATTGTGTTCAAGCACTGGGTGGCCGCCCGGTTCACCCATGCCTGTGTCTGGCCCTGTCTGTACCATCTGTGAGCTGGAATCCAGAGAGACTGCCTGCAGCAGAGGCCAGAGCTCCTGGAAAGCAAGAGGAGTGGAATGGGCGTTTCCCTCCTTTTTTGCAAATATATATACCTAAAAATAAATACACACATACCCCCCTATATATATCTTAATAAATATATGAGTCAAATACACACACATACGCGCGCGCGTGCGCGTGCTGTTCCGGTTCGCATTGCAGTCCATAAAACACATACAATTTAGCCATCATAATTTTTGGTTTTTAATTTGTGTCTCAGGCCAGATTAGTTCCTAATTCTATCAGCTGAGCAGAGCTCAATCATTCAAGTCTGTGAGTGCTACCACTGACAAGTATCCTATTTCCCAGGCTCTTCAGTCTGGGACTTCACATATTCCCAAATCCATGGCAGGAATCCTATCTGCAAGCCCCAAGCCTGCAGGCCTTAGAGTTCATATGCCCAGAGCCAACTCCAGAGAGGGGCAGGGCCCCCTTACCACTGCACGGGGCTGTGGTACCCCCACAAAGAGGAGCAGGCATCTCCGTGCTTCTTCCATGGCCCAGGGCTGAGCCGCCAGCTCCAGGCAGGCCCCACGGGAAGGGCCTTGGTCACTCTGTCCAGCTCTGTGGGGCCGCTCCAAAGCATAGGGCCCGAGGTGGTCACCCTGTTTCACCACACCCAAGGGACAGCTCTGCATATGCCCACTAATTTTGCTTGCCTCTAGCCAAAAAAAGCCAAAAGAGCAAGCTAGAGGGAAAGCCCAAGAGCAATCCTCCATCATCATAAACTGTGTAGCCAAGATGCTCGCATTTGGAGGTATTTGTAGACTTTTGCAAGAATCAATCTGCCCATGCTGCAAGGGACAGGCCTCCACCCTCTAACTACACCAAGTCATTCAAGGCCGAGAAAGGTATCTCCCTTTCCACGCAAGTAAAACTACCCGGGCCCAAACCCACCTCAAAGTACCTCCCCTGCTTGATAACCATCATCATTTTTTTATTATTTTTTATTATTATTATTTTTAAGGAAAAATTGTTATGCCCCAGGTCCAATTAGCCAGGTCAGCCAGATCAGTTCTAAATCCTTTGAATCATTCAAGAACCTTATGTGGTTCTACCTCCGGCAAGTATCCTCCACCCCAAAGTTTTCAGCCTGGGGCTTCAGCTACTTCCAAATCTTTCAGCAAGTATCCTATGTACAGGCCCAAGCCCTTGGGGTTTGGATGCCCCTGAGTTTTTGCTTGCCCTCAGCCACAGAAGCAAGCTAAGGGATAACCATCATCATTTTATTCCACTTGCAAGTGTGGCAGAATTTCACCCTTGTCTAGTGCAAGCAGGTGACACAGACAGCCCCTGGCCTCCCTGCCCCTCAGAGCTGGGTGAGTAGCAAAGGCAGCAATCCAGATGTACTTCTCAGCTTCTTGAAGGCTCAAGACAAGTGTAGTGGCTTCTAACTGGTAGGGGAAATACCACGTATCTGTGTCCAAGAAGGCAGTTTTCCTAAAGTGCATCACAGGAGAACTGCTCTTCTGGCGTAGTTCAGGACCCACTGAGGTGCAGCGGCTTTATGCCTGGTTTGTGGAAATGGGAGGCTTGCTCTGAGGGCCGTATGGCTGAGGACAAGCAAAACTCGGGGGCATCTGAACCCCAAGCCTCTGGGCTTGGGCCTGCAAGCAGGATGCCTGCCAAAGATTTTGGAGACATCTGAAGCCTCAGATGCGGGTGGAAGATGTTTGCTGGTAGTACGCCACTTATGGTTCTGGACACTTGGATTTGGCATTAGTTTTGGCTAATTTAGCCGTGGATACAAATTAAAAAAAAAAAAAATTCTGAGAACACACTGATTCTGCCACCTTTGCATGCGTGTCCCTTTCTCCGCCACCAGCCGTGCATGCAAAACTGTGCGGCGACCACGCCAGGCCTGTCCCTGAGCCGTTTCACCACAAAATCGTATTTGCTTCTTAACACAAACAAAATTCCTCTTCGGCCAAAGCAACTCATCCAATCAGGGAACAGGACCAATCCCAGCTGACTCCGCTAACCAATCGTGCAACTGGAAGGGATGCCTGTGGCACACCGTTTCCAAAAGATTCCCCGGGTTTAGTGCGCTTGGCAAACAACAGTTTTGTAAACGTCATGCTTTGCTCCCAGACAATTTTCGAGTGGGGAAAAAAGGGCCAAATCTGTCAGAAGGAGAGCTTTTCATAACAAGCAATTCAGCTAAGTCTACCTAGAACCCATTGCCAGGGTTTGGCTGGGACCTGCGAGGAATATGGTGAACTCCATTACATTAGAGTATAGCTTAGGTTAGCGTAGCATACCTGCCTGCTGATTACTGACTGGTTCAAGAGCACCAGCTACTCTGATAAACCAGGCAGATGCCTTCCATCCTTGCTCAGGACAGCTGCTGTGAAAACTGCCCAGATGCCATCTTTGTTTTGCCCCCTGTGACGTCTTAAAAGATAGAAGCAGAAACCAGCAGAGGGAAAACCTTCATAACAACATCAGGCAGAGAATGCACAGAACCTGGAAGAGGAAATAAAGCAGAGTTGGCAAGGGAGCAGCGTTTGTGTCTTTCAGTGAAACCCCGCTCTTTTTGTAGCAACAAGAAAACCACATTTATCTCAGGATCTCAAGGCAAAATAAAACACGATGCTAAGCATGTGTTAGACAAGCGACATCTATCCCACGCCTCAGGTTTGTAAGTACAGCAGGAACTTGGAAACTTTAGCACTGTGGCATAGACTCCCACCACTTGAGCTAAAGAAATAAAGCTGCTAACCAACAGCAGGAGAAGGCTGCTATACTCTAGTGGCCCAGCTACTACTGAAGACCACTAGAGTAGAGCAGCTTTCTACTGCTATCGGTTAGCAGAATTATTTCTTTTGCTCAAGTGATAGGGGTCTGTGCCACAGTGCTACATAGGGTGCCTATACACATGCTCCAATGCGTTCTAATTAGAACACTCTAGCATTGCTGCAGCATCATGGGTCCCTGTACATTGTGGCATCATCACATGTACACATGACGAAAATTTCCCTGTGTGTGGCTTAATGGTGTCACACACTACACGTGCATGAGTTTTCTGGGTTTTAAATAAGTTTGCTTTGTTGTAAACTAAACTACATCCCAATGTACTTTAGTTTGCAACGCTGCAACTTGGAACACTGCAGCCATTAGTCAGCCTGCCCCCCAGCTGTGGGAGAGGCAGGCAGGCTCTGCAGAAAAAAGGGATCAGGCCTTCAGCAGGTAACTGTGGCCGCCAGGACAATAACATATATACTGTGACAGAAAAATAAAACACGTTGTTTAAATTAAAAACTCACCATTTCAATTTAGGGGGCATAGAATGCAACCCTAAGGACTAAAACCCCATCATGTGTATAAGCATCCCATGTGTATAAGCCCCTGTGGGTTTAAAAATGGCTGCCAGGGAGCTTTAACTAAAACTGGTCGAATGAGCTTTAGTTAAAGCAACCTGAGGGCATTTTTAAATGTGCGGGGGCTTAGTACATGTGACACTGTGGTATTTTAATTAAAGCAGCTTTCTGGGAACTGCTCCAATTAAAACCACCCCCCTCCCCCAAGCATGTGTATGGGCACCCATAGTGTTAAATGTGGAAAAAGCACTTCTCTTCTCAACAAAGTGAATGTCATTGTATGCTCCACTCCCTTCTCCTGACCTAAATGTGTAGGGCTAGAAAGAATTTAGGAAAGGGTTATATGGATTGTTCAGAGAGCACCAGATCCCAGGTCCACCTAAAACACATCCTGGGTACCTCCAGGGACTGTGGGATCAGGAACTCAATGAGTTTAATCTATCACCACAGATATCTTAATATCCAACTTCTCTTATGCGAATGGAGCTTTCTGAATGTCCCGAAACTCATACACTTATCCAAAGGACCAGAGCAAGTCCTATAATCTGGAAACATGAAATGAAAACATACTGAATGAAGAACTAAGAGGAGGGAACACAGCTCAACACAGCACATGGTCAGCCCGCGACCCTCGAGCCTGGCTGCTGCAGGGTGTCATGGAGGCAAATACAACAGCAGGGTTTGCCAGAGATCTATTCTTCATAAGAGGCTTACTCCTTCCCTGCTAATAGGTCCTCCCAAAATTTGGTGCAAGGAATTAACAGGCTGAAGTTGCTCCCTTTCCTGGCTAAATTAAAGGTCTCTGGGTCAGTAAGTATGGGCTCTCTGCTCACTGGCTTATATCCTTGGATTTCACCTCATCGTGCCTCAGTTTTCCCATCTTTAACTAGGGGGTAGAAACTGTTGTCTCCAGGATAAGTCATGAGTGTGAGATTATAAAGGTCTGCCAAACACCTTGGGAGAGATGGGTGGAAGGAGGAACAGGAAAGAAAGAATTATGCGCTGTTAATCAGCATGTTGTTAGCAACTCCCTGGTTCAGTCCATGTCAATGAAGTGTGGAAGTTGACTCCTTTTCTTGTGCTGTTTTATAACTTATAAACGTGGCCTGCATGGGACTGAGAAGGCTGACAATGGGGATTTAGCCATGTCTGAGCTGTGCTCAGAGCAGCTTCCAGAATGACTGTAGCACTGCATGCCTGCTGGCTTTAGAAACAGTGCCAATTGTCAGCACAAAAACCCTGTCCTTCATCTCCCATCTCACAGCCAAGAGCTCATCAGACATGTCTTGTACTATAAAGAGGACTGGGTCCAAACCGAGCTGGTGGCCCCTGGCAGAGGTGAAGGCATGGACTCCTCCTTTGTCCCACCCACCCCCTGAATGACTCGCACCCATTTAGCCACGGGCAAGGCCAGATAATTGGGTTTTTCAGCCCTTAAAGGGGTCATGTATTAAACCCGCTCCTTGAGGGCCCTACGAGGAGCCCCTCAAGTGCCCAGCTCCTGAAGGCTTGGTTGTAGGACTGACCCTCCAGAAGCAGCTCTTTTCCCCTTTTTCCAGGGAGTCTTTCTCTCTACTGCAGCAATCTGTTGCCATCTAGTGTTAGCAGAGCACAGCTGCTCACACTCAAGAGGCACACAGGTTTTGCCCTAGCCAAGTCCGCGGACTGGATTACTTGTCTACAGGTCATTACTGAGGACCGAGGCACCTGCTGAGGTGGTTTGGGGGGAGTGCATGAGCTCAGCCATGCCGCGTCAGGAAGCTCTTCTAGCCTGCAGCCTTTCCAAGGCTGCATGGAGCTAGGGGGATCTCAGTGTGTCATCATCTCATCACAAAGCAGCCCAAAGACACAGCCAAGAGCCCTCGGCATAGGAGCAATTAAATTAGCTTTAAATTTGAGCAGCTTCAGAGGGAACTAGGCTTCATTAGCCTGGAGAAAAGAAGACTGAGGGGGGATTGAATAGCAGACTTCAGTTCCCTGAAGGGGGGTTCAAAAGGGGATGGAGCTGGACTGTTCCCAGTGGTGGCAGATAATAGAACAAGGAGCGACGGTCTCACATTGCAGCAAGGGAAGTTGAGGTTAGATATAGGAAAATCTCTCCCATGAGGAAGGTAGTAAAATACTGGAACAGGTTACCCGGAGAGGTTGTGGAGTCTCCATCCTTAGAGGTTTTTAAGACCTGGGTAGATAAAGCCTTGGGTGAGATGATCTAGGTGGGGCTGGTCCTGCCTTGAGCAGGGTGTTGGACTAGATGTGACCTCCTGAGGTCCCTTCCAGCCCTAATTATCTATGATTCTAATACCCCATAGCCCAAAGCAGGCCTGAGCTGAAGGACACATAATTAATGGTTATAGCTACTTATTAATCCAGAGACAGGCAATTATTTCAGGCAGAGGGCTGCTTAATGAGTTTTGGCAAGCCATCGAGGGCCGCATGACAGGCAGCCAGGGGCAGATAAACATTAATTTTCTACATTTTTTTAGGGGCCCCACAGGACGGATAGAATGGCCTGGCAGGCCGCATCCACCCCACGGGCTGCATTTTGCCCACCCCTGTATTAATGCTTCATACTTCCACAGCCCTCAGGCAGCTCAAAATGAAGCTGGGACCTGCCCCTGCACCCACCCACACATTGCTACAAAGCAGAGAATTACCGAGTTACTAACTCTGCTTTACAGATGGGGACGCTGAGGCACAGAGAGGGGAACAACTTGCTCAAATCACACAATGAATCTTTGGTAGCATCAGGAACAGAATCTGGGTCCTGGCTCCTCCGACCTTGTCTGGACCACTGGACACCACCCCTCCTCCACTGGCCCGTTCACCTGCTGGGCAAGTGGGATGTGGAAGCGTGGCACAAACACACACTCTCCCCTCTCCTGTTGAGAAAGTCTTGCTACCTTGGTGAATCCCAGAAATAGAAGTACCTGGATAGAGAAAACAGCCAGGCAGCTGGTGGGTGGGAGTCATGTACCTGCCAACAACCATCCCTATCACGACAGACCATGCCTAATACTGACTCTGTCTCCTAATTCAGTATACTTGAGAGGCTCTGGACAGATTAAATCATTTTTTCACTTTGAGGTGGGGGATTTATCACTCGGGAGAACACGTTAGCCGATATGTTATGACCATTTAATGAGTCCACTCCCATCCTGCAATAAGTGAAGCTAAACTGCAATCACTTTCCCTGAATAAAACGGGTAATCACTTCCCCTTAATAAAATTGGTAGTAAAATTATCACAGTTTGGCCTCAGATTACATTTAGATAAAGCAGACAAATGAACCAGTTACAATGGATTCGAGTAAACCAAGGTTTAAAGCAGATTGTTTCATTTCTCCTCACACTGAAATACACACTTACCACACCTTCATCCCCAGAACATCAAAGTACCTCCTGACACGCTTCAGATGGGTAAGTGCTGCTGTCCTGTTGTTAAGAGGGGGAATCAAACCTTTAAGAAATGAAAGACTCTCTCAAAATCACACAAGAAAGCTGAAGGCTCCAATCCACTGACATCTTGTTTACAGCCTGTAACACAAAACCTGCCTCGGTCTTTATACAGCAGCCCAGCTGGCAGCTTTCCAGTGCCAACCAGTTTAGCATCTGAGAAGGTGGTACAGTAGAAGAGCATGATGCTTTGCAGATGCTACACTTCCAGCTACAAAAAGAGTATTGGCTTTACAGTTTGCAAAGTTATAGGAGGAATGCCCATCATTCCTTCACCTTAAAGTGAATCCATCTGCCTGGACATGGAGCACAGTTAAGGTGACAGAAGTCACGGGCTAATAATTTATATAGCATTAGCCAAATCTTTAGCAAAAAGATTGTCCTTTGCTATCGTCTACCAGCAGGTGTCACTACTGTCTGCACAATTATCTAAAAAAGACTGCAGGAAGAAGGGAAAGGACAGAAGCAGGGAAGAAGGAAGACACTGTGGCTCAGCAGGGCCACACTCCCATTCCAGATCTGAGAACAGACATTCATGATGGACTGGGAAGGGTAAATGCCACTGGCAACAGCTTCAGCAGACACAGCTAGAGGGAAGCTCCTAGGCCTGCATGTCCCCTTCCTGCCAGCTACAAGCTGTAACCAACCCTCCGAGGTATCTCTTCAGAAATCCCAGCCCTCTCTCTGCCTACCGCCCGGTTGCTAATAACTGGCAACCCAACCCCACCTTGCAGCTTAGAACCCCAATAGCTTTACAAAGACAGGTGGGGCATGGTCCCAATTTGGCAGATGGAAACTGGGACACAACTAAGTGAAGTGGTTCATCAGGGGTCACACAGCAATGGGCAGAGCTGGGGAAAACAACCTGGAAATCCCTCAGCTGCATCCCATCCAGCAGAGCCAGCATCTGCAGTGTCATAAAGTCAGCATCCACAGCATAAACATTCAGGATTTGTTGTAACTAAATATCCAGAGGGTGGAACTTGACCATGTGCACACGCGCGTGTGCATGCACACCCACACACACGCACACATGTCCCCACTGTTACAGCTTAAAAATTGGTCAAATCTGGCAGATCTTCCTGGAGACAGTAAAATTTCAACTCCCTCCTTCAAAGTATTAGGTCGTGAAATCGCTTGATTAAAAGTTGCCAGGGGTGTTTACATGGATAAAACAATGTATTACTCCCTGAATTTGTCAGGCAATAATAATGGTTTTGCCTGAAAATTTCCTGACATGTTTCAACTAGAAGCAGACACCTGGCCTGGAAAATTTCCACCCGAACAGGTAAAATTTAGCGCTAAGCTACTGAAAGTCAGGTGTTCCACGGAGAAGTGCAAGGCAGCCCTAATGCCAGGCGGTGCTGCAAGCCCCAGCTAGGAATCCCCATGGCCGTTCCCTCCAAGTGTAAGTCACCTACATGTACTTTCAGCCAGAACCCATAGATGGTGCCGGTGCCCCAGACTTAGCTCTGGAGCCAGACTGGATGCAAGCCAGAGTTATCACATCAGGGACATCTTCAGCTGGAACAGCCAGTCAGATGACCCAGCCCAGGTTTCCACCGCAAGTGGGAGTCTTCCTATGCTTCCCAGCTGCACACCGAAGCAAAGCAGAAAGGTTGTGCTGAAAGGCACGCGAGCTTTCCTGCTTATACCTGGAGAGCCCAGTTCCTTGCTCTCACACCGATACCCAGAGCCCTGCTGCCCCCTCCCTGCCCTGGGCTTCCCTCCTTTCCCTTCACTGTTCTTCTCACTCTACATCCTGAAACCAATTTCCCATCTCCTTCCTCCCTCAGGAAGGACAGCGTTTCTTCTTTGGCAATCCCTTGCAGTCAAGGATGATCGGCTTCCACAATTGCCTTATCTGTAGGTCCAAAGATGGCTGACAAGGTTGATCTGGCCTTCATCTCACCGCAGACCTCCTCCACACACCAGCCCAGGCCCAGAAACCCTGTCACTTGCATTCAGCAGCATGACACTGGCAGAAATGGGCACCTGTGATCCGCTCTAGTAGCTTAGACGGATTGGAAAGCCAAGCCTTAATACTGAATCCTCTTTGGCTGTCACTTGTGCTGGCATCACAGGGCTAGTAGCAGGCAGCGCTGAGCCCACCGCACTGGATCCACAGGAGAGCGGAGAGATCAGAGTCATTCAAAATGTGAGCATCACACAGAGCAGTGGGGCAAAGCCCTGGATTCAGGACTAACCCCTAAAAACCAAAGAGAAAGGCTGTACCATCCCCTGTTCTCTCATGGGGCTGGCTGTATATTTGCCAACAACACTTTTTTCAAACAAAACGGCTTTTGGACCAAACAGCAACTACTAGTTTTCTTTTGAACATTCACATTTTCTCTCTTTTAAAATTCTCCCTTTACTAAAACATGAGGCGTGCAGAGTTCATGTTTTGGGGTGGGGGCGGGGGTAGGAAAGGGCTGCACAATTTATTTCTTTTACATTTTTGCCAACATTTTTCACAAGAGAATGCAGTCCTTCCCAAGCAGTGCTAGTCTGCAGCCCTGTCAGCTAGCTCCCACCCAGGCTAAGGAACCAGTTCTTGAGCTGAGTGTCCTTTCCTAGGCTAACAAGAATGCCACCTTCCTATCCAGGCTCACAAGCAACTCAGCTGGTTGATACAGGAACAGTATCAGCAGGTACCAAGGCTGGTAGGAGAACTGACCTGCAAATGGAGCTATACATGTTTCAGAGTAGTTTGAAAACTCTGCCCTTCCACACACCTTATATCTCCCTGTTACTGAGAATGGGTGTAGCTGGAGCTGGCCATACTCTCTGCCACCTGTTCTCAGTCACCACCACTGAGCAGGCCAACCAGTACATTCCTCACCAAATGAACGAGCTGTGCATGCACAAAAGTGCTGCAGATAAAGCACTGGTAGCAGGAGCTAGACTGCAAGAGGTACCATAGTATCTTCCCCATGTAGAACTACTAGAGGCACACCATCAGAGCAGGCAGCACGCTTGTTAATATTCCACCCTTGCCTTTCCAGATGCTGCATTAATGCACCTTAATCCTAGCCAAAATTGCCCCTGTAATTCTATCCTTATGATCCCCCAGAGCTCTGCCCTCACCCCTCACTCTTGACCTGCAATAATCCTGCTGTTTCAGCCCTGAACTCTCCCCCACAGATGCTGCTGATGCTGCCAAATTGTGCATTGGTTCCATCACGTACATAAACTGGTAGTAGCAGCTGTGTGTTTGAACACAGACACCTATAATACAGCCATGCCTGTTTCCCATGCCACTCATATGCCCAATGTAGACAGCTATATAACTCACCTCTTCCACGGACAGGCATATCACAACTAGGTGCGCCACAAACCTCTCCTGTACACGCACACATACACGCTTATTCATCCTGCCCAGCACCCCAAACCTACCGGCAAATACACTCATGAATGTCATATGTACACCCAGTCCACCCAGAAATATCTCATACTTAGGGAAATCCAGACCAGCCATGTACATGCCTTGCTCATAAACAGAACCCAGGGCTCAGCAAATTTTATATGTACCACCCACACCTTCCTGCCTTGGGCATGTAATGCACTGTCCACAATGCACGTTGCCATTGGAGCTCTCAGTTCATTTCAATCCAGACAGGACATGTAAGCGTTCTGCATCGCTCCCTGTCTGTTCCTCTTGACAACACTTCATTTAATTTGGTCCAATCCACACCCTCTACAGCAAATCCATCCATTCTCAGAGTTAGCTGACAAGAACTGAGTTCAGCTGCCCAATAAGAAGGGAACAAAGTTTGACAGAATTCAGCTTCTTTCACCCCAAAGTACCCTAGTATTTGTTACAGAGCAACAGAGCACTGTGAGATCAGGAGTGGACACAGATAAGACGCACTCTCATGTGACTTTCCCTGTTTAATACCATTACTCTTTATCGTGAATGTAAGGCAGGAAAGGGCTTGCAGTGGCCGCCCCTGGAGCTTGCTGATGGTCTTCCACACACAGTTGCAACATGATCATCCATGCAGGCTGCCCACCCACCCACTGCCCTCCCAAAGTCTCTCAGTCTTGCATCCAGTCCTTAGCCACTCTGCCAACAAAGTCAATATCATTCAACATTTACACAGGCCTGGAGGTCTATACTGCTCCTTACAAACATGGAATCAGAGAAGCCGGCTGGCAAGAAAAGCTGACAGCAGAATGTCGCTGAGAATGGGGAAGTGCTGTGCGAGTCGGAAATAGGCTGAGATCTACCAAACCCATGCCTTCAAATTCTAGCAGTCAGTTACAAATAACCTTGGGCAGACCTGAATCTTTGATGTACAGCACTCTGGATCTGCTCATCCTCACTGCCACATGTACACGCACACATACATGGCTTTGTTACGTACCCTTGGTGAGGAAGACAATTCAATCAAGTATATGGGAGAGGCACAAAGCTGGACTACTGGAAAGGGAAATTCAGCTCACCCATACTATACCTACCCATGTGGTAATCTGTAATGCAAAAAAAGCACTGGGTGGAGAGTCCGAAAGTATCCCAGACACTGGACGATCCTTACCAGACACTAACGTGAAGCCTCAGAGGTGGGGATGGATCAGCCGGTAAAGAAACTCTTCACTATGGGATGCTATTCCAAGCCGCACTCTGGCACACACACCTTCTTCACCATCCAGGATGGAAGCTGGTGGCATGGACAGAAAGGAGGGTCATGGAGACATCTTGTTGTTTTCCTTGCACAAAACTTTCTCTCTCCAGGGAAGCTGTGCAAAGAAGGTAGCCCGCATGCTCTTCAGTGAATATTCCTGACTCTTCCTGAGAAACTTGTGCCCATCCCAGCTGCTTTCTTCCAAATCCATCTGTTTTATAGATTAGAAGGCTAAAGCCAACGGTGCTCCTCAGAACTGAGTTTTTGTTCCAATTTTCTGCTAAATCTATTCCTTTTTGCTAGGAGTTGCTACCTTTTGCATCTGTTTTGTTCTTCAATAAGCGAGTCTCCTGGGCATTTAAGAATAATGGTGTAATCTGGATATTTTAAGTGCATCCCCCACCACCCCGGAGGAGGACTTGGCAAGATGGAGTGGTCCCCAGTTACAAGTACAAGCATTTGAATCCTAAGAGTTCTGAGAACTGGTGGTTTCCTCCCGCCAACTCTGGAGGGGAAGGTAGACCTGCATACATGATACTAATGAACAGGAACTATAGATGTGTTACAGGACAGTACATGGCAGCTGGTTTGGCAGGGGAGAGGAGGGGTAATGTTGTTGGCTGCTGTGATTAGTTAGGCAGATTGTGCTGGTGTGAGTTCACATATTGAAAGTCATTTTGGGACATCCATGTTCGGTCTGGACAGATATCCTTGGCCACATCAGATGCAAGCCCTATCTGTAGAGACTGCACTGATGTCCTAGTGCAGATGTGTACATGCACAGAAGGCTGTAGCAGAGCATCAGCCAATCCAGAGGTAAGTGGAGGGTAATTCCTGTTTGGCTGGAGGCTTTCCTGGCCCACCAACAACTCCTAGATGATGAGTTACTTTGTGATGCTGGAACAACAAAGAGTTGCCCACGTCGTTGCTCCTCAGATACAAGCAGATATGCCACGTTCGTCCCTTCAAGTTGAATATGGCCACCACAGGGCTCAGGGTGAAAGCCATCTGGAAAAAAGATGGGCTAGTGGCTTAGGTGCAGGACTCCTGGGTTCTATGTCCAGCTACGAGTTGCTGTGTGCCCTCAGACAAGGTGTTTAATAACCCCGTTATTCAATTTCCTCGTCTGTCAGATAGTGGTAATCTCACCCCTGGCTCCCAGGGGGATTTGGAGACTTAGCCCATGTTTGACGTGCACTGAGGTCCTCTGTCTGAAGGTGGTGTAGCCAGGTAGGACAGGCCTGTAACAGACACACAAGGGTGTTACAAAGGTGCCTGATGGAGCAGAGAAGACTAAAGCCAACATGAAAAGACACCTACTTACAGAAGGAGCAGCTCTGTAAGAGCTATGTGCCAAGTCATATGTGCTACCTCACTGGCCTCTCTTGGCTGGCCATCCAGTTCAGGAGACCAAACTCAAAATGTCCTGACACAGGCAGTGTGAGTGAGCAGCTCTAAAAGCAGCCATAAACACAGAGCATAAATGGGCTGCCTAGACAGCTTGAGAGAAAGATACTTGCTCTTTGCCCATAGCTGTTGAGGTAGCAGACACACCGGAGGCATATGGGCAGCATTGCGGGGTAGAAAGGTTCAGCTGTCATGCCTCAGCTAAGGCCACGAGAAGAAAGAAAATAGGCTTTGTTGTAGTCATGGGCCCCTGAGCTACAAGGCAGGGGCCTGCTTTCCTTCTACATCTGTAAGGCACCACATGTTCCTGTGGCACCATGTAAACACTAGTGGTGGAAGTGACTACAGCTGGGGCCCTTTTCTCTGTAAGAAGGAAAATCCAGCCCAGGCACTGGAGGTGTGGGTACAGGGTCTGGCACAGGACATGGCTCAAATGGAAGTCCTGAGAAAACAAAGGGCAGGACTAGGAAAAGGGCAGTCACCTGGAGAAGCAAAGGATTCAGCTGAACCAGAAACCAGACTCAGCTTGGAGAAGATAAGGGAGGACACGGAGTGCCCCAGACTGATTCCTAGATCCACACAATCTGGATCAGCTTTGGTTCAGCCTCTAACCATTCGGACACTTACTTGAGCTGTGCGGCCCAGAGCCCAGATCGATAATGGTCAATGCGCAGACAACGGAGATCCAGAAAGTGTTGCAAAGTGTGCCTCTGAGCTCCCCTGATCCTGGGCCAGTAGTGCACTGGCATATCTTACTGCAGTCTAAAGGCTGCCAATGGCATTAAGAGGCTTATATAACAGTGAGGAACAAGAAGGCAGAAGATGTCACTAACACCTCCCTTCCTTCATCCCCGTCCCCTAGAGCAGTCACAAATGTGAGAAGCAGAAGTTTTAGCCCAAATCACAAACAGGGAGAGGGTCCCCAAGCAGGGCCAAACAGAAATGGCCTTGACACACCCAAAAGCCCAATTCTACCTCCATGGGATATAAGCAATTACCCTTTACTTCAAGCAGGAGCTGTTTGTGTCCCATGGCCAGACTGTCAAGCACCCCCAGTGCAGAGCCCACAGGGGCTTTATTCTTTTGCCAGAGGACATAAAAAACTCCCATTGAAAGACCATGAACCCTGTCTGTGCTCAGCATGGCCTTGGCATGGAGCGGCACGGAGCTGCTTTTGGTCAACCAATGAGTTACAAAGTAGAAGGCAAAAAAGATGGCCCCCTCTTTGAAAAGTGACCCTTCCCAGGAACATAAAAGGATTGTTCCCAAAACAAAGGGATTGTTCCCAGTACAAAGGGAGTCATGAGTCTAACGTAAAGAAAGGGGAATGTAGGCTGCAAATCAGGAGAAGCTTCCTGGAAAATGAGGTCTGTTCACCTATGAAACTGTCAAGCACAGAATGTGGGGGAGCCCCCACCGCATACGACAGGCGAATCCTCTGTACATCCTCTACAGGGGACAATCCTGCGCTGCCTGAGGGGATGTGGCCTGGGGGAGGCTGATGATGAGCTCTGATGCCTCTGATTCTGTAATTCTCCCAGATCTAGAGAACAAGACCCAAGGTGATGAGCTCCCAGGGACTCTCCATCTCAGGCTTCAGAGACCAGCTCCTGACAGTGGAGGCTCAGTACGGGCAGGGCAGGGATCCTTATGTCTTTTTGGGGAGAAAGAGAGAGAGACTTTTTTCTTTTTCTTGTAATAAATCTCCCACTTTCCTAAGGATAAAAATCAAGGGACTTTGTTAGCCTGGAACTAAACCCTGAGCATCAGAGGTCTTTGCCCTGGTGAGGTGGGAACTCCCTCTCGGATTCAGTGACCCATACTCTCACAATCCTCCACACCCCCCTCCTCTTGCTCCCTTCTCTCCCACCCACCAGGACTTTCGGTCAGTTCCAGTCCAAACCCGGGCAGCTGTGACTGAAAACAAAGCTATTTCACACACAATAACCTTCTGTCCATTCCCAGATGCTGACCGCTGCGGTGGACAGCGGCTGGGGCTGGAGCCATTGACGGTCCGTGCCAGGCCCCTGCTGGCAGGAGACAATGTTGGCAGTGATGGAGAGTAGGTATTTCAAAAGGTTTTGTTTTCAGATGACCCGCAGAGCCAGTGTGACCCTTCACCCCCACCCCCACCCACCCATGCTCCACCATCCCAATAGCAACTGGCCACATTCCTGACCTTGGGGGGGAAAAGTTTAAAAACTCTTAGTGAGGAAACAATAACAGTGTCATGGAATTGATTTAGGAGGGACTCTTTCCATCACAAAGGAGAGACAAAAGGGCTTGGAGCTGGGAAAGGGGCTCCGGCTCTCGGCTCTCAGCTCGGGAAAGGAGCAGAATTATTGCGTTACAGGAGCCATCTTCTAGGGTAGGGGGGCAGATCCCACCTGTTGCACCTCCTATCTGCCTCCCCACCCCACATGCACTCCCTGGCACTGCCAGCATGGGCTACATTTTAATGTAATGCCAACCTCCACACTCACTCACCTTTAAGAGATATCAAGGCAGTTTCTTTTCCACTGCGGGCATGTCTTGTGCAGCTCATTCTGCAGGGTAGGGAAGAGAATAAGCCAGGCCTGCTGTGCAAAAGCCAGGCAGCTATAGCAGTGGGAGATTTCAGAGACCTGGTCCAGGCTCTCTTCATTTTTACTGCCATGGGACCTGGAGAAGCAAGGCTCTGGAGATCACCAGAATCCCTACACCCCAGGCTAGCCTGAGCAGAGAGCACCCAGCAGGTCATTTCAAAGATCCCTTTTTGGTAAAAAAAAATCTCTTAGGAGGGAGGGTTTTCCCACATGGGAAAATATGGCATTTACAAATCCCCTTTGTGTTTTTTTTGGGGTCAAACCATGCAAGAGCAACAGCTCAGCCACTAGTGGACTTATGGGACCTTGCTTCCCCTAGACAGGCCAGAGATGAGGCCCCTTCTCGCCCTGCTCTGATGGGCACTTACTCGCCCAGCACGTTTCCCAGCACCGGGGGGAATCTGTGGGAAGTGTTGTGCACAATAAAGCTGTTGAGGGAGTTGATTGTGAATATTCTGCCTCAGAAGTCAATGTAAGAGACTTTCTGTGGGGCTGCTGGGGGTCTCAGGGCTTCTGTAGCCCAATACCAACTCACTGCAGCCCAAGTTCAGCTTCTCCTCTCAGTGTCACTGTATCTCTCCCAGTGGGCAGCCTGGGAGGGCTCGTCCCCTGGGGTCACTCTCATTTTTGGGAGATTTGGAAAATGGAGAAACAATGTGGAGCCCCAGCAACACAACTGAAGAGAACAGCAGCAGAATAGGGACTGAAAGGCCCTGTGAAGGTGCTTCCGCACACATTTGGGGGATGAGCCCATCACCCTGTATCCTAACTTTGCATGGGCACGAAGGACCTGTGCACCGCACAACTGCTACAGTGATAATGCAAGGCAGTGAGGAGTGGGGTGAGACTTGCGTACCTTCACCCACTGCAAAGCCCCAGTGCACGGGGGCTCCCTGCATGCTGCCACGCAGCAAGGACTGGAGGGCACAGATCCATTGAGACCCTTCTCCTCAGCCCAAAGAGGGGCTGATGGAGACAAGACTCTAGTGCTAAGGATAGAGCAGTGTTGGTGGATCAGCTTCTCTGCTTCTTTGTAGTCTACAGGTAGGAGAAGCATATGTCTGCTCCCACCCCCCAAGAAGCCTCTGGTGCCCAAGCACTCAGGCTAGACACCAGGGAAGGATCGGTAGCTTAATTAAACCCCAGCTATATTCTTTTCTTCTACATTTATCTCAAGAAACAGGGCCAGACTGTGGCCAGGACACTGAGAGAGGCCTTCGCTTGTAGGACTCTCCCCACTTTAAGCCATGAGGGGTCCTTTGGGTCCCAGGGTCTCCAGATGCCTAGATCCAGCAGTGAGGAGAAGGCTGCTGGAGCAGAAGGGATGAGCTCTGAGCAGGCAGGCTGTGGGGCAGAGGGAAACAAGGAGAGAAATGCTCTTCCTCAGAGTGTTTACATGGATTAAGTCATTGCTGGAAACAGGGAGAGGATCCAAAAGGACAGGGAGTTCTCTGATCTCTGCAGAACTGGCTGTGGGGTGGGAGGGAAGAAAAATGGTGGCCCCTGCCAGACGAGGGGACTGACCTGGGAGGACTTTAGGAGGAAAAGCGCAGAGAACACCAAGGGGGAGACAAAGTGTGCAGCAGGAAGTCTGTGGTAAGGACTATGTGATGCTTGGGAGGGTGGGGAGAGAAAGAGCCCTATAGTTAGGGCCAAGATATCGCTGTTTCTAATGAGACACTAAAAGCATCTCCTTCTTCCCATGTCATTTTTAACCTCATCTGTCAGGAGTCAGTGCTCCAATGGGCTGCTCGGAGAAAGAGCTGCAGGGCAACAAGAGATGCCTGGAGCCCCATTGAGCTCCCTTTCCCTCTTGACCCTGAAAAGGAGAGACTAGGCCCAGCAACTCATACGGACACTTCCCTCTGGCTAGTCCACCAGCTCCGCACAGGCAGCATCACATGGTGCCCATTGCTCAGCTGAGAATGTGACGTGGCGGCTAGGGGTGGATGGAGGGGAAAGGCAGAGCTACTTTGTTTCCATCACCAATTTTCTTGAAATTTCATGAACTCAGGGCTAACACCCTGGCCTCCCACTCCCCATTGGCCCCATATGAGTCAAGTCCATGGACTAGGCCCCATGACAAGGGCATGTGCACCCTTCCCAGCACTGTTCAAATCTCCCCTGGCGAGAGATCCCCCATAGTCCTGTAGGCCACCAGAAAACCAACCTGCTGCCTGACTTTGGCATTTGCCAGACCAACACTGTCCGCAAAGCAGCCCCTGTCCTGCCAGTGAAGCCAGGCAGCTTTCCCCTTGGTGCAGGAGCTTCGTGCAGGAGCTGAGGCAACAAGGTGCAGTGGCGATTTCACCTCCCACCTACGGGAAAACGACACTTTCCATTTGCTGGAAGTCAACAGCATGTCCTGAAGGTCAGGGGAGAAAATCAGACAAAAGGAAGCTTCCAAACCTGTGTCTGGACCAAATACTCACTCCCAGAGGAATCAAGGGGCAGCAGCAGTAGTGCTGCAGGACAGACAACTTAGTCAAGGGGCCCACAAAAAGCTTCAGGGAGAATCAGAGCCCTCAAAAGGATACCCCTCAAAACACACAGACATACATCTGCCTTCAACAGAACAAATAGCTCCATAGATTTCCTCTGGTGCACTTCCTTCACTTACAGAACCACCCTTGCAAGAGGCAGGTGCTAAAAGCAGGTGATCTTCTTTCCTGGTGGGACCCCTTGCAGTCATAAAGGACTGACCCCTCTTTCCCCCTATTCTGTTCCTCAGTTGCTGGGTTTTTAAAGGATAAACTGCCACTTGCTTCCTTCTGGGACCAGAGAGAGTCCACACACTGGAGGAGAATGAGTGACTCATCCGTGGGCTCCAATCAAAGGGGCTTTGTGTGATCCTTAACCCTTTGGCATGCTGAGAAGGCATCAGCTCCCAGCACCACCAGCCACACACCAGCACTGGGATTCGGGAAATGGGCCATTATAATTAGCTAGATAAAAGAGAGAGATTGATAGAAGGACAGACAGACGCAGAGGTTTTAGCTGAGAGACATATAAATAAAGTAGACATAATTTCAGCCAAGCAGCGTTAGGGGTGGTATGTCGTTAAATATTTCACACAGCTGAGAAGTGGTTTAACACTTGAATCCAGAACCCAGTGCCCCCTTGTCCTCTCCCCCGACTCCCTCCAAAGACATCCCAGGGTATCCCCTAGTCTTAAGCCCTCTGAGTTACACCAGGGATAAGTTTAGGCTTCTGTAACAATTACAAATCTAGGAGAAAGCATAAAAAAAATGTCCAACTTACGGAGATTTTTCTTTAGAGCTCAGAACCTGCGTCTCCAGCCACGTGGACTGCATTTGCGTGCTGCGGGGTTCTGGGATTGAATTAAAGGATTTTTTACAGGAGAAATATTTTTCTCCCTTCTCAGGATGGATCGTCAGAGAAAAAAAGCTGGAAACAAGTTCACTGACTTTTTTTTCCCTTGTCCTATTTTTTTTCCTGGCACTCTCTGGGAGGAAAGCAGCTGGCAAGGTGATTTTTTTGGAAGGGGAGTTGCTTGTGAAAGAAGCATTCACTGCTCTAAGAGCCTGGGAAAACGTAGGATTTTATCTGATCTCCAAAACAGTCAGATCAGAGCTCAGAGGGGAAGGCAAAAAAGGCAGACTAAGAAAGTGAAAGGATGCTCTGCTTACTCAACAGATCAGGGATGTTATTCTGATATGAAACCAGGAGACGAAGATCAGGTGGAGAGGAGAGTTTCAGCACGTTCTGCCTTGCGTGTACTCAGAAATAAAGCCAATGACATCATGTTTTTCTCCAGGATGAAATTTCTTTTGCAGACGACTTCCTCTACAGCCTGGAAGTACCACGGCTCTCAAAACAGAGGGACAAAATCCCTCTGAAGGAGAAGCGCTCTGACCCAGCAGGAAAAGAGAAGGTTTTTTTGCTAAAATGTACTGTGGATTGTATTTCTCAAAGCACCGTTTCTGTTATGCAAGCATGGAAAGAGCGCCTTCTCCAAGCAGCCGAGAGGAAGGAGGAGTAGCTATAAATCAAATATCTGAATCTGCTATTTTGCAGTTTGAAGGCGCAGATCACAGGCTTTAGAGCAAACCAGCTGAAGTGAAAAGTTCTCGAGCACATTTTTCCACCTTGAAAATCTGTGAAGTTTGAATTCAGCCATTCAGTTCCCCCACCCCCCACGCCACTGTCCAGCCCCCGACAGCCTGTGAGGTTGTAGAACCTGGGTTCGCTCCTTTTGACTCGTCCCTGTTAATTTTGTTTAAAAACTTGTCAGGTTGGTACATAAAAGAGGTGGAAAGATCAATCCAATCTTTTCAGCACTGTGGGAAAAAGTATTTCACTAATCCATATTTATTGGTGTAAGAAACTGAAGTGGTGGGGGGAATAGCCCCACTGGTCAGGAGCAAAGGACATGAGGGACAGTTTAAGGCTGCCCTTTTCATAGAGGGGTCACATGTCACCAAAATCTTTTGCTTTGTCTTTGGATTGGTTACATTTTGTTCTCTTTTTTTCAATTGAGGTTGCCAAGCAACTAGCTAAGACCAGCCAAGATATTTTCTTTATTACAAGTGGAGCAGAAAGCAGCAAGGAGGAGAGAGATAAAAAAAAAAAGAGAAGAAGAGAAGAAGTTTAGACAATTAACATTTATAGGATCACATAACTTCATTAACTCAGCCTGTATTTTGGAAAGAGAGAATCAAAAAAAAAAAGGGGGGGGGGTGGAGCACTAAGAATTAAAGGAAGTTAAAAGGAGACTTGCAGGATCTGGGCTGTAAGACAATCTCCTTGCTGCAACAATGGGTGCATCCCATTACTTTGCAACCTTCAAGAAAAAGATTACTTTAATTCCTAAAAAGGCTCCTCAGGATCCTAAAGATGGTTTAAAACCATTATAGGGTTCCTGCCACAAGCCATTAGCAGGTTGCTGAGTGGTGCTGGTGATTTTATTTCTGATTTCTAATCTGAAAAATTGTTCTCATTTATATGAAATAAAAAGAAATGCAGCTTGGAAAATTATTTAGGAGGGAAAAAATGGGAGAGTTTTCCATCTTTGAAAAATCAAACTTCGTTTTAAAGGGAGAGAACAAAGTTTTCCTCTTTATAATGCTGGCATCAGGTACTTTTAAAACCATGATGCTGCTGAAAGTGCATGGGAGCGCTTATAGACTGGGAGGGCTTAGACATCACTTTTGCCTTACTATGATATTCAGAAATGACTAACAATGTCCCACCTCAAGAAACCTTCTAGAAACCACATTTTCAGGAAACGCTGGGTGCCCATCCTCTGCAAATCACCCCCTCAACGTGATTTAAGTGTGACCCTCAAAATCACTGATCACTTCTAAAAAAAAAATCACAGCTTCTAATTTTTGCTGATCTCTAGAGCTACCAGTGATAATATCTGTCACCAAAGCAGCCCCCTCCCCCTGCACACCCAAACTCCCACTGGTGGCCACAGGAGACTAATCTCCAAGACGCAAGATTGGGGCTGTTTTGAGGCTGGCCCCCAGTACTGTTTATGAGCTCCATAAACAATAGCCAGGTTTCTGGCTTGGAAAGAAGTATTGGGAAGTCACATATAATACATATGAAATCCTTGTGGCCTGGGACATTCAGAAGCAGACCAACAAGAGAATGGGCTGGGTTCTGCGACAGGCAATTCTGACCTCACCATGGGACAGTTACTTGGTGGGTTATTTCCACCTCTAACTCCTACCAGTCTTGGGCTCCTGGGCCATGTCCTGCACTCAGCCATGTGCACATCACTGCTATGTGGTAGCAGTGATTTTATTTGAGAGGCAGTGTGGAGCCTCTGGCTGGCCTAGCCTGTGGTTGGAGTACTACAACATCACTACTGTGTTCGCTTGCTGAGGGGTTCTGCACAAACCGCTTATGTTTCTCTGCTCATTAACTGTTTGCTGCTCTCAGCTGCAGAGGTGCAGCTCCCAGACTTTGCCTGTGGACATGAATGGCATACGGTCCTCGACGTTCTGCCAATACCTGTTGGGGACAATTCTTAAAATTGGACAGCTGTTGGAAAACATAATAAAAAAAATAGGAGAAAAGCGCACAAACAGTGAACTCTTTACCAGTTGAGCAGAGTCCTTTAAGGTCAGCTCTTCCTGCCTTGGACTTTCTGTCTCCTGCTTGAGCCTTCTGTTTCATCAGCCTGTACAGGGAGTATAAAATAAAAAAAAATATTATTTTTAATCCACCACCAAAACCCTTACCTCACTCCTGGCTTTATTAGTGGACATGTGCTATACTCTCCCAGCCTCTCTCAAAATACAAGGGAGGGGAGCTATTGTAGGAGTTAGTGCTGTTGCCACCACCAGTCCAGGTTCAATGTGACAGACAAGCAAAAATCCCCACGATGTGAACTGAAAATGTATCTGACTCCTAAGCGTGCAATTCAGCCTTGAAGGAAAAGGCCAGCATCCACTCAAAAGCACAAGGGGGGTGGGGGGGACTAGAAAACGTGTAGGTAGATCTTGAAAAGAAAAGCCAGCTTTCAGTGGTGCTACTGCTCTCCAGACCTGCAGGGGTGATTTGGTCACTGCAATGTGTCTGTCCATTTTTAAGTCGTGGGCGAGTTAGTGCTTGCATGAAGTTTGCCCAGCACCTGTGTTATGGACGTGTGCGTTTCGTTTGCCCAGAGGAAGGAGAGCGGAGGTTTGGAAAGGAAGGGGGGTCAATCCCCAGCTGCGGAAAGTTGCGGGAGCAGCAGCGAGGCGGCGGGGAGGCTCTGCCCGCAGCCTGGGGGCTGCAGAGGAGGCAGGGAGCGGGGCAGCCCGGCCGCTTCGGGCCTCCAAGGTCAGTCGAGTCCTTCGCCGCCGCTCCGCTCAGTGCTGTCTTTACTGGCCGGGGTCTCCGCGCGCCCTCCCTTGCCTCCCTTTCGGCGGCTTCCGCGGAGCCGCAAACGGTGCCCTGTTCTCTTTAAAGGCAGCTATTGCAGCTGCTATGCTTAAAAGTCAATAATATTCATTAGCTGGAAACAATGAGCATTATTTATCTGTTTTCATTACAACAATCCATTTCGGGTGGAGGACGGGGAGAGGCGGCGGGCCGGTTTAACACTTTCGCTGCGGCCGGGGGCAGCTGGGAGCGGAGCGAGCCCGGAGCGCGAAGGCAGAGGGATGCTCCAGGCGTGTGCGCGGTGGGGCTGCCTCCACCTCCTTCAGACCCAGTGCCTTGACCCCCCCCCCCCACACACACACACACACACACAACGGAACAGGTGACTGCCCAGCGGCTCCCGGTGTCCCAGCACCCCGCCTGGGAACCGCCGCG
>NW_017728925.1:9822678-9824957 GCF_001723895.1 Crocodylus porosus
GCTGGTGCGGGCGGAGAGCGTGGCCTTCCTCGCTCCCACATTGCGGGCGCTGTGTCTTTAAGAGATGGCTGGCTCCAGGTTGCAGCTGCTGTTTCTGTGCTATGGAGACAGTGGAGATTCATTACTCCTAAAACACAATGGGCATTTATCACCCTGTGGTGTTATTCAAATTCAGTACCAATTGAAGGCCATCCCCATTCTTTTCTAGCCTCCTCTGCAACACATTTATTGTTGTGGGGTTCAACTAAAAACCCTTCAAGACCCAACCGCAGCCTCCAGAGCCTCCTGAAATTTGCTCATCTCTTCCAGCCCCTTCCAGGAGGACAATCTTCACCGCTGGCACCAGCAGAGATGGAGCCAGGAGCCTTGGCGAATTTTGGAAGCCCTTGGGTGGGAAGGATACAACATGGAGAAAGAGGGGGAAAAGAGAGAGACGCAGCCGCTGGACGGGAGCAGCAGGAAAGGAGACTTAAAAAAATGGGAAAAGCTTAAATCTCTCTCTCTCCCCCACCAAAAAAGTCACTTGGGGGATGTTTGAGCTGCTGCAGGCGCAGGTATCGGAAAGCACGGGGTGATTGTGCATGGCTCTCCTGCATGGCTTGGGCAAACGGGGTAACAGGTGCAGAGCAGGCAGCGGTGACTTGGGGTTCAGCACATGCTCGGGACGCGCTGTTTTCTCGGGGGAAATTCCTGGGGCATTTGGGCTGGGCTGGATTTTAGCCAGTACGTAGGATCTGTGCATATGTGACTGTATGGCCGCGTCTGGACGTGTGTGTAACACATGTGTGTGCATGCACAGACTTTCTGTAGAGCTAGCTACAAGTATGCGTAGCTGAAGGCATATGGAATTGTATATCGTTGAGACGGCTCAGCCTTTCCCCGTATAAATGCAGGTAGATTTAAGCGTGTACGTGTGTATTTTACACACGCACAGACATACCGGTAATAAGCACTTTCCTTCTGGAAAACGACCGAAACACTGTATATACATTCCATATCTCTATGGAAAATTACTGAAGCACTCTGGAAAGCCGTCTCTCTCGATGCCGGGATAGATCCTAGTCTACATCTAGACTGATGTGGTGTTACAGATCCTAGCGTTTCAGCAGTACCGAAATAGAGATCCCAGAGAGGGAGCCTTATAATCTCTGCCTATTGTTGACTTGAATTGTATACATATGTCATGTTTCACTAGTTCCTCCCTATAGCCAGCCGGCTACATATGCGATTATATAATCTATCGATATGGGCAGCAAGCAGTGAAACGTTATATGCATACGTGTGTGTCTATCCATCTCTGTGTGTGTACATCTGTATATGTGTGTCTAGCTATATCTATCTAGATAGATTTAAATAGAGAGATATATAGATGCCTCTCTATATAAATCACTCTATATAGCTAGACACGTACACATACACAACATCTAACTCTTTCCATACGGGGGGAAGATCCTGACCCATCACGTAGCTACATCGGCAATTTCAAACGGGGAATCTGACCGCCGAGCATTTGCACGCTGAAAAACGAAGCCGGCTCTCTCTCCGCAGAGGAGCCGTGGCTGGTCTTTCCCAACAAGCAAACCTGAGGTTATTTTTAGGGGAAGGAGACGTCTATTCGATGGGGCTGTAGACGTGGGGGGTGAGGAGAGGCGATCCGATGCGTTATTTTCCAGGAGGAAAGATGTTCCCAAGTTAGTGGAGAAGCTGCATTCGGTGCGGAAAGCGGCGCTGGCAGGAAGACTTGTGCATTTTTGCATGTGCGTATTTTGATTCAGAGACTGTAAAACACAAGCAGTTCAGAGCGCGTTTCGTTGGAAATCATCATTATTATTTTTATCCCTAAAATGGTGGGGGGGGGGTTGGATTCATGCTTTTCAACGACGGAGCGAGGAGGAAAGGACTGCGGGAGCGCTCGGGCTGCCGGTTGTGCGTGGAGCCAACAGAGCGACCATGTTCAAACTTGCCATCAAAGCCTGCGATTGGCATTTCTCCCGCTCGCTCGGTTTCGGGGGCTCGGGAGACGATTTTGAAATCAAACTCAGACCCTCGGGAACAGCCGAAATTTCCACCCATCGACCTTTTTTTTCTTTTTCCTTTTTAAAAAATATATGTGTTTAAAGCTGCCCCCGGCCGCGCTCCACACGGAATCGAGTTCCGAAAAGATTCAGTCGTTGGGGGACGATGGTTGGTGCAAAACGACAGGCGCCCGAGCGGAGCCGAGGGCAGCAGCGCGGCCGCCCGGAGCGGGACCCTGCGGCGGGGAGCGGCGGCGCCGGGGC
>NW_017728925.1:9825337-9856670 GCF_001723895.1 Crocodylus porosus
AACCCCTCTCTGCGGCCGGGACCCCGCGGGGGCGGCGCCACGTGCTCCGGCTACTCCCCCCGCGGCCGGGGGGTCCGGCTGGCAGCCGCGGGCGCTGGGGCCCCTCCAAGCAAAGCACAGGCCGGATCGGGCCCTCCTGGAAGCTCCCGCAGCCCCCGGCCCCCATCGTGGGGCCGCCCCACGCGAGGCTGCCGCGTCCACAGGCTGCGGGGGCGCGCTGGAGCCGAGATCGGGGACAGGCTCAAGCCCGAGGCGGCCAGACCGGCCTGGGGGGACAAGAGAGCAGGGCAGGGGCCTGGAGAGGCGACCAGACTCCTAAACTAAGTGCAGGGAAGGATGCGACTCGGGCTAGGCCCATGCTTGCCACCGCCTGGGGGACTGATGCCTGTGAGCAGGGCTAGAGCTCCCCCAGGCCCTTTGTTACCTGGGCAAGGGAGAGAGCAGCCCTACGGGCCCTCAATGCAGGGAGCTTCGGGGCCGCCTCCCAGGGAAGCGGGACTAGAGCATGCCCAGAGCAGGGAAAAAGGCAAAGAACAGGAATGGAGCAAGGGCCTCTAGAAGGCACAGGGTGGCAGCTGCTAGCAGGCCAAGATGCCCCAAGGACAGCGGGTGGGTCTGAAATATTCCTCGGCCCCCAGGCAGCAGCACCCTGCTTCTAGTGCTGTGCCAAGTCTCCAGGCGTCCTTAACCCCTGCTCTACAGCCCTAGTCTCTCCTTCCTGCTGAAGAGGAGGGAGAGGAGAAATCAGGGAGCAAGTGCAGAGAGTTCCCTGGATCTGAAACCATCCTTCCCATTACAAGTCAGCATCCCCCATTAAACCACAATCAGGAGGTTTTATGAGAGAGGCACAAGGACTCCAAAAGAAAAGCAACTGTGCTGGAGCTACCAAGGAAACACAGGAGGGGGAGGGGGAGGGAAACGTTACCAGACTGGAGCAAAATTGAACCAAGAGTCTATGTAGGACAAAGCTGGAGGCAAAGCATGTTCAAAAAGCCTTTTATTTCAGAAACTTCTGCTAGTACAGGAATTTGCTGCATTTCCGTCTCAATGCCCAGTTTCCCTCACCTTGATATTTCTAGCTTTGCTCACCATGATTGGCAGCTTTTACTACAGCAGAACCTAATCCGTCTGGGCCTGTCTGCACCCTTAAGGGAAATAAGGCTTCCCAATAAAGAAATTCAGCCTACCCTGAGCAAACAGCAGGGGGAAAAATAAAAATAAAAACAAAACACAGACAAGACCAGCCAAAGGCACAAATACAGTTTAAGATGAGGAACACCAGGGCAGAAAGGGGCTCTGAAGATCAATGCACATCTTCCTTCCTCATTTCAAGTCTGTTTTAAGTCATGCACAATAGGAATTTGCTATTCTCCAGCTAGTCCTCAGATTTATCTGCAAGCCTTTTTATGCTTTTTGTCTGCAAGGGAGTTACTCAGTAAAGTTAATAGCAGGTAAATTGAGAACAAATAAGAGCCTTTGGCTTGTGTAATTCACAGCTGCAGCAGCCAGGCTCAGCTACTGCAGCTGGATTTCAAAGAGGCCCAATAATAATTTTATTACCAGCAACACTTCATGTTTTTCATCTTCAAAGCACTTTAGGAACATTAACAAGCTAATCATCACCATTCAATAGGATTTCTAGTTCTTCAGGGTAAACCAGACAAACTGAGCACTACAGGTCACACAGCAGTGGAGATGGTCTCTATACTCTTTTCCTACCACACAAAATGCTTAATCCATTAGGTGCAGCACAAGGAAGGATTCATGTATTGGCTACTTATTGCCTGTGTCAGACTAGCCTTCCTGACAGGCCAGTGGTCCACTGCAGCATGACAGCTGCTACACAACCAGTTCAAGGGAGACCCAGGATAGGAACAATAGCAATGGTCAGCTCTATTGACACAGGGGGGTGGAAACATGCAGTAGCTGGCTGAAATCAGTGCCACTTCTGCTTCAAGAAAACCCACTATCCTGAACCAATTAAGGAGGGCTCCAAGCAGGGTAGGGGCCACTGCTTGTATTATATGGAGAATCAGTACCAGAATAGAGGGAGGCTGTACTGGCAGGCAACAGCTAGCAAAGATCATGAGTGGGATAGGCATGGGGGAAAGTCTTCTCACTACCAGACTCTGGTTGGTGCCACTCATTTGTTTTACATACAGGAATTTCACCTCTCACACTCCTCCAGTGCTTTAAACGTGACCTGTGGGAGAACAGCCTTCCTGGCCATTTGGGTCAGTCTGCATTTTCAGCAATAGTTCTAGAAACCAAATGACATCTTTGTCTTAACATTGAGACTTCTGCACCAATAGCACTTTGGCCGCACCATCATCTGATCTCTCAGAAAAGTCTCTGCGTCCCTCTTGAGGGAAGGGTCAAGAGACGCATGGTTAAGGGAAAGATGCTGCGTTTCAGGGAGTATCAACTCTGCTTCACTTGCACAGACTGATCAAGACCTGCTGCAAAGAGCTGCTACTTTTCAGATTAAAAAGCCCAGATGGCTGGCACTCTGCAGAATCTCTGGGTCTCCAGCTCTTCAGAAGCCATCTCCAGAACAGAAACACACACACTAAAAGCTGAATTCGTTATCCAATAATTCATTTTAGTTCTTGCACTTCTCCCTCCCATCTCAGCAGCAATGCACCCTGCTTCACCTGACCTGCCAGGCAGAGTCCTATTATTCTCTGAAGCACTGATGCAAACAGCCACAGAAGACATGAGGAAAAGTAGGTATAACAGGCTTCCATTCTCATTTGGCGGCGCTCTACACTCCTTTTGCTCAGGTGCATTACAGAAGTGAAACAGACTCACATACACTCTGCAAAGAAAAGTGGCAAAGGAGATGAGTGCCAGCCCCCTTCCACCACCCCCCACTGTACATTTCCATCAACTCTCAACCTAATGCAAAGTTTCACCCCAAATCGTCTCCCTGCTTCTCTGTACTTCACGATTCCTTTCAGCTTTGCCTACTAACTCTGCAAAGCATTTTGGGATACAGTTTGTATAAAAGGCACTCTACCAAGTAAGAACAGTAAAAACAGCAGCAGCTACTGCAGTCAAAACAGGTCTATATAGCCTTGCCCTGAAGCATAGCCATGATTCCCTCAAGCTTCTGCCTCCGGGATAGAGGCATAATCCCACACATACTCCAAGAAACTATATTTTCCCCTTCAGAGAATGAGAAATCAAGTCAACAAAGGCTGTAGGTGCTCTCTCATCCCTTAGGACTGCAGCATCAGGAGAGATTACCGGAGAACCACAGGGAAGCTGCCACTTAAGTGCACACAGGGCCACATACTGGCATGGGTTTTATTAACATGACTAAGAACACGCTGTAAATGAGCTGACATGACTTGACTAGGCATGAACAGTTCAAGAAGCTCAGGTGTTTTGCCCCACTGGTTCTTGTTTTATGTCCTCACGTTTTCCAGGAATTTAACCACCATGTAATGTTGAGATGAAGACCACGTTATCCTGGTCCTGGAGTTTGTAGTCCAGCTCACCCTGCAGGCCAAGAAAAAAGAAGAAATGATTTAATGGTCATTTCCAAATGAAGACTAACTAAGGAAAGAAAACCTCACAAAAGATGCCAGAGCACTGGTATATAGAAGGGGAAGACTGAGGTTTCGTCTTAAGATAAGAAAAAGCTGGGGAAGCAGACCATGGAGCTGCTGTTCTCTAACATGGAGAATGGTCATGCTCAGGGAGGACTACTGTATCAGCAGAACAGGTAGGTGGTTGGTTGCCTGAGGCAGCCAAATAGTTATATACACTGTGCAGCTGTGACGGTGGTATACAATTTGCCCAGCGTGCCAAACCCCTCCACAGGCCAGCTCTGCTTGCTTTACCTCAGCCACTCTGGCACATCGAAACCTGATCTTAAGCAAGAGATGCAGTCTTTATTTCTCAAGCACCCATCTTATTATATGGTACACAACTGCCCAAGGCTGCAAAGCCATCTGGTAGCCTGCTAAGGGCTTCTCAAGCATGGATAGAGAGACCAACCCAGCAGAGTTCATTGCTGGAGGTCAGGGAACGTGGGGGGATCTTCTTGGGGACTGACTGGTTGTTGCGTCTCAGCAGGTTAAACAAAAGCTCAGGGCTTTGAAACAGCCACAGCAGTACAGCACACAGAGAGAGAACTGGCTCCCCAACCCCCATGGATATAACATGCTTAGCTCGGGGCAAGAATCTGCACTAGTGGTCCCCAAAACAACCATAAAACAGGCAGAGCAATATTCTCAATAAAGAACAAACAACTGAAGTAGTACAGACCATTAGCTCCCAGTCTGCATCATTGATGAGCACCAAAATTCCTGGTCGCCTGCAGAACATACAGAAGTTGTTAGGATATGGGATTGCAAAATGCTACACAAAGAGTTAACAACACTGGCTGCTAAAGCAGATCACAGGCAACCTGCCTGTAAAGCTGATGTGAAAAGGGAATCATAGCACAGAGGTGGAAATAGGTACAGGCAGTGCCCTTTCTAGATCAAATAAAGGGGAGGTAAGAGAGATCCCAGAGCTCATTTGAATCAAAATACACCATTCCTGAGAAGGCTCTGAGATGACTACATTTCAGGACAATGTAGGAAAGCCAGGTAACTAAAATCCACATACTGCAATCGAGCACAGAGAGGTCGATGCAGAGCCAGGGAAAGCAATTGCAGTGCCCCTGCTAAAGGCTGTAAACACCCAGGATCAACTCAGAGCCCCTGATTACAGGCAGAGGGATTCCCCCTCTTTGATCTTCAGTGTCCTGCATTGTCTCTCCTGTTACCAGGGGACCTGGCACCTGCTTCAGCTCACAGAGATCTGTGATGAATGCTAAACACCCCCAGCCTCCATCCTGTAGCCAAGGGCTGCCTGCACAGCGCTCCCATTCTCCTGGCCTTTTTCCATGAGATTGGCCCCATTTTAAAAATAAAATACATTTCCCAGAAGATCTATTTGTTGGTGCTTCTCAGAGCAACTGGTTCAGGCCCAGTGATGCAAGTGGGGGGGCGGCAGGGGTCTACCTTGGGAAGCTATGTACAACGTCATGGCTCCAAGCAGCAACACAAGGGAAGGAGGACGTGTACGCTCCAGATCTAGACAACTGGTGCTGCAGGTTATGCAAGAAGGATGCACTGTTTTATGAAACTGGGTTAGGCTTAGGTTTAGAAGGAGCTGAAATTTAGGAGTCACTCTTCTTTGTCATCCTTTTTAGCACCTCCTGTACTCCACAGATACTAACTTCCTTCATGCTACCAGCAAAAGAACCATGCACCGTCCTGCTGAAATTGGCAGAGATGGACTCATGAGGACGACGGTCCTTAGCATCCATACTTACACAGTGTCCCCTTGAATAAATAATTCTGGTCTCTCTTTCAACAGATTTTGTTTGATCCACTTTAGCAGGTTTCTGATGTCCCCTGAAAAGGAAAGAGGAGGACAATTTATAGACTAGCTGATGGCAGAATGAAGAAGCTATCTGTCTGCAAAGAGACTAGCTGAGACTACACAGAACGGGAATCCACAGTTGCAAAAATCCAGTAATGGAGATGCCAAACAAGAAGATGACGATTCTTTGCTAGCACCAAATATCCATTCCTATTTCACAGGAGTCCAGACCCAGGGCTCTAGCCCTCCCCAAGGTCAGCAGAGACGGCACGCTAAAAACACAGGAAGAGAACTGCCGCACTGGCTCAGACCAAAGGTCCGCCTAGTTCTAGCCATTAGATGCAGGATATTAGAGAAACAGGGCATGGGAGTTCATCTTGGGACAAGGGAGATCCTTTCAGTCCTGTTGTCCAAAAGATGTAGCTGTGGTGCAAGGTCTTTCAGGGAATGGCAAAGGGTATCCTAAAGATCTACTGTAGATCAGCATTTGCCATAAACAGTCACCTCTTTTTTAAGTCTACACATGCCCATGCACAATTAAATATGCATGCATATGCACACCTGACCTCATTACATGCAAAAACTCCAGAGGCAACACAATGTAAAGTCATGCCAATTCAAGCATTCACGCATCAGAAAATTCCAGATGTTTTCTCCAAAATCATGTATCTTGCATATTTTATGTTCCACGCTGACAAATACTAATGCATTAAAGTACACATTTAACAAGAGCTGGACAAACAAAAATCAGCAATCAAGTGCCCAAATGTGAAATTATAAAAGTGTTACAACTGTCAACCTCTAGAATGCTGATATTAAATGTTTAGAACCCAAACCAAATTAACTGCGCAGCAGATAAGTGCAGTCATCTAGGCCAAGAGTGCAAAGGAAGCTGATTGATAGTATCCGAGGCCAGTGTGAAAATGGACTGGAATTCATGGGGAAACAAGTTTTTCCCCCCACCCCCATCACGTAAATGGCTGAACTGATTTCACCTGAACCTTTTCAAAATATTCCTCTTTTGATATGACAGGCAGATATTTTCCTACCCTACAGGAGTTCTTTCATGCCTTCCTCAAACAATTTAAGAAACAGGTTAGAACGAAACCTATACTGTATTAGGCATGGACAATATAGAACAATGTGACATTCAAAAATATGACTATTTTAAAATATGCCTACGAATTTGGGGTGTTAGCTTTTGGGCCATTCAAACTGAGACATCCATAAGGTCTCTTTCTGAAGAGCAAGATGCCCATTACTCAAAGGGGGTTCAGCGGGAACTCAAAGGGTGTTCAACGGGAGCGGTGAGCACTCAGCACTGCTGACAAATCAGACCTAGGATGTCTCAAATTAGGCACCCAAACTGACATATGCTTTTGAACAAATTTAAGATCCACATAGAAAATAAGACACAGGCAACTATATTCCTGAATGGCTGGACAGACGGGCGCAGACACTGGCCATGGGGGTTGCACTTGGGACATCTGCAGTATCTTTCAGCATCACACCTTCAGCAATGACCCCCTGTTCTCTCCACCCCGCCCCCTCAACGCTTTGTTTGAATAGCTTCTTTATTAAAGCTTAGCCTTTATCTTTCTATTTCAGTAGGTGACAGGAAGGATTTGTCTTCATGTAAAAGGAGGAGGAGACACTGCTGGTGGGTTTTTATAGTATCAATTTTACTTCGTGAGGCAAAAACAATTTCTTTAGT
Organism: Crocodylus porosus; assembly: GCF_001723895.1. NCBI lineage: Eukaryota > Metazoa > Chordata > Crocodylia > Crocodylidae > Crocodylus > Crocodylus porosus. Next base: position 9,832,434 of record NW_017728925.1, read on the forward strand.
GATAGCATCAGTTAGTTTCCTATTGGAGAGGTGAGAAGCGACAGAGGGAGAGAATAATCTGTTACAGGGTTTGGAGAAGCTGACAAATTACAATGTGGAGTTCTCCTGCATTTGCCTCTATATTTCACTGTTCCACAAACCACTTCATCATTCTGAATCCACAATCAGTTATTCTTCCAGGGCTCCTTTAAACATCCCTTTGAAAGACCCAAAAGATTATTTGTTTAAAAGATACAAGGAAGAGTTCCCAATGCACAACCCCACCAATCAGATATCAGGGCCTGAACCTCCTCTAGCTGAATCAACAGGAATAGCGGGATACATTTGCACATTTCTCTCCCTGTACAGTAAACTATTCCAAGTCACTATAAATATTTTCACAACCCTTTTACAGGCTGAGCTAAAAACCTATTCTCTGTACCGTTGTTCAGTGACTGACAAAAAAAAAAATGTGATTTTAATGGTATGACTCAGTCTGTGCATTGTGCCAGCACATTATGGGATCAACCTGAAACAGGGCTTTATTTCTTTAGAGGAAGCCTATGCATACTACTTGCTGCCTTGCCTCTTTTTGGCTTCTGTCACATTGGTATCGCTCCTTATCTGAAGGGCAAAAATCTACCCTGACATAAGCAGGTATGAATAATGGAGATCTGCTTGCCTACAACAGAGGGGTTTAGTTCTTTTATTGGAAGATGAATATCCTGTGAGATTCTCTCCATTTCTCTCTTTCCCACATTCCTCAGTGGCTCCAGGTTGCAGACTTCCTCTTCTAAAGTATCCTAGTCTCACTGCTTTACTTGGTCAAAGAGGACCCTCCTGGAGCTGGGCAGTGTTGATCACAAAAGGGAGATCTGTTTCCTGGCACCAGCTCACTTTGCAATGAGGTCACTGGGCAGGCCCAGATCAGGAATTCCTTTTTACTGAACTATAATGTAGTTAAGTGAGCAGCATGAGAGAGATTTTCTGCCAATGTGATCACTTTCATGCACTGGAAAGGGAGACTGTCATACAGATGGCATAAAGTAGTAGTCAACTGGTCACCAGAACAAGAGTGAACCATGCTTGCCAGCTTTCCACTGAAAAACACTGCTACAGCAGAAAGCCAGCGACAGCCAAAATGGTTCTTGCTCTCTCTAACTACAAAATAAGAGCTACATTGTGAAAAATGCAAGAGTGCTATAGGAGGGAGAAAAGTGCAAGAGAGAACACCATCCCCACCCTAGCCATGCCAAGGGCAGCTTTGTATTTGTACACTGGCACCAAGGCACAGCACAAGCTGCACAGTACACAAGTCTCCTTTGACACAAGAGCAGACTTTGCCTCTGGGGCATTTCAGGACTACAATCGTTTAGGCACAAGCACCAGCTGGACACAGGGCAGCCACTGAGAAGTTTGGAGAGGAGGACACTAGCTTACTTTGAGACTGTACTGGAAGATTTCGTCCCCAGCCCCCTTCCACAGTAAGGGTATTATTTTCCAGCTTCACACCAGTCTAGTATTAGACAGCCCACATGCCTGTACCCATACTCAGAGGAATATGTGCATCAACATCAGCATTGATTCACTGCCACAGAAGTGAGGCACGCACACATTGGAGGACTATGCAATGTACCACCATTCTTGGAATAGCCACCTCGATCCAAGGTATAACGCAAGCTCTTTGTCCTTCCCTACATCCCACCTTTAGCCTCATGTCTTTTAGCTGGTCTTCCAACACAGGATTTTGCACCTGTCCTGTTATTCATTTGTCTCCTGCAAAACTGCCAGTAAGTAGTTATGAAACAGTCAAAACAATCAGGTCCATTTGGCATACACACAAGTACAATGCGAGTGGGACAGGACTACTAGGATTGTACAGTTTTGGGCATAGGAACCATCTTCGTGTTCTGCCTGTACAGTGCTCTAGCACAGGAGCAAACTAATCCAACACCATAGGGCCAGATAAGGTTCAGCGGGCTGGGCTGCAGGTCAAACCAGACTCCCTCAGAACCGGGCCGGCAGGGAGCTGCATGCAGCAGTGCACATGGCCAGTCCAGCACTGTAAGTCACATGAGCATGTGCTGGATAGCAGGGCTCCATGGTCAAATCCAGCCCATGGGCCATATGTCCAACACCCCTTCTCTACCACAAAGCAGTGTTGATCCAGGACATGGAGTCCTATCATGACCCGAATAATAATTAACAATGTGAGCTACTCAAGCACACCTGCTGCTTTCTCTGCTGTGACCCTCCTCTTTCCCTAGCACCTTCTTTTTGTTATACAAACATCTGTGCAGCATAACTTGTACTTCAGGTTCCTTAGGTTAGTGATTGCTTTTGTCTGCATAGTACCATGTAAACTTATGTCTCTGCAGAAATGCAAAATGGGAAGGAAAACCATTTACGTGGGCTGCAGCCTCATCTCCATTGCCATGATAAGTACACTTATCATTGGGAGACTAATTTAATACTTTATCTATGTTTCTTGGGAGAGGTGATCAAATATCACCCAGCGAAAGCACCTCGTTAAGCTCGTTTGAGCCCTATTACCTCCTGCCCATGGCAGGGGACCCAACTTGATGATCTTACAGGTCCCTTCCAGTCCTACTATTCTATGATTCTATGGAAAGTATTCACAAAAATACAGTTGCACAATGTTTGCTGTTCTTTCTGAGACCGAGATCCCCTTGGTCAGCTTCTCTATGCTGTTTTCTCAAAATTACAGAATGAATAATGTTTTAAAAGGTAGGGGACTGCAGTGCTCAGATGATGGTAATGTAATAGGACACAGCTTTTCTCCTTTTAGTCATGAGTCCAAATCCTGGTCACTTCAGTAATAAGCTAAGTTACACGGCCTCAATATAATCACTTCAGCAGTCTCAGTCTGCAGCGGACAAAAATCTGCACTGCAAACCCATACTCAGTACTAACTGGCGTTCGTTCACTAGTGTGAAAGAGTAAATGGGCCATGAAAACAGAATGACCCTCTAACTGAAGGGGAAGGGGGGGTCTGGTCCCTGCATCTGGAGTTGAAGTACAATGATGGTATAACTCAGTCTCTGTTCTGTGGACAGAGAGGACTTCTGCATCCAGGGCTGCAAATCCAGGGTTTGGTTTGAGTGTGTAACATGGGAGCTCAAAGCCAAAGAGCACAAGCAAAACAACACACTCAGTTGAATGGACAGCTCAGGAAAACTAAACATGTTAGCAGCGGCCCAAAGCCACTGTCCTGTCATGCATGTGAACAAGATGCAAAAACTGCAGTTCATTTTTATCTCATGCTGGCTGTCCTATTAATATTCCTGAATATGTAAGTTGCAGCTGAAAGATCTGCAGTTTCCAGTCTTTTTCCAAACCCTCCGAGGTCTGATCTTCCATGATATCTCGCTCGTCTTCAACAAAGAATCTATAGAGCTTCCTCTTTAAGAGAAACCTATCTAGGACTCCATCTTAGTGCTGCCTGGTACAAGTGCCTGGGCTCATCTGCACCCTCAAAACCATAGCTAAAACCCATAGATCTTTTGCAGCTCAATAAAACCTCCTGGGCCTGACAGATCATCAGTGATAACTCAGCAGAGAGCACACTCGCTGTGTGCAGAGAGAAAACCGACATGGCAGACAGGTGCCTGGAATAAAAAACACCAAGCCAGGTTTTCATTGCAAAAATCTCATCAAGCTGGTAAACACACAGGAGCCCAAACAGCCTCCCACAGATTTTATAATACCATAATATTAGCCAGCGTGAAAAGGCAGCTCTCTACTAAGAGAGAAGCTGTGTCGGTCACTGGCAGATTTACACACACGGACAGAATACACACACACACACACACACATCTCTGTATCTCTCCACATTAAAATCCATGCACACAAACTAATGTGCGGACCTACTAGATATCCACAGGATGTATTTCCAATAATATTCCGGTCTTGTCTGTGGAACAAGGAGTTTATTTCAGGAAAACAGGGGACCCTTATTAAGGCCTAGTCACTGGAAAATTCCCTTCTGGTTTGTAATAAATAAGATACATGCAGGGCTGGTCACTGAGGGGTCAGTGGTGTGACGGCACAGTCGGGTTTCTCAGGCCGCCTCCCCGACACCTCCCTGTGGGGTACCTTTTCTTTGACCCAGAATAAGATCATTTATCATACTGACCACAGCTGAGCTCCAATTTGCTGAGGTCACTAGCTCTGGACAAGCTCCATCCCGCCCACATTCTCAGCGACAGGCCTGTAACCATGACAAAGCCCCTTCCTCGCCGCGCCTCTTCCATTATTCCTTCTGCCTGGATGGGAAGAGAATTCACAACCCCTTTGCCTTGGTAAGGGGCTTATTTTTCAAATGGATATTAAAAATACTCCCAAAACACACCAGTCAGCAAGGTGAGAGGTCTGTCCATATCACCAAGTTGTAATGAAAATAGGTCTCGAGAATTGTAACAAAGGGCATTCATTATGAAAGGACCTTCTAGAAAAATGGAACAAAGGGATCCTTGGGTTAGTCCAGTCCTTATTTGAGATATAAATTGAACCCCACCTCCAGGCAGATGCTGGGGTATCACAAGCTGCAGTAGAAGACTTGGGATGGCTTCTAGGTAAAAGGGTTCAACCCGGTCAAATGAGCAGAAACCAGGGCCAAAAAGCTGGAATCAGTTTCCACTAGTGTTAGTAAACTTTTTCTAATGTTTAATAGGAAAAGGCTTCAGGTTAAATTCTGCACAAACAAAAGGATTTTTTTTTTTTTTTTTTTTTTTTACTATTATGGTCAGAAAAAAAAAGAAGAATCCAGAACCTGGGGCCTCACCAGCTCCTTCCTGGGACCTGGCTTCTTCTAGATATATTTATGTGGTTTGAAATGGTAGATTTGGAAACTCTCTCACCTCTTAGTCAGAAGAAAGAGGGTCTTCATAGCACTTCTACCATTACCTCTTGCCCACAGGGGGAAAAAAAAAAAAGAGACCAAATCCTATGATCTTGTATGATGCTTTTGTTATCAAGGATGGAGGACCTGGGTCCTGAGATCTTCATTCAGATGGTTCTTAAGTCTTGTTAGTCAAAGATCATTTGGATCATGGATCTTCTTTTAGCTCTTGTACAAATAGAAAGGAGTACTCAGACCTAGCACTGGGCTCAGAGACTAGTGATCAATGGCTTGATGTCTAGTTATAGCTCAGCTGTTATTAAGTGGAGTGCCCCAAGGGTTGGTCCTGGGGCCAGTTTTGTTCAATGTCTTCATCAACAACCTGGAAGATTGGATGGAGCACACCCTCAGCCAGTCTGCAGCTGACACCAAGCTGGGGAAAGTAGTAGATACACTGGAAAGCAGGGCTAGGATTCAGAGTGACTTAGACAAATTGGAGGATTGGGCCACAAGAAAATCTCATGAGGTTCAACAAGGACAAATGCAAAGTCCTGCACTTAGGATGGAATAATCCCATGCACCAGTACAGGCTGGGGGCTGACTGGCTGGGCAGCAGCTCTGCAGAAAAGGACCTGGAGGTTACAGTGGACAATAAGCTGAAAATGAGCTAGCAGTGTGCCCTTGTTGCCACGAAGGCTAATGGCATACTGGGCTGCACTGGTAGGTGCGCTGTCAGTAGGTCAAGGGAAGTGATTATTCCCCACTATTCAGCACTGGTGAGGCCACATCTGGAGTACTGTGTTCAGTGTTGGGCCCCCCACTACAGAAAGGATGCTGACAAATTGGAACAAGTCCAGAAGAGGGCAACAAAAATGGTGAGGGGGCTGAGGAATATGAGGGAAGACTGAGGGAATGGGGCTTATTTAGTCTAGAGAAGAGGAGACCGAGGGGGAATTTAATAGCAGCCTTCAACTACCTGAAGGGGGCTTTGAAAGAGGATGGAGCTGAACTGTTCTCAGTGGTGGCAGATGAAAGAACAAGGAGCAACGGTTTCAAGTTCCAGCAAGGGAAGTTTAAGTTAGATATTAGGAATATTTTTTTCAGTAGGACGGTAGTAAAACACTGGAACAAGTTACCCAGAGACATGGTGGAAACTCCATCCTTGGAGGTTTTCATAACCTGGCTAGACAAAGCTTTGGCTTGATCTAATTGGGGATGGTCCTGCTCTCAGCAGGGGGTTGGACTAGATGACCTCTTGAGGTCCCTTCCAACCCTAACTTTCTATGATTTTCTATTCCCTCTGATTAGCCAATAGGGAAAGCAAGTTCAAGGAGCCTTCCATCTCACCCTCTGCCATGAAAAAATTCCTGGAATCCAAAGATCTTCCATTGACTTCAGTCATTAGAAGGCAGCCCCAACACGATCCTCCAGATGAACCAAACCCCTACATACTGTATTTCCAGAGTCAGAGAGTCTAATCCTGTAACACCCAAAGCTATTGTCACTACTGTTGGCACCTCCAATTACTTCTTTTTATTAGGAATATGGATCACTAATGCTTGGAAAGTGTTCTTCTTGCTCAAAGTTGTCAAAGAAAGGCATCTAACAGTGTCAAAAGAGGGTTGTATTCTACAGATAGTAAAGTGCTGAATAGGGATCACAGAAATCCGAAACGATGATCTGCTAATAGGTCTCTTCTAGTTAATCCCTTCACTAGCACAGAATTATTCCCTACAGGAGACTCTCCAAGGCTTTGTCCAGTCTGGTTTTAAATGGCTCAAGCAACATGGTGCTTTCATTAAATCCCAAGAGATTCTATGCTGTTGCAATTTGGAATCTTCTCATCCAGCCTAAATTTTCCTGTTGTTAATTTTACCCTCTCAACCCTAAGTGTGCGATGTATCATCATACTAAATGTCACTTCTCTGTCTTGACACACAGGTAGGTGCCCTCCATCCCCAATTCTTATGTCTATTCCTCTACTCATCTCTTGCCTTCTCACTCTGGAACAGCTGATGCTGTATAATTTAAGGAGCTCTAGTAAATCCTGCAACATTTGGCAGAGTTATTAAGTATAAACATGCAATTTCAAAGCTTAGAGGAAACCCTCCCTTCAACTGATCTTTTTCTGGCAAAAAAACCCAAACATTTCCAAGGGTTGGAACAAGCTGACAGAGGGGAAAACAACCACAGAATCCATGGCATCCTACTTCAGGGACTCCCTGTCCACTGAGGAATGCAACTATTCATAAAGGGAACCTGCTGAGGGAATCCCCTGCAGCCTGGCACCATCCATTCATACAGAAAGCCTGTAGAGGGATTTCCCTGGTACAGACTCACTCTGCCACTGCCAGCTGGGCAAGACAGCGTCTTACACTGACTCTCCCCCATGCCTCTCAGGCACCTTTAGTGTTGTTTCAATCATTTGGATAAGTCATTCTTCCCTACTGATCCTACATCCCCTTTAACAGCTATCCACATTTTATTCCTCTGAAATACACAAGCCCCGTCTGGCACCAGCTCTCAACTCTCATTTTCAGCAGTTACTTTGCTAACATTATGCTTTCATATATAGCAAGGACCATTAAGCCAACTCCTGTCAACCCACCCCCACCACCCCCACAGATACACCATCAAGCCCCTCAGCCACACTTGAAAGGGGAAAAGAAAGAGCCAGTGAGATGATGGGGATGGGGGGATAAGGGGGGGAAGATTTACAAGTGAATGGAGGTAAGAATGGAGCAGTTTGTGGGATAAAGGAGCTGCAGAAGGAGCTTTACAGATGTGCAGAGGGACGGCGTCTCATTGTTTAATTAAGCAGAAAGTGGCTCTTTTGAAAAGCAATTTTGCACAGGAGCTCTGAGCTCAGCAAACAGCTCCTGCAAGTGAGGGCAGGAGGAGAAAGGAACAGCTGGCACCGTGAACCGTGTGAAATGCATGCTAAGCAGTTTAAAGGGCCAGGAACCTCCTTGTCAGCCTATGCTCTGCTGCCACCCTTTAAACAGTGGTGTCATGACAGCAAATACCACCAAGAGAAAAGAAGAGAGCATGAGGGGTGGGGGTGGGCATGGGGTGGAAAGGTTATCCTGCTAGGTGTCTGTGTGGTAATAGGCTTGGTTGGGAAACGAAGACTCAGGAGCCCAGCTTTGCCATCACAGGGATTTGGTCACACAGAAGAGAAATAAGTTTCTCTGTGCCTGGGAAGTTTCTTCTTCAATGTGTTAGATTGATTTGATCTAAAGCAGAGAGTTAATGCTGTTCCCGCTACACTGAGCCTGCTGCGGGGGACACTGGGATTGCACTAGTCCCGTCCCACAACTGAGTTTTAATTTTTCCATCTTTCCTTCTGATGAGACATGCAACTCTGCCTGCTCAGTCAACCCCTTATAAACAGCATGCCTGTTTCTTTGGGGCAACAGCCAGGAAACACCAGAGACTTGATGGAGAAATAACATAAGCAGTCAGAACAAGATAAAGGCCTATCCACATGGCAGGATCTACCATGGCAGGTGCTGCATTCATGGGACAGAGCCCAGATGGGCTCCAACATGGCTCTCCCCACTGCTGTAGACTTAGCAGTGCAGGCTGGAGTGAGAGGAGCTTGGGAGCCAGGGCTCTCACCCTCTACCTGCGTCTCCATGACTATCCTGAGGTTCTCTCAGGTAAGTCGCACTGCCTCTGCACTCCTCATTTTCCTCATCAGTTAGTATATTGTTCCCTACAAAAAAAAGGCATGGTAAATATGAGGACGATCTTATCTTCCTCTGAGGAGGGAAAGCGCTACAGAGCAGTTTGAAAGGATTAGATACTATTGTCACGAAGTTCCATAAATAAAGCCAATGATTTTTTAATTTTAATTTTTCTGACAAGTTTCTGTATTACTAAAAATATTTCAAAAATTAATTTCAAAACATTTGCTTGCAGAAGTGTCACATTTAATAAATGTAGCAATAAAAACCTTTTGAAATAGTAATTTCTCATGTACAGCTAAATATCACCATAAGGAGCATTTTGCACTGGAACCGACTCTTACTCTGAGTTTTATTATCTCTTTGGCAGTTAGGAATCACAGTCAGGCCTCACCCTTATGGTGTATGGCATGGGTGGCCACCCTGCAACATGAGTGACACAAGTGGCATGGGCAACCTGTGTGTGTGGCACATGGCAGATCAGGGAAGGGAGAAGTAGCACAATGTCAGATAAGGAAGGCAGCAGAAAGAACAGCAGATTGGGCATAAGAATGGAATCAGAGTACCCCTATGGGAGAGTATGGAATCAATCTGTGGCATAGATGTCAAAAAAGCTGGCCCCCACAGGTATACTGTACCTGCATGAAGTATCCTTTCTGTATTTGAGGGCCTAAGTGTGAGAGATACCAAGTCCTTCTTCCGAGGTGCTGATTGCCCTGAACTCTCACTGATTACAGTGAAAGTGGATGATGCTTCACACCTTCCAGGATCAGGACCTTAGACTGTAAATCCCCCGGGCGAGAGGGAGAAACGCACTGTGCTCCCTTGTATTTAGTTCAGACCCATGAATGCAGTCAATACTCAACAAATAAAGATTTTACCTTTACCCCACCCTTAGAAAATTGGAATAACTGTGTTTCTTCCCCTCTATGTGAGGCTTCAGATAAAAAAGGGGGAAAAATGTATGATTACCAGAATGTCTGGATTCAAGTGTTGTACTTCCAACCTTAAAATGTCAAATATCGTCATGCGAGACTACCAAAGTGTTTCAGACTTATTAATGCTTATGCTTAGACCCACTCTTCCAAAAGCACAAGCCTTTCCCACTTGATCTACAGGAACATCTCCACTGCTGTTAGCAGTATAGGGCCCATGAAACAGAGTAGAAAACTTCCCACCATATAAACCAGTGCCATTTTAATGAGCGCCCTTATCTTGCCATACAAACGCCCCGTGGTACATGCAGAGCTCAATGGACTTTCTAGCTGTTCTTAGCCGATGTGACTTCAACCCTGCAACTGCTACAAAGGTTAAATGATGCTGGTTATTTCCCAGCCTTCCAATAGCCAGTGACTTTTCCCTCCCGGAAGCCAAACCCACCAACTGTAAATCCAACCGAGAAGGGGAAGGTGCTCTGACATCTCTTGCAGCAGCAGGCACACAATGATCTATTTGATTACTGAAGCACTTGGTTAAATTAACTGCGGCTCGTTTCGAGGGGATGCTGCCAAAAACATTTTCAGTTTTTAATTTAGGGCTTTTTTCCTTTATGCTCCAGTGTCTCTAACAGCTTCTTGGACGTTTGAAAATAAAGTTGATTTCCCTGCCAATTTAATCCTCTCTCCATGTAACAAATATTTTTATCCTCTTCACTGCCCTTTTCCACCTCCTATAGTTTTATGCACAATAAGCCAACAAGACATTAATGCTTTTAGTCTCTCTATCAGCATATCAATGAGATCAAAATTGTTAGCACAATTCTGGAAGAAGTATTTTTGTGCATTTAACTTGTGCTTTTCCTTCTGAAGCATCTGAGAAAATATTATATGGGCCTGGATACACTATAGCTTGCATCTCTCATACTTTTGTTTGCATGTTCCTTACTGGCAGCATGGCAGGTCACACACCAAGTGCAAAGACTCAGGATTCCAGAGGAGAAATAGCTGTTAACACATGGCTGCATGCTGTAGTCCCATTTGCAGCTCCCACTTGTCTGTGCTTCTTTAGCCTCCCAGCAACCCGCCTCCCCCCAGCCAGTCAGCAAAAAAAGAGAAGGGGGAGAAGAGTTTTTATGCACAGGCTGATAAGAAGAATCTGGCCATTATCACCTAGTGTCTACCATTAGTAAATCACTGAAATTATCGTAAGATAATTTTTTTAAAGCATCAGTATTATGTAAAGAGCGCTACTCAAGACAAATACAGATCACAGGCTATTTTCCTCCCTTAAATGTGGTTATACGTTTATTTATCAAGCTTCCCATCCTACTGCACCTATGTAATATACCAAAAGTCAAAAACAGTAAAATATAGCTGGGCCCAGAGAAGCAGCTGATCTGCAGAAAGAGGACAAAGAGAAAAAATAACCCAAGGGGAAAAGAAGAGCGGATAAGGGAGACCAGAATGGTCAAAAATAATCTTGGTACCTAATGAAAGCAGTTCAATAGGATTATAATTGTTTGCATTTTGCTCTAGAATTCATATTGCTGTTTTCCTTCAGTGTATAAGGAGATGAACATACAGTATAAAGGAAGCAAGTAGACAAAAAACACTGAACATGGATGAGCTGCTTGTTATTTTAAACATAAAAGGCCCAATCCTGCTGTCCTTACTCAATGAAAACTTCCACTGACATTAATGAGAATGTTTCCTGTGTGAAGACTAGCATATCAGACCCCCAGATACATTTTTATCTGTCCACAGACAGCTGCATTACTATTTTCATAATCAATACAGAAGACACTTGGCATTGGTCACACTGTAAATCAAATGAGTTTACAGAATGTTTTTTTTTTAATGTGATTCTCCTTTGGATTTCCATGCCTATATTACCAACAAAACTTTTGCACACCTGAGCTACTGGACCTTATAACATGAGCACCTGAGAACAGAAGATCTTCAGGAAAGTTATTTTTCAGGCCAAATCCCACTAACATTACTGAAATCGTCCCAAGAACTTCAACAGCAACTGAATTGGACACTTCATACGTTTTATATTCTACCACTATCAGCTACAGAAAACATTTTAGTATTCATTACATTCTTGTGCCCACTGGGTATATGCATCATGTTAGATATAATACGCAGATATAATGCACACTATTCAATTTTAATTCCTTTAATCCCAACACTTGCTTATTGTATAAATACTGGTAATGTGCTACATGGTGAACAGATATTTGAGGCTTCCACAGCACCTAAAGAACACAGTACTGCAGCTAAAAAAGTTTACTATTGAAATAAATTGAAATTCTGCCTTTTAGTACTTTTCATGTAAGGATTTAACTTGATCAACCTTAGAATTTAACTACTAAACCCTCCTGCAAGGTACAGAAACATTAGCCCCATTCTAGCAGCAGGGCAAGAAATGCTACAGGATATGCTTATGGTCACAAAGTGGATCAGTGTCAAAATGAAGAACAGAATCTATTCTCCAGTGTGCCTGCCCCATATCTTTAATCATAAGATCATGCCTCTTCTCAAAACTCCCATTATCATTTTATTTATATGTTGTTTATATCCAGGGATCAAGAGTATATTCATCTGGGAAGCATTTATACTTGCCTTTAAGCACTCTCAAAAACAGCAGGAGGATTTACAGTCTTAATATGGACAGCACATAGATTTAGATATTAGCAACCAGTCTCTCATGAATGGCTCAAGTTCACTGATATCTTACATCATTTCAAAGCTTATAGTTCCAGCTTTCAAACAGTAAAAAGCGTTAATCTAACAAAAAATTCAAGCTACATCTGTGCCAACACATTGCAATGAAGGTTTCCTCAGGCATGGGGCCAAGCAAAATAGTAATCAGAAAGATGCATTTTTCACTGTTGTTACCATGCATTTATAAGGACAGAAATTAATATTGAATATCACTGGAACAGTCAGAAACCCTCCATGTACAAGCATCTTTTTTTTATTATTATATATGCAGAACTAAAGAGAGTGTAATTTTACCCCTAAAGTCCACACAATTTTCAAGGTCTAGCTCTGACATTCTGGACTGTGAGGTTTAAGTCTAATCAAGTGTTCTAAACTAGTATAAAGACAATAAAAATACACTGTGATGTGAGCATATATCCCAGTCCCCATATGGGAATCCACAGAGAAAAAACAGCTAATGAGCACCTTTGTGTACCAATGAAAGTGAATAGGGACTTTGTAAAAATATTTAGAGGCCACAGATGATTAGCATTCTGCAGGTGGAAGGCAAAAAAATCTCTGCAACAGTGAAGCTACTCTGTGGTTGCTTAGAGGATGAGAAAGGTGCTCAGCTTATTTATGCTTTGTATTTACTCTGCAGGTTAACTACTGTCTGCCAAGCTAACTAATCAATAGTATGGCTGAAATTGTCTTAAAACACATTGATTTTAGTTGTAAACTAAATAATGGCCATATAAACTGGCTTTGTTTTTCACACGCATTTCATTTGCTGTCCTTTTTTCAACTTATTTGAAAACCACTAGTACTCACAAGGCTCTTGCTGACAAGGCAAAGTCACCTGATGTTTCTTAATGCCATCAAACAAGAGTTCTGCACCACCTCTGAAAGAAAAGAAAAAAATTCAGTCCGTTTCATCTGCAAGTGAAACAAGTGACAAAAAAACTGATTTATTCAACTAAAATACAGAAAAAAAAACCGGTAGTGATTATATTTGGAATATGACCCACTGGACATCTGGTTTACCTAAACCATAATCTTCTTGGGGCAGTAACGGTCTGTTACTACAATTCTTCATTTTTTCTTTTTCTGTATTAAAAAGATGGGGGCTAGGATCCCCCTAAACCAGGCACTATACCAACAGAAGATATTTTTGTCTCAGACAGCTTACAAACTGTTGGTGCAGGCCCCTGCTTAACCAGGATAACATCAAGGCAAAGTCCCCCCCTCCCCACAACACTAGTGCAATTAGAATAACATTTTCACCCTAAATGCTGTCTCTGGTACCTTGCCATATAACACCTTTCAGCAAAAGGTCTCAAAATGCCAGACCAACTTTAAATCTGAAAAAAACCCCATGGAATAGGTATTATTCTCAGTTAACAACCAGAAAGAGAGGGAGGAAATGAGCCAGGCAAAGTCAAACAGCAAGTCAGAAATGGAGACAAGAACAGAACCTTGGAACCGGAACAAAACCTCCATGGCTCAGCGGTCCTCCCACATGTTCATTTTAGCACAGACTCGAGCACAGTGTAAGCAGCAAGCAGAATCAAGAGTTCTGGACACAAGTTGAGCTAACCAGGACATAACATATGTTTATGCCCTGCACTGGCTCCCTACTGAAAAGACCAGTTCAGAGTATCTATCTGGACACTCAATGCTTACCAAGGGACTGGCCTTAGCTAGGTCACAAATCAGTTCTCTCTGCAAGTAGAAATAACTGCTCATGACAACTACCATCCTCCAGGAGAGTAACAATGTTGACCAATAAACAGAGGCTTGTAAATGCAGGAGACAACATTTTCTTAGAAGCTAGTCTAAGATTATAATTGCCTTAAAAACATGAGGATTTCTATGGGCTGAGGGTACCCAACTCCTTTAGGCTCTTTTGAAAAGCCCAGGCCAATTGCAAATTTCTCATCTGTGACTCAGATTTCCTCACAATAAGACATGCATCCACACACAGTCCCCTCCTCCCCCTCAGCCAGATAGGCACCTGGCTGCTGGCATCTGATCCCAGCACCCTTTCCTACCAAGGCAGGGTGTCAGACTCAATGATCTGTTGAGGTCCCTTCTACGAAATCCACTCCTCATCCTTAAAGGATGAGTCCTACAATCCTACACTTTACAAACACAGATCATTTCTCTTCTTGATGTTAAAAATCTGTAAGCTATCCTCATTTTTTTTTTAAATGAAAAAGGTTATAAAAATCTTAGCAAATGATTATAGAAATAGACCAGTACTATTTCCAGAGCTTCTGTTAATATTTTGTATGGCTGTGGACAACTCACTTCACCCCTCTGTAACTCAGGCTCCCCTTTCATAAAAGGAGCAGATAATTTACTTACTCACAAAAGTGTTTGAAGTTTTATTGATTTAACAATGCTTTAAACAATTTGGATTATGCAATTACCATACAGGACAGTATACACATTTACACAGCAAGGCCATCATTTTTAAAAACAGTGCCCAAATATTTATTCAGGAGTCACATTTAAATTTTCAGAAATGCAGAGCAATGGGCAGCTTCCTCAAGGCTGGTAGGAGCTATTGGTGGCTCATCTTTCCCAAAAAATTGAACTAGATAGACCCCTAACATCTTTATTTTGATTACTAACTTCAGACATCTAGTTGGGCCTGAAGTGTAGTTGCTGCCAGAAGCTTACACTCCTTCAATTTAAAGCCGCAAAGATATTAGATGATGGATACTCCGTTGGTTCAAAGAGGTGACCAAACCCCGTGCAAATACAGTACATTCAATAACTGCAAAGTTCCACTGACTTAAAAACAGAATGTTAAATAAATGTTTACTTCTACTGTTCTTATATATTATTGGTACCATTTCTTACAAAGCTGAAAACTGCCTCAGTGAAAAGACGTAATAAAAGCAGCAAATATCTACATATTATGGAAAATAATGAGCCTACGTGTTACTTAATCCCTTTAAAACCAATATCTAAAAATGTCACACTAGGATTTTCTTGGCTCTGCAACAGAAAAGCACAATGGAACCTTTGTTATGTTCTCAGCAGTTATTTATATACAGCATCTCTCCTAAAGGCCACTCTGTTGGTGTTCTTCCACCAGCTCACAAAAAATAGTTATCTGAAAATTGAAGCAGCAATTATCAACTTTAGCCGAGATTCATGCAAAAGAAAAAGTCACAGCAATTATAGAAAAAACATTTTTTATATAATGAAAACAAGGTCATGCTTTGTTACTGCAGGAATGTAGATGACTAGATAAGGTCCTTCTGTAAGGCGCTAACTGTAGCGAACTCAGCTGTGATTGCACATAGAGAGCTCATTTATGCATTTCCAAGACAAGCAAAAATGCTTCTTACTCTTCTGGGAAAATGAGGAGAGCTACTGCAGCTGGAAGCAGGGTAGACTGAGGAAAAGGGCATTTAAAGGGTTATGACGTGTATTTATATGAGGTGGGAGAGGAAAAAAAATATCAAGGAAACAGCAGCCTTTTAGCTTCTGTAAGAGAAAAAACACTTGTGGAAACATTTGGATTGGTTTCATACTTTATTCAAGTGTTTTTTGGATTTCTAGCTTAAATTAAAAAAAAAAAAAAAATTCCAATGTCTTCAGGGTTAGCAACCCAGGCATCACAGCAATAAGAACCTGAAAACAAAATATTCAAAAAGAAAAGCAAAAAGGACTTTATAGTTGACACCATCTGAGCTGAAAGAACTGTAAGAAGTAAACACCATTTATACACTGAAAATTAATTCAGGGGTTACAAATGTTTTAGTAATCTACAGTGATGTGCAGAGACAGGAACTTGTTTATAAAGTTTCTTTTTTTCACAGCTACAGTGGGTTAATCCATCAGTAAAACCAACCTCTTGGGCAATGTTTGATAAGTTAAGAAAAGTATTCTTCTCTAGGAGAAGACTGAATGGACAGTTCTACCTGTTAGCGCATATAGAGACAGCATATAAAGACATGCATTAGGCACTTGCAGAACAATATCTACAAGAAGAACAATGTTCAACAAAAAGCTACTGGATCAACTGTACCAGTCTACTGAACTAAGAGCACAGCTGTACCAGCCAGTGCCTACTTCCCATTAAATCGTGTCCACTCTCACCAGGAACAGACCACAGCCAGTCACAAGAAGGACAACGTGAACAGTACGAACTCTATTCCACAGAAGAGCCGATCAAATCCAGTGGGAGGTAGACAGCGGCAACCAACACAGGCTTGTCATTAATACAGAAGGAAAAGCCAAAGAGTCCCAAAAGCCCAAAATACCACTGCTAACCCTTGCTGAGACTCTAAAAAAAAAAACAACTTGCATGTTCCTCTGAACAAACTATTCACTTTTTATCCTCTTGTGGTACGTAGCTCAAGCATCCTGTACATTATAACCCAACACAAGATTGTGGCCAAGCTAGAGAACTGCTGCCCAAATGCATCTTTTGCCTCTGGCAGGAACGTCTAAGGGGGATGTCTTTAACAACATCGTCGGGATGGAGACTGACACACTTCCGAACGCAAGACGTTCTTCATCAGGCCTCCAATCACGGGGAGCAAGATCTGTCCTTGACATGGGTACGACTAGTAAGTAGCTCTGCCATGCCCCCACAGTGTCCCAGAACCTGTCATAGCTGCGTGCCGGTTAAAATGCAGCCATGCTCATCCCGAAAACGCAGGCGGGCCCCTCATTAGGCACCACGAGTCACCCCTCCTAATAACATCGTGGCTCCCTCGCTGAAACACTCAGCCACCCCCACCCCGGCCCTAGCCCATAAGAGCCCGTGTCTGAGGAGCCCCCACACACCCCCGGCCCCTGCTTCCTTCAGAGCCGCGCACCAGCCACGGCCCAGGCCCTCCCGACCACCCTCCTCACCCGAACTCCACCAGCAGGGACACGGGCGCCGCCATCTTGGGGAGGGGGAAAAGGGCTGCCCGCCCCGGAAGTACATCTCTGCCCCGCCTCGGAAGCGGGCGACCGCTTCCGGGGACGCCGCGTTGCCTAGCAATAGGGGCTGGGCGGAGTTATGGGCCGGGCCTTGGCGGGAAACTGCTGGGGGGCAGGGGTGGGAGCCTGGTTTTTGGCCTGCAATAAACACCTCACCGGATGACTTCCACGTTTAACCAAGTGCTTGGTAACGCAGTGAAGAAAAGAGCTGCGTCGAGTGCTCTCCGGGAGAAACCTGACCATCCTCCCCGCTCCCCTCCCACAGGTGCAACCGCAGTAAAGAAAAGCTCAGGTCACAAATCCGTTCTCAGCTGGAGAATTTACCTACGTCATTAAAAAAAGTTCACCTTCTTTTGTAGTGATTGTTTCACATATTTTACCAAAAAATAAAATAAAAATAGGAGCAATCTAAATACCTCAGGCTAGGGACCCATCTGGCTCAGGATCTAGTCACCAGTGGTCGGATGCTGGGCAGGAAGATGGGATTTCGTACCGTAAACCCGTCCTGGCAAATCCACATTCAGTTCTGCTCTCGTCTGTTCTTACCTTACACTCGGGGCCGTAATATCAGAGCATCTACCAGTCCTGCACGAAGCAACCTGGCTAATTTGTCACAGGTTTGTTATCCCAGCCCCTTTCAAAAGGGAGAAGCATGTACATGGGGCTGTTCGCATGACTTGTAATGCACATGCATGTGCTTACGTTACGATATGCTTAGGAGAGAAAGGTCAAAGAAATGTGCCTTGCACATCCAGCAGTAGGTGGGGACTTCTGTAATACTCTTTGTTCCTGGAGGGAGATGGCAGGATCGTGCACAGTCTCAGACCAGCCCTGAGAAAGCTCTTTTTCCTGCACAGACAAACTTTGCTCTCAGTGTAAAGTTTCATAGTGCCAGGGGAGTGACATATTTGACCATGATCTTCGTCTAGAAGTTTTCGATAGCTTGTTGATATTTTAGATGATCCTTTAGATACCTGTGGCTCACACCCTGAAGTATCTTAAGATAAGGACTGAGACCTTGAACTTAATTTTATGGGAAACAAGTGTTGCTACTGAGATATGCATCCTTAAAGCAAACCATGTAGCGTTACTCTATAGAAGTCACAAAGGCTGCTTGCAGGGTCTGGTGCCTTGTATTGGAAATGTCTAGTTGTGTTTGTTTTTCTTTGTTACAACGTTACACTTCCAGAAGCCATGCATGAGGCTGGAGAGCTGAGGGAGGCTTTTTGCTCCTGGATTGTAGAAATACCACAAGAACACATTCTTGTGTTGTTGTTTCCCTATGGCAAAACAAAGAAAAAGCATAATACACACAAAGATTTCAGCTTGGTATCCAGATGTGTAGCTCCAGAATTGCCCAAAGTCTTTGAACACTTGAGACACTACAGCATCATGTTAATGGGCACCAAGTGCCTTGGGATATAAGAAACCTTTTCATTAGAATCAAAGCTAGCTGTAGCAATAAAAAAAATCCCTTAAATTTGTTGGACGAAATAACCTGTCTTAATAAAAATGAATATTCATATAACTACTGACAAACTGTCATCACAAGCATAGATGACGTTCGATAAACATATGCCTAAAACAAGATTCCTGCTCTCAGGAGCTCACAGCTAACTGCCGGATGTAACCCACTGAGTTATGGTGTAAACTCAGAAATAGCTTACCACCAATTGTTTAATCAAAGCTCAGGTTTACTCAAAATTTTGCAGTCAAAATCTTCTGTTTGATTACAAGGGTGACTCTTCATTGATCTAACTGGGGTTGCATGGGTGTAACCAGGAGCAGAATTTGGCCTGAAAGAAGTACAAGTTAGTAAGTGTCATTGTGGTGGATACAGTGGATACCCCAAGCCGATGTGCCCCAGTGTGCAACAGGAAACAGTCCAGACTTGCCTTACCACAGTCTATACACTGCTCATCCTGGTTCCCCTCCCACAGATGCAACCACACTAAAGAAACATTCAGGTCACAAATTCGTTCTTGGTTGGAGAATTTACCTACATAATAAAAAGGTTAACTTTCTTTTGTGGTGGTTGTTTCAGTTCCTCATTCTCTCCCCTGAGCATGGAAGAGACATGCCTCCTCCACTGGCCCACAGTTTATCCGAGAAGAAGCGATTCTGGTAGCCATCGCATTTTACAGGGACATAAAGTTTATAAATAAGGGATTTACAATGAGGCCCAGTGCTACAAGGAAGCATTTTATCAGGGAGCCTTGTAGTGAGGATTCAATTATTTTTCAATAAAGCATCAGGGGAATCCACAAACAGCTGTTTGCATCCCTCCACACATCAAGTCAAACTTCAAGGGGAACAATAGATGGGAAAACTGAAGCTCTCTCTGAAGCAGTAACAATGGGTTTCCTTACTCTGGGCTTTGTTTGATTTCCCAGTCTCAGTTTTGAACTCTCTCTGCATCAGAGAAAAGAGAGGGGGCTTCGGAGGGGGAAAGCAGGCAGAGGGGAGGGAGGGTCAGTGGGAGTTAAAGCCTTTTGCAGCCTTTTTCTCCCATTCATGTGGTAATTGGGTGTCAAGCAGAGATCAGTAAGATGGAGCCCGGCCTCTGTGCCCGGGTTAAACTGCACCAAAAAGAAAGCGGGAGCTGAACCGATGGAGCACTGAATGTCATTACAGCTCACAGGAAGCTGCCTGCCTCCCCCAGGAGGCACTTATGTTCCGGCTGGGGTGTTGGGCTGGGGGGAGTGCAGTGCTTTTTAATTCAAGGGATTGTTGAAAGCAGCTAAACAAAGCTTGAGGGCATTTAAACAATAACGCACCCCCGTCTCTACCTTCAATAGGGGGCTCTAAACAGGCGTTTAACCTTCAGAATAGCTGAAAGTGATACTCAAAGCTGAGAACACGGCTAGCCCTCTGCTGCTTAGCCCCTTGTTATTACCGAGCCAGAGGCCACTTGGATGGCTAGGAGCTCCTCCACAGAGGGACATGCTGCTAGCCTTGACTGTCTCCATCTATTCTGGTTATTGCTTGTAATAGTCTCTATCACACTGATTGGGATTGCACAGCCCTCTGCAATTAGTGCACCATATTATGTAAAGAGCAGATCCCTTCCCTACATGCGTGCCAAAGGCCCAGTGGAGTTTGCCTGACATTTTCAGGTCCTCAGAGGTTTGATGGAGGCTGAAAGAGTTCAGCAGCCTGCAGGATGAGCCCAGGGAAAGACTGAATCATGCTGATCAGAGAAGGCGACAATGGGAGCACAGGTCCCACATCATAGCTCTCTGGGGACAAAGAGGAACTGGAGGAGGCCCCTAGGAGATGCATGCAAAAGGCCCATGTCTGGACCACAAGGCAGCTCGAGTGTTTCTTCCTGATTTTGATGGAGCCTCCCATCCCTGGACGCCGCCAAACGAGCTCTGATTGAATTGAATCATCCCCGTGCTTTTCAGGGGCTTGATTGTGCACTATGCCAGTCAAAGGGAGTTTTTTCCCCGGACTTAAATGAGAACAGGTCATGCTCCAAATTAGATTGGAAGAGCAAATCTTTGGCCCGTTTCCCAGGGCGAATTGTGCCAGTTTTACAGCATTTAAAAACAACAGAAAAAGATCTCCCGCCTCCCCAGACCTCTTTTGTAGTTCCTACTCCCTCACACTGACCTCCAAATCCTGCAATTTATCATCAATCTGCTCAATATTGTTCCGTGGAGCACAGGCTACATACACCCAGCAAACTGCCTGCAATAGGCTAGTTTGCCCAGTGGCATTTCCTCTTTTGGTTAAAGGAATCATTTTCACTTCTCCAGGAGTGCCGTTACCCCCATGCCGTTCCTCTTAGAGCCTCACACACCTCTGAGATGCGTGCTCTTTCACAGACTTCAGGGTGCATGGGATTTTTGTGAAAGCCCATTGTTAAAATAGCAGTAGCACAACACAACAAGCTGTGGAGGTGTTCTCTGGCCCAGATTCTCTTATTTACATGGGAGCTACTCGGTGAACTAGGGTATTCACATTCCTAAGGTAGCTCTCAAGACTTCCCTATGTGCTTTTGAGACCCAAGGACACTGCCCATTATACAAGCATACATGGTACATTGCAAACATTCACAGCAATAGTACCATTCTGTGTGCTTCCTTTACACTTCCAAGACTTATTCCTGCCAAGTGCTAGTGTAATCATGTGATCCTATTACAGCACCTCAATAAATAGGCAGGGCCAAACTTTCTAAAGACTTCTGGGCTCTGTGTTTAAATGATCTTCTCTACAAAAGAGAGGGGCAGTGGGCTGGATTCTGAAAAAACCCCCAATTTAGCTCATCTCAAGCATTGGCATTTTAAAGAGGGGCACCCAGCACAGGTAACTTTTTTGGCTATTGTGTTCGCACAGGTGCCAAAATGGGAGCGAAGGTGTTCTGAAACCCTGGCCCTTTATAGGAACAGAGCTCTTCTGAAAATTCCTGCAAGGGAAGGAGCCACGTCTTTGGCTGACAGGCCTATTTTTAACAGAGACCTGCTGACTGCTTTCCTCTTGGCAGGCAGTTTGCCAGGTTGTTTCCCATTTATTAAATATTCCTGGCCTCCCCTATCCAGGAGTCCTCTGCTTTGCCAGCATTCCCATCCAAATGTCCCTATGCTCCCAGCTGCCGCAGTCTTCCTGCATATCCCAACCCATTGCACATGGGAAGCTGCGTGAGGCACAGGTGAGTGCTGCATAATCAGGGTGCGAGTTCTGGCTGGAGCATAAGAGGCATCTCCAGCCTTGTGTCTGTACTGACAGCACAAGCCTGTCCTCATTTCTCGTTGGTGCTAAATTTACTTCAAGCCACGTCCTCATCAATCTCCTGTCACCCCCAGCCATGGAGGAATCTTCCATGGATTTGTAACAGTACTGACAGCCCCTAACTGGTACAGGTGCTTTAGAGAGAGAGGCTGACTTCTGCTCCCACTGGGGGAGCAGCAGGTGTCCTTGAGTTAGTAGAGCAGAGGCTGATGCGAGTGGTGAGGAGGGAGAAACATGGAGCACAAGGGCAGGCAGCTCATCTCCACCGAGTGACACGCATGCTGTCCTCACTCCTGTGCTCTGGGGAATGCAGTAACCAGCCATGCTGCCATAAAGGTCCCTGAGGGAGTGTGCAGCCATCTGCAAAGGAGCCCTTTACATACGGCCCGGAGGCTGGAATTCCTCCCGATGTGGGCCCAAGCCTCTGATCTCTGCACCAGGGCACCAGCAGCTGCAAGTGTCATTACAGACACGCGGGAGTGTTAACATGGGTCGTGACCTTGTTTCTATCCCACTGCTCGTGCCAGCAGCATCATTCCTCTTTGGAGAAGGGATGTGGCTACTAAGGACCCTCTGCTCTTCAAGAAACCATGTGCACTAGTGAAAGAGCTAGAGTGCCTGAGCAACACTGGTCTCTTGAAGGGACATGAAGGCACTGCCTTCCCCTGACATGGTCAGGATCTGAACACCAAGCCAGCTGGTTTTATACACCCATTCAATCCGCCCTGTCACCTTGTATCCGCAGCAGCACAACATGCCTGCTTGAGGCAGGTGTGAGGGTGGCTAGGAGCTTTCTTCTGACGTGCCCCCAAGGCTGGGTGAAATCCCACCAGACAAGAGACCAGCATCTCCTGCCTTTGGCAAGCAGATGGGATGTTAGCTGTGCCCAGTACACCCCCCACTGGCAGCTGCAGGAGTTGCAGCTGTATTGACCGCAAGTCAAGCATTAGCAGAGGCCACGGTTGCAGGCAGGCAGGCAGGCGGATCCATCTCGCTTGTCCTCCTGCGGGGACACCGGCTTCTCTGGTACTCACAGCAGCAAGTGCAAGGCAAAGACAAACATGAGAAGCAGCAGGCCCCACCTGAAACCTACCTGCTTCTCTCTCCACTTCCGTGTGCAAAGTCCACAAAATGTTTTTAGGCTCAACTGCAGCCACAGAGCTGGCTGAATCCGGGTTGCTCATTATTGAACAGAGGAAGGACTCTCTCCACACAGCCTCCCAGGGGTCTTACGGCTTAAGACAGCCCAAATGGCATACATCCCAAAGGAACAGTTGCTAGCCCAGCTTACCAGTAGATCCACCAACATATAATCATTTCTTCCACTCCCTCCACACCTCTGCTCATGCCCTGCAATAGCTTCCCAAATCCTGAACCCTCACAGCTGCTCCATGGGCCTCCAAGTCACCTGTGCAGCAAGACTCGCTGTGGTCCTGTACCAAGAAGAAATGTCACTACCAATCCACAGCCCTATAATTGGCAACCAGGGGAATGGAAAGAAAATGTCTAATACCAGATTTCAGTTTCAGGCTGTTTGGTGAATACTCCTAAACAACAAAATATCTACAACATGGGAGACTGGAAAGTGATGGAAAAGCAAAATAGGATTGGAAGGATTTGATTATTCATAGAAAACAGATTTTCACCAGATTTTCACCAGAGCCATTATGATAGTCAGGACAAGTAGCACTGTGTATTATTCAGGCTGCCCAATACTTCCTGTTACAAGACGCCATTGTGGTTGCTTATAAACCTGCTAAGTTTTGACCATCCCTGCTGAAATGTTCAACACTACATATTTGCCTCAGGCTATTATTTTCATGTTAGCCAAAATAGTTCAGCTGTTCCCAAGAGCAAGGCAGAAAAGAATGCTTTGTACAGGCATACCTCGTTTTATTGTGCTTCGCTTTATTGCGCTTTGCAGATATTGCGTTTTTTACAAATTGAAGGTTTGTGGCAACTCTGCGTCAAGCAAGTCTATCGGCGCCATTTTTCCATCGGTGCCATTTTTCCAACAGCATTTGCTCACTTCATGTCTCTGTGTCACATTTTGGTAATTCTCGCAACATTTCAAACTTTTTCATTATTATTATGTTTGTTATGGTGATCTGTGATCTTTGATGTTACTATTGTAATTGTTTTGGGGCGGCACAAACCGCGCCCATGTAAGACGGCGAACTTAAACCGATAAATGTTGTGTGTGTTCTGACTGCTCCACCGACTGGCCGTTCCCCTATCTCTCTCCCTCTCCTCGGGCCTCCCTATTCCCTGAGACACAACAATATTGAAATTAGGCCAATTAATAACCCTACAATGGCCTCTAAGTGTTCAAGTGAAAGGAAGAGTCGCACGTCTCTCACTTTAAATCAAAAGCTAGAAA